>NW_024423343.1:97391268-97418026 GCF_017311325.1 Ursus maritimus | reverse complement strand
ATACACAGCAATGGGGGGAAGAAGCCAGGGTACAAACTCAGGTGCGACTCCATACTTGCGCCATGCAGGGCTGGCCAAGTTCGAGTACACCTAAAAGGCCTGATGGAATCTTTCTCTCTGTGTGAGGATAATCCATTTTTATCTGCTCATATGAGATTCTTGAGCCTATGCAGAGAGAGAGGGTAAGACTATAACACTGTTTCGTCCTCCACTCTTTTAGTCATTCAACAAACCCCCATGGAGTAAATACTGGATCTACACTGCAGAGACCAGGGCCTAAGAAAGCCGACAGATGCAGCTCTTGCCTTCAGGGAGGGCCTTGTCCAGAGAAGGAGGGAAGTGGACACAGATGCTATGCCAGCCCTGGAGAGGACTGAGGCACGCACAGAGGACGGTCCGGCCCTGTCCGGGGGCTTCACGATCAATCTCCGCCTCTCCCCATTTGAGCCCGCTTTCCCCGGAGATTACTTCCCAGCCAGCTCTCCCAAGGACACCCCATATCAATCACAGCCTGCATCACCCCGCTCTTCAGGCCCCAGGCCTCCTGGCAGGACCCGCCGGCCCTGTGAGCCCACTCATCCCCAATGAGGCAAACCCAGAGCGCTGAGGAAGCCCACCAATGAGATGGCCGAAATCAATTTTAATTGGGTCCCATGACAGGATAAAATGTTTTTGTTGTAATATCGTCTCGATAAAAGGTATTGTAATATTTAAAATGTAGTATTGATCCTTCGGCAAGGACCATAAATCCTTGCAGATTTGAGAGCCTGACCGCAGAGGATGGGCTGGCTGCCTGGGGGGTTGTGAGAAATGCCTTGCCCTTGGACTCCGGCATCACCCGCAAGAGAGGAGGAGGCCAAGCTGCGCTGGCCCTTGGGTTCCTCCCACATCAAAGCCGAGATGCTGCGATCCCCCAGCTGACATAGGAGAACTTGAGAGAAACTGTTTAAACACAGGAATCAAAATATGAAACTAAATGACCTGCTCGTGTTTTATTAGGCCTTCTTCTGAATCAATACAAGACCCAGGGCCCATGATTCGTCCTGCTGAAAGGGAATACTTTTTCATCCTAAAACGGAATCAGGCTGCTTAAGTAAAACAGATGTTACTGCTGAGCGCCGGTCCTCGCAGCCCTCCCCGCTTTCTTCAATCTACCCCCCAACCCCAGCACAGCGGAGGAGGCAGCCCTCACGTGCTCCTGCAACCCAAGTCCCCGGGGGCTGGAAAATCCGAAGCCTTGACATTTCTCAATCCTGAGCCCAGAAAAGTTTTCTTTTCTGTTTACCGGGGGGGAGGAGGGAGCCAGGGGGGTGGAGGTAGGGGTGGGGGTGGGGAAGAGAAGGCCAATCTGTTCGCAGAGAACGTGAAGATACAGTGGCGGAGGAAAAAGGCAGAGACGATTTTCATTTCCTGTGTTACGGGTGCAAATAATATCAGTATGAAAAACCTGGCAGGGAGATGGGAGATAGGAGTTTTTACATTGATAAGTATTTGTTCATTTCCTGACAACAAAAAAATATAAATCTCTTCAGAAATTAAATGCGCCGGCTTGTTGGAGCACTTTTGTGGCGCGCAGTGCGAGGCTGGCCCCCGTTCTCCGGGCCGCTGCGGGCCGGATAATCAGCACATCAGTCATTACCCCCGCATCACGCGGGNGCGGCAGCCGGGCCGCGCGGGCCCGATTCGCCCACTTTTGTGTCACTGATTTTCTCCGAGGGCCCGATTTGCATTTTAATGGAAGTAGTTTATAGACTTCTCCGCTGCCTTCAGAGTGCCACAAGTGGCATCATTAAGTGAGCTAAGCCGGATTAATGCTGATAGTAAAGTCAGATAATACAATAACAGAGGCCTCCAGTCCATTTGCATTAGGTGAGGAGCGCGGGGCTGCCTGGTGCCTGGTGATAATTTGTAAGCGCGATATGTTGTACTTGAGAGGATAAGATTAAATTTAGTGGGTTTAACTGTCATCCCAGTAAGTCAATTACTTCATCTTTTCAGCCTTTGAATTTCTTTTATAAATAAAATAAATGGAATATTGAGCTGCTCCGCAGCCATTTCGAGCTCCCATGAAGAAGAATTACACAGGCTGGACCAAAAAAAATAAAAGGCTTCGGATTCAGCCCCATAAACAAAATATAAACTCCATTCAGGTGCCAGCATGGCAGCAGCCCCGAAATATTGTCCATCTCTCATATCACAAGCATGACAGATTCCATTGTGACTTTAGTTTCTCCATAATAGGAAATATTTATGTTGTGCCTGGTCTTTTCTGTCCCTCTCCCTCCCGTTGTGGGCGGCAACACTCCAACGCGGAGCCCTGCGCCTCTCCACCCCCCCTCCCTCCCCTGCCTCCAGTCGCCCAGCGCTAAATATTTCGTGTTGGGGGCGGATATGAAGAAAGCCTCCTGACCCAACCGACAGAAAGGGGAGGCATGAGCCTTCCAGCAGGTCCCAGATAAACAGAAAAGGGCAAATTCTCTCACGCCCTCTTCCTCTCCTCAGCCCTGGTGGTTGCCCCAGTAGATGACATCTCTGGGGGGACAGTGGAGATAGCCAGCATCAGCGGGTGGGATCTGGAGGAAGAACGTCAACATCTTTATTTCTTCAAAGCGAGGGGGGGCGGGAATCAGGGAAAGGGAAGAAAACCAAGCAGTAAAACCCTCCACCGTGGCACCCGCCCATGCAAGTGGTGTCTTGGAAGACCCCAGTGCTGCTATCTTCTCCACTGACTGATGAGCGTCTGTTTTTGAAAAATAGGTCACCGGTGTGACTGCCATTCTTAATCGTGGGTGGATGGATGATGAGGGAGAGACAGACAGAGACAAAGGGCATAATCTTTGTCAAAACCCTATAAAACTGGTGGCTGGATAGTAGAACGGCACTAGGTATGGATGAACCCCTCTTGCGAGAATCTGGAGTCTGGCCAAAAGGTCCTGACTCCACACGCCTCATGCCCTGACCCGCTCTGGGTGCTACAGAGCCGAGGAAAGGCAGGAAAGCCTGTCGTCGAGAGGACTAGTCACATACGCTTTGGAGAGAGAAGGGAAATGTTCAAGCAATCAGACTTTAATACAGGAATCTATGGGGGCCCATTGGTAAGAACGAGGGGGTAACTGGCTCCCGGCTTCCTCCCCATCCTCCCAAGCCTGTTCCTGCTCCTCTTCCCCGGAGACCCTCGCCTCAGATCATACCTCGAAGTGCCCTGCATTGATAGGCCTAGGCTCCTTCTCCTTGATGGAATGCCTTCCTCTTCGTTCTTAACCTGGCTAAATCCTAGCCTGCTTCAAGACCCCAGCCATGCATTTGGTCCTCTGTGAGCCTTACCCGGCCCACACAGAGGAAGACCCTGTTCTCTGAGCCATCCCTGATAACAGCACCATGTGCACTGCTCTGCAAACTTACTGGCATGCCGCCTCCCTGACCAAGCAATGAATTCCTTGAGAAAAGGACTCTATGTCCTCCTCATCCTTTTTCACTTTTTCATTCTCTCGCTCAGCAAGTACTGAGTGCTAGGGACACAGAGATGAACAAGACACAAGCTTGCCCTTATATATCGAAAGAGAGAAGAGGGGGGGAAAACAAGGAAAGGGAAGAAAATCAAGCCATTAAGCCCTCACAGGAGGCACATGCCAATGCAAATCAGAGCTGAGTGCAGGAGGTGAAACAGGCCTATAAGCAATCATGATACAATGCGTGGATAGCTGTTTCCCTGGTGTTTAGCACAATACTCGATCTGCAAGAGATGCTAAGCAAACGTTGGTTAAATGAATACAGTTGCAAATAAGATGTGGGGGTTTTCCCCGGGAGATTCTGAAAATTCTTGCAGGTTGCAGTGCTGAGGCTACTAGCACATTTTTCTCTATACCTCTCTCGCTCTCCAACCCTCTCCTTTTTCACTATTGCTGTGAAGTATTTCAGCAAAAGAGCTAGGGTAAGCCCTCCAGAAGGGGCCACAAGCCTCAAGAAGGCAAAGCTAAAAACCATCTCAGGTGAAATGGAGCTGTTCATGCACTTCCTGAGAGTTCTCTGGCCTGGTGGAGGACTGTGTCTCATGTCTAAATGCAACACTCGCCCAAACAGAAATCTCCCAGAAAGACATCAGGTCACACTTCAAATGTTTTCTGCCCTCTTACTATGTGGCAAGCACTATGTTAGTGAAGTACTTTAGACGAATATGAAAGTGGATCATATTCTATCTTTAATCAGCTCAAAATTCTATGTCATTTGGGTGGGATGGACCGGCAGACAAGTACATGGTTTGTCACAGGGAATTGGAATAGAAACAGCCTGACTTCTGTATTCTGATTCATGCTTTTAGTCAACTGTCAAAAATCTGCAAGTAAGCTATTATTAACAGTAATGACAATTATATTTGTGTATATTCCATATTTTTAAAATTTAAAACATGCTTTATATATCTTTTATAATCTTTGTTAAGGGCCAAGTGTACCTTGCCCCATCCCCTGCCCCTAGAAAGCCTTCTGTAGCTGATGGACTTTCTGATTGGGAAGCATTTGCCAGGACAAAAAATGTGTGTGTGTGTGTGTGTGTGTGTGTGTGCGCACGCGCATGTGGCTTTCTCTGACTTCAGTTCCAAAGCCAAAGATATAAATGACTCTTAGATTGTTTTGTATTACCCACACCTCCGCCCTCCACTAGTGCAGATAATCGAGAGTTCGCTGTACTGTGATTAATTATATATCCAGGGCTGACAGCCAAAAGTCGCCAAAGTGCTGCACAAACCCTGAGTATCCTTCACACTTCAAGAGGGATGAGGATTTCATTTGTTTACCTGTTTACCTTTTTCCTGGTATTGATGGAGTGCCCGATCTGTGCGAGGAACCCCACTAAGCACTTCTATACACACCATCTCCTCCAGTCCCTACAGCAACCCTGTGTGGGAGATGCTATTATTATCCCCATTTTAGAGCTGGGAAAACGGAAAGTAAGAGGAGTTTAGTGACTTTGCCAAGGCCACACAGCCAGTAAGGGTTAGAGTGAGGCTCTAACCCTCTAACCCTGCAAATATTTTGTAAAATATGATTGATGACTTAGTAACCTTGATTTATTGTCTAAGAATCACAGATATTAAACACATACTTCTATTTTCACTTAATTGTTCTAAGAGTTCCCCTTTAATATCTTCAGCATAAAATCCAGAACACTGCAGGATTCCAGGCAGAGCTTTCCCGAGCCAAGGGGCAGTCGAATACAGCCCAAGTTCTGATTTTCCAGAGCCATGCTCAAGGCATAAACCTTGGAGGTCAGACCCAAGGCTTGGGGCCCAGGCAGCTTAGGTGATGGCAATATATCACATTTTCCCTTCTTAAGGTTTTCCCTTCGAGTAAAGGGAAAGAAGAGGTGGCAGCATGTGCGTAATATGGGCTAAGAGGCTATACACACATGGCCTCATCGATCTTGGCTAGCCTGAAGTGTTAACACTATGATTCTCCTTCCACAGAGGCACCGGGGCACCGCAAAATAAAGTGGGCACACACTCATGCAGTTCCAACCCATCTCTGCCTGGCTGCAAAGTTCGTAGTCTTCCCAGCCCTCTACAGAGTCAAACTTACCAACTGTAAGACTACCCTCTGACCACCGCCACGGCAGAGAACACGGTAAGATTTTCGCCTGTATCTATGTGCTAGAACACACAGTTCTGGTCAAATTTGTTTCAGGCTATTATCCCTGAGAATAATGATTAATTTTGCTCTTTGCATGTGAATTATTCTCTCAGTCAAAACAAACAAACAAGCCCCGTACTATTTACTTCCAGCCTAAACATCGTTCCCTTCCTATCTCCCACCTCCATTATTTCATTTTTTTGGTCTGGAAAAGCCTGTTCCTGTTTGTAGTATTTCTCCTTGTGGTCTTAAGGCTACCCCACTGCTATTGTTGCATCTCCAGTTCCTCTACAGAAATTATTTTTAATGATCTTTGATAACCCATTTCTGGGTCTTAAATGATCTTTGAGAACCCACTCTCTGCCCACGGGTTTGCCTATATACCTACCCTACACTCTTCCTATCACAGCTTTCTTTCTTTTGAACATTTTTTTTCCCTACAGCGAATGGGAAATACTTGGTCAGCATATCCCAGATCACACAGTCCTTCATGGTTTCGAGAAGCTCACTCACTGATGTTTTACTAATTTATTTTTACATTTTAGCCAAAAAAGAATGTGCCAAAGGAAAAAAGACTTCAAATAGAATTCATCAGTTCGAAGCACAGTTCCATAACCAATTTGACTTCCAGTTGTTTTATTATTCCAATTAATCTCTTTAAACCTCTCTAAAGAGTTGGCATTTACATTTTTCATTTTCATCGTTACGAATATTCTTCTGATAATAATATTTCCTAATGCCTACACTATTTCTGGGTTTGATTCTGCGATACGTGGAAGCACTAATCAGCAACCTGAGCCTGAGTGTTCTTACAGATATCAGTGTCCTATTTTCTCTAAAATTAGCAATGTCACGCAAGCTTTCAGACGCTGTAATTACAACCGCAACAGAGCAGAAAAGCTCCCAACAGCCACCCAGGCTCCAACAGCTCCAGGATCAGCCCACCCCATCTGGAAATTCAAGTGTTCCTTCCTCTCTTTCACTTCTGGCTTTTAGAATTTCTCCCTTCTGCTTGAGCCCCTGCTCTAATCCCTTGAGGCTGTCTAAGTTTTGTTTCCAAACTTGTAATAAGCTTCTCCCTGGATGCCGGCACAGGTTAGCTTGCGGATTGACCTTGGGTCTCTTTCTGAGGCCCCAGGTCACAGGATGCTCAGTCCTTGACTGCATTGGCTGGAAAAAGTCCAGACCAAGTCCTGTGGGAGGCAGAGGGGACAGCTGTCTGCACAGACGATGTGAGGAAGACCGAAAATCATCCTCGTTCTCAGATATCTGGCCTGTCGATCCTTCGCAGGGCACCGATATTGCTGGCTCTCCGGGTTGAAGATAGTGGAGTCCAGGCCTTTGTCCCTCTGCCTCCCAAAGCCTTGACCCAGTAGACAATCTGACATATGTATGGCTTCCTGTTTGCCTGAAGACTCTCCTATCTCTTCCTTCTCTCCTTGGCAGTGAGCGGTGCTGGGCAGCCAAGAAGAAACCCTCTCCCTCCTTGCCCTCAGTCCCCGCCCCCTATTACCTCCCTTCCGATGAAGGCAGTATAGGGTAGCTTATCAGCCTTATGATGTTGGGCACATACCTCGACTTCCCTCTAGGTGCCCCCTCATGCCCCTCACCCTGGGAATGGAAGCCCCTTGAGAAAGTAAGTTAGGTGAGGTCAGACGCTGAGTGTCATTCAGCACTCTACCCCACCCGGCACCGAGCACAGAGCCTGGAATATCACACTCACTGGAGAAATATTTGTTAAATGAATGCATGAACTTTGTAAATAAGGCCAGTACGTACCTCAGAAAGTTTTGAAGGGATAGCTGTAATGATTAAATAAGATAATCTGCTTTATGTGAGTTAGTTTCCACCTCCCAAAATTAGTGGGTACTTCTAAGCAGAAAACACACATCCCAGAGAGACAAGGTGAGTAAAAAGAGAAGAGATTTAAAAAGGACAGAAAGAAAAGGTATCCAAATAGGCACATGTGGTGGTTTTAAAATGTCCACAAATTCCTTCATGTTCCTTCCTTCAGAGGGAGCCTAAGTCCCTTCCCCAGGAGTAATCTGAACTTAGTGACTCATTTCCAACAAATACAGCGGAGGTGCTGATGTTCAGCTTGGGAGACCAGGTCATAAAAGGCACTACAGTCTCCTGCCTGTTCTCTTGGATCATTCACTCAGAGAAACCAGCCATCTCATCATGGACACAAGACTTATGAATGCACTGAGGCCTCAGCCACCGGCCAGGGAGGAAGTGACTCCTCCCGCTAACAGCCGCATAAGTGAGCTTGGAAGCAGGTCTTCCAGCCCCGGGAAAGCTTTTCCATGATGACAGCCCTGGCCAACCTCTGGCCTGCAACTCATGAGAAACCATGGGCCAGATTGCTTCCGAATTCCTGACCCACGGACTGTGAGGTAATAAGTGTTCATTGTTTTGAATCACTAAATTTGGGGATCATTTGTAATGCAGAAATCGATAATGAACAGAGCCCCATAAAATCTCTTGCCAAGAGGCCTGTCCAGCACTCCTGGGCTCCTGACTCCCTCACTTTGTCTGGCAGGTTCAGTCTAGGCCTGCTGATGTTGGGTCCCAGGCAGGGAAGTACCGCTGCTTCTCTTTCTCCTGCAGAGTGGCCCATTTGCCCTCTCCTTCTGGTGCCTTCTTGATACTAGCAGCCCTATTGCCGTTACCATGGCTGCTTTATATGCCGTCTCTGTTTTTTCTCCACAGTGAGCCCTTGGCAGAGGTCAAAACACCCACAGGCCAAATAAGACCCTGACTGTTCTTTGTTGGACTTGCTGTTTTGTTTTAAGATGTGAGCTACCGTTTGAAAATTGGAAGAATACTTTCGGTTTAACAGGATGGACTGACCATCTGTACTTAGTTTCTCTCCCACCCAGGAAAAATAACAGTGAAAGAAAATTTTAAAAGGTTTCAAGCCACGAAGACCAAAAGACCTGGACAGGAGACAATAGCAAATGAGAACTTGCAACAGACTTCCGGGCAGACAGAAGAGGGATGACTGATTTAGAATGGAGGAGCTCAACCTGGAGACCCACAGAGGATGATACTTATTAAAAGTGGATCCAATTTGTCCTAAACACCCTTGGAAAGGCTTGGGGCTTCTGAATGCAAAACCTCATAAAGAAGACCTGGGGCGTAAGACCGACGCCAAGGTAACTGCTTGAGTAGTTGTACGGGGAATAGTTGGAGCTGCTGCCTTCCTAACACCCTGCGCAGCCAGGCAACCAGTCGTCCCTCCCTGCCAAGCCCCTTGCCTAGAGACTGTGGCCTTCCCTTAGGGGAAATCAAATCTGAGAATCTCCAGACTTGGGGACACAAGCACAGTTTGGCATGGGAGTCGCTGGGACATAGGGCCGAAAATAAGGGAATTCAGTGAAAATCTGTCCATGACCGTATTCTCAATACTTTAATACTTTCCTCTGCCCTATTTAAAAAGTTCCAGTAGCTTGGCTTATGGTTACAAGGTAGGATGTCTGAGGACAATTCTTAAGATAAACCCAAGGGTCTCATGGAAAAGCCAGGTATGTTGACATTAAAGATTCCCCCTCAGTGAAAATAGTGGCTCATGGCTTAAATGCTCTGCAGAGAAGCCCACCAGCTAAGGTCTCACCTGATATACAGATCTTCTAACTAACTTCAGGTGCCCCACTCCTACATGTGGACAGCCAGACAAGGGTCACCAGTAATTGGAGGAAATCACCAACAGGAAAGTCAGGGACCAAAAAACAAATGAACAAATAAACAAAAGAAGAGAAAGAACTTGGAGGAAATAGAATGCAAGAATCAGAAGTAAATTTTAAAAATGGAATCAATAATCTGAAACATGAAAAGATACTAGATTAGTTGCCTAGGGCTGCCATTAAAAATTTTTCACAAATTGGGTGTCTTAAAACAAAAAAATGTATTATCTCACAGTTCAGGAGCCAGATGTCTGAAACAAAGATGCCAGTACTTTGTGGGGAAGAATGTGTTCCATGCCTGTCCCCTAGCTTCTGGTGGCTCCTGACAACCCTTGGCACCTCTTGGCTTATGGCTGCATCACTCCAATTTCTGCCTCTGTTGTCACATGGCCTCCTTCCCTGTGTGTCTCTCTCTGTGTCTTCACATGGCCGTCTTATAATGACATCAGTCATTAGATTTAGGGCCCACTCTAATCCAATGACCTCACCTTAACTTAGCTAATTATATCCGCAAAGAATTATATCCACAAAGATGCTATTTACAAATAAGCTTACCTTCTGCGGTTCCAGGTAGACCTAAATTTCAGGAGCACATTGTTCAACCCAGTACACAGACTGGTAACAGAAATAGCAATAGCAGCAAAAGAACAATCACGGAATAAGAAAGTACACCTAGAGATTGAACCTAAACTAGCCAAAGTAAAAAATTCAATTAGATATTCCATTAGTTAAGGTGCACACAGGAAAGCAGAATTACTAGAAGTGTTATGAAGTAAGGGATTTTTTTTATAGGAACTTAGACTTTAACCAACTGTGGGAGGAGCTGGGGAAGTCTCAAAAAGGGAGTTAAAGGATCCGGGAAGAATCCCTAATCAGGTTCTGGAATGGGACCGTGAAGGGTTGCTGGGGTTGAAGTCCATGGAGGACTGCTGCCTCTGCCCTGCTCCTGCAGCCAAGCATCTGCTGGTGGCATCTGCTGGTGGGCCCAGGGTCACTGTGACGCAGGGGAGACAAAAATAGGAAAAAGGAGCTGGACACAAAGAGGGTAAGATTGTTTGGAGTGGGGAATAGAACACACTGGAACCTGCTGGCACCTCTGTCTGCTCCTCACCACTCATAATCTCTAATCACGATGAGCTCCAGCATGCGACGGCTGCTGCTTCATGTCCACCTTCCAAATTTCCAAATTCACACAAACTTCTCATTGGGCTGGCTGGAACGCTAAACCGCAGAGGAGGTGATCTGGGGAAATGTAATTCCAGGGCGGCCAAGTTGACACAGTTGAAAATCAATTCTGTGGAACCACTTATGGAAGGTTTCCAAAAAACATAGTCCAGATTAACCGAGCTGATATAGTACAAAGCCTCCACCAAAATGAAGGAATTGTGTAGAAAGTAAGACAAAAGAGAGAGAGAAAAGAGAGAAAAATGTAAAAGTTGACGACTTTAGTCCAAGAGGTTCATTATTCATAGAGTCTTGAAAAAGAGAACAAATGAACTAGAAGAAAGAAAGTCATTAAAGAAATTAAGAAAATGCCCCAGAAGGTGAAGAGAGCTAGTCTCCAAATTGGAAAGGCTCATCAGATACAAAGTGCAATGAATGTAGGAGAACCAAGGCTCATAACTGAAGTGCAGAATACCATGGGCAATGATAAAATACCAAAAGTCAAGAGGAAGAGAAAATATCAGATCACATAATAGACACTGGGAATCAGAAATGACTCCCAAAGACAATGGAACAATGCTTTCAATAGTCTGAGGAAAATTATTTCGAATTTTCAATCCAGAATTCTATACCTGGTTAAAATAATCAAATGTGTAGATAGAATAAAAGCATTTTTAGACAAGTAAGGATTAAAAACTTACCTCTCATGAACCCTTTCTAGGAAAGCTATTGGAGTCTGTGCTCCAGAAAAACAAACTAGAGAATAAATCAAGAAAGAATATAGGGGTCCATCACTTGCAAGTCACAAAGGGAAGTCTCAGGATATCATTTATGCAGCAGGCCTACAGAATGATGCATTCAGACAGGGAGCAGGAGAATGGGTAAGTCTTCAAGAAAAAGTGGAATCAACACATTTCACAATATAGAAAACAATATTGGTGGGTGTTTGAGAGAGCTGTTGAAATCTTTGCGAGAAAAATGACCCCAAAAAACCCGCTACGTTAAAAAAATATATAGAAAACCAAGGAAAGTAAATCATAAGGCAACAGTTAAATCCAGGAAAGATAAAAAATAAAAGATGTTTGAAAAAGGAAATGAAATCATAGTGAACTCCTTGGCCCACTAGTTTTTATACAGTGGTAATGATACAAATATTGACTATTGACATAACCAACAATTATGACATAATCGTATTGAGATAATAAGGAAGAGAAAGTGGGAGAAGGAGTTCGTGTAGCTACCATACTAGAAATTTAGAAGTTGGTAGATAATGCTGAAAATTGACAAATCAAGAAATAAGTTAAATACCAGAACAGCTAAATGAGTTATAGGTGGTGGGGAAGAGTAGGGTAGGATGTACTCTTTTTCTCATAAACCTTTCATATTATGAGGGTTTTTTTTTAAACATGCATAAATAGTAACTTAACAAAACGTTTTCATGGAAAATTTACATAAAATTCAGATTTCTGATTTCTCTTTGAAAATCAGAAGAACTGGCATCACAGGATCTGCATTCCAGAAAGTGACCATATCTGGAGCCGAAGTGCGCTGAAGTTTGCCCCAGTGCTCACCACTCTCACATGCGTACCTATTTTCCATCTGGGCCCTTCAAGGTCTGATTTGGCACCTGTTGAACCTAGAGTTTGAGTATGTAACTGAAAAATTACTCAAACAGGAGGACAGAAAAGATCTGGAAGAATGGAACAGCTTCAACAAGCAAGTCCAGGCAGGACAGAGAATAAGGATATCCTGGGGTACCAGGAAGGGAAAGTATCACTAGTGGAGGCCGGAAAGGAGGGGTGAAAGGGACCGGGGTGTGCAGTGCATCTGAGGAGGAAAGCAGACTCTGCGCTAGAAGGCCAGACTGAAGAGTGAAAGCAGAGACCGAGGAGTGTGGGTCCTAGGATTCAAGACAATGAGCAGGAGGTCTAAAGGAGAACTCAAGCTTGGCCACACAAAGGGGTCCAGAATGCAGTCTATGGTCCAGAAGGGAGTGCGGAGCCCTTACTGGCTGCTGCCTGGTAGGCTCAAGTCAGGCTGACCTGCTTAATGGCCAGGCTAGAAAATAACCAATAGTATCAAGACCCTGAGAGCTCTGATGACAAAGTAGCCCATGCTATGCTTGCTCAGATAAATGATCAGCTTTTATTTTTATTTAATCTTCTTTTATAGACCACGGTCCTCTTCACTAAGAGGTGGCAGGCAAGGATCTGAGTAACACCCCATATGTCTGAAGCATGCAAGGCATATTCCCCAGCCCTGAGAGTTGCCTGGAAGGGGCGGCACTGGATGGGCCTTGGGGACCAGATGTCCCGGGAGGCCCCATCCAAAGCTCTTAGGGAGCCAGGGTCTGCTTTAAAGCATCCTCTCCTCCATAAGTGATGCCGAGCCATCACATTCTGCTCCTGGCAGCAGCACAAACCTTTCTCTTAGACCTGATGTACTGTGTGAAAACAAGGGTCTGCAGGCCATTCATTCCCAGCCCTGTCAGCCAGGAGAGCGGCATTTCCCTCAGGAAACATCAAGAGGGAAGTCATATGTTCTGTTCACCACATGGTACCCAGCTCCCAGCCCTGACCCCTTCTGACTGGGGTTGGCTGTTCCCTCTTCAAGAACCAGCTGTGTATTCTTCTCTGTCCCTTGATATAATGAGATTCACATCAATGGATACCCCTGCATGACACGTGGAGAGACTGGACCTCATGATCCCCACAATCTCCTGCCTTGTTACAGTAGGAGAGGGACTAACCAAGCTGCAAGGAAGACCGGCCTCGACAGGTCTGAGGGCAACACGGGGACACCATCATGCCCTGTGTACCCGGCATGCCAAGTAATTTTACAGAGCTTTGGGGGAAGACATTGCTCAGAAAATGTTTCAATCCATATTTTTTCCAGATGTGAGGGTGATCTGGCTCCAACATCTGCCACCCAATACATATTTGCAATGCTCTATGGCACTTTCTGTTTACAAGTCAGATATTCCCCATTGGATGGCTCACCCCTCCTGGGCCAAGATCATGTCTTACACTGAGCATATGGTAAGTAAGTAAAAGTTTGTAGAATAAATGGGCCATGCTTACTAATTGATTTATTAAGTGTAGCAAGGGTCAAGGTTTCCAGGCAAAAAAACCCCCAAAACAAACAAACAAACAAACAAAAAACCCAACCCACTCGATGTGCATTCCCACCTAGAGAATCCTGGGATATTTGGGTAGGACTCTGGGGTCATCTTTCTCTATCCTTCCTTTGGCTTCCTGAAAGAGGAAGGATTTGGAGATACACAATTTAGAATTCAAGACTTTGACATTTTGGGAAAATCTGAAAATGAAATGGAAAGAAGGAAAATGATTGAGCACCTACTGAATACCAGTCACTACAGTGGGGCACTACTGTCCCTATTAAATCTGTATTATGATTTCTGTTTACAGATGAGGATAGTGAGGTGGAGAGGATAATCTTCTCCTTAGTGAAGTGGGTGGAAGGGGTGCTTTCACTGGCCTCTTCTCTCCAGTAGCAAGCTCCCCCTTAGTCTCTTTATACCAGGGGTGCTGGCCATTAAATCACAAATTGGGACCACCATGGTAAGCAGCAGAGACCAAGAATATTGATGCTAACTAGAGGGGCCATCTGTGTACTGGTGTGTCACGTACTTGGAAAACTTGGGGGGGGAAGTGAAGGGAAGTTTGGATACCATGTGAATGACTTGAGGTTGGGGCACCTGAAGTCAAAAACAGTTGGGTTTATTACCCACACCCTTAATTGTGTCCCAAGACCGCTGTGACCTAGAGGAGCAAAGATTTACGTGCAGGTGAACACACATATACTTTATTACCCAATACAAGTCTCTCCTTTCTGAGAAGTTCCTTCTTTTCACCTGAGCCCTCGATTTATAGGACGTTCCCATTAAGAAGCAAATGGATTCTTACCTGGTTCCTTAATTTCTCCAGGTGCTCAGCTAGACCACACATTGTCTCCCTTTTACATTCAGAAATCTTCCAAAGTATCCTTCAGAGAAACATCTAGAGACCTTCACAGACTTCCACATTTGTGGCTGTGGAAATTTTATCAAGACAGGTAGCTTTTTCCTGAATCACATTTCCAACTAGTTTCCTATACATAGCCCCCACCAAATTTTCACTGCTTTACAACGTAAACTAAAACCGAATGCAACCATTCCTCACAAAAACACTGAGTTGGCCTTTTCGGCTGCACAAGGATTACACATCACCATGAGTCGAGAACTGCAAAGTCTGGCGGCCATGTGGGTGCTCAGTGCTTAGCTGGAGTCACTCACTAACTGTAAACCAGTGACCGTGACTTAAATTTGTACCTCAGGACAACTGCAAATCCCTCCATGTCATAAACCTTCCAGGCCCCTGCCTTCCCTCCCCAATAATAATCAAAACAGTTTATGTTAAATCTGATACCTTAAAGGGTCTATGCCGAAGGCTGCACACTAGGAGCTCATAAGCCAGGCCCATCCCACTGATGTATTTTAGTTGGCCAGCATCGTTTTTGAAAGCCTTGGCTTGGTTGCCAACACTTAAAGGGTTTCCCATAAACAGTCTGCATTTCTGGCTTCCCTCGCAAACTTGGAGGATCAAGCCCTACTGCCTGGCACCACCAGCTCGTGGAGTGGGATGGTAGCTACCATCTAGGTGAGCCATACACACCCAGGAGGTCCATGGCCCTCACTATTCCCTATTGTCTTACAGCCAGCGCTCTTCTCTCATTTACCTGCATGCCTGGCCTTGGTGAGCTTTGAAGGTATTTGACCCCTGATCTTTGCTGTATATCTAGTTCTGGGGGCTATGATATACACACTTACATTGCATTCTCTTCAGTCCTGTGCCATTTCCTTTTCCCTGTCTACACGCTCTCTCTAGCTTGGCACATTTATTCCCATGGTTTCAATACTCTCTCTGTGTTTCTGATTCACAAGTTTATACTCAAGTCTAGAGCTCTGCTCTGAATTCCAGATTCCTGTATGCAACTACCAACCTGTCATGTCTATTTGACTGTCTCAGAGGTGGCTCATCCCTAACATGTCCAAAGCAGAGCCCCTCGTTCCCCTTTCTCTCCCTCAAAAAACCTGCAACATCTCCAGCCTCTTACACTTCAATAAATGACACTCACCCATCCAGTTGGTCAAGCCAGAAATCTGAGCGTCATCATTGATCATTCTTTCTCCCTTAACCCTCCCATATAATTCAATACTTCTCCTGTCACTTATCCCTCCAAATTACATCTCACGTCTGCCCACTTCTCTCCATGCCCACCAGCACCAAACCACCATCATCTCTCACCATTTTTATTATCATAGTCTCCTATCACCTTGCGGCTCAAAATATGGCCCACGACCAGATGTATATGTGTCACTGGGAGCTCGCTAGGAATTCAGAATCTCCACTCCATACATTTTGTAAAAGAATCTAAAAATCTCACAAGATCGTTTCAGGGAGGAAGCCCTGAACTCACAGTGCTCATTTCCATGCCCCGCCCCACACACACCCACCAATTCCTTTTCATCCAATAAAGTGATCCTTCAAAATGGCAGTTCAATTACTTCATTTCCATATTTTAAAGAACCTGTTGTTGACATTTCATAATAATAAAATAATTTCCAGATTTTTTGCTGTGGCCAGTGAGGCCCTAGGTGGCACGGGTTCTATGTCTCCAAGCTCACCCTATACACTGACCTTCATATCCCACCACCATCACTCGAGTAGCTAATGGACACCTCATATAGAACATGTCCAAACCAGAGTGCCCCACTTGCACCCAAATGAGCTTTTCTCCATCTCAGTAAATGGCACCACCACTCATCCCATTGCTCACGCCAGCATTTCCTCATACCCTATATCAAACCCAACAGCAAGTTCTGTTGACTCCTCCTTTGAAAGAGGTCATGACTCCAAGCATTTCTTCCCAACCCCTCTGCTTCCACCCTAGTGGAAGCCCCCATGACCTTTCACGGAGACTCTGCGATAAGCACCCAATGCATCCAGCTCTCACCTGTGCCTTTCTACAGTCCCTTTCCCCACATAGCTCCTGGAGTTCCATTATTAGCTTGATCAAGTCACGCCCCTTCTGAAAACCCTGCCGTGCCCCCCCCCCCCAGGTCACAGCCAAATGAAAACCAAACCCCTGGCCTACAAGCTGCTGGTGCCAGGATGGGGCCTCACCCTCCACCCTTGATCTCACCTAGACCACCTGCCTTCCCACACCGGGCTCTGGTCCCATGGCCTCCTCACAGCGCCTCACATATGACAAGTTCATTGCCACCAAGGTCTTTCCATGGGGGCTTTTCCATGCCTTCTGGGGGCTCTTCCCCTGTAGCTTTATATGGCTCACTACTGCTTTTAGATGTCTGCTTCGAGTCATCTCCCTTCCACTCTTTTTAAAATAGAGCCACCCTTATCACTATCTCCTTACTCAGCTGTATTTGTGTCCAAAATACTTAGTTGGTTTTCTTGTTCGCTTGTTTGTTGTCTGTCTTACTCCATGGAAGAATGCTGCCTGAGGGCAGCTACCATAACATCCCCAGCACATAGACGGGGTTGCCAGATTTAGCGAACCAAAAGACAGAATGCTCAGTTAGATTTGAATTTCATATAATCAGTGAATAACTCTTTAGCGTAAATATGTTCCATGCAATATGTTTTTGGTTTTGGCCAACACAGTATTTTAAAACATTGGTTTGGTTGTCAACGCTCCAGGGGCAATTTTAACTATGAGGATAAGTTTAAAATATAACCATTATACTTTAAAATTGTTCACTGTTTATCTGAAATTCAAATTTATTTTATCTGGCAATCCTAACATAGAATATTGTCTGGAACCTCATGTATCTTCAAAACATTTTTGTGAAATGCATGAATATGGAAATAAGCGAGTAATTAAAATCTCAAACTTTTAAGACTGGTCGTGATGAGTGGCCAGGACATACCTTTTAAAATGTAAGAAAAATGTCTTCGTAGAGATTTGGGACAAAGACAATGCCCTAATTAGTGTCCAGTATAGGGGATCGTCTTTGGGAAATCCATTTCCTTTATATTTAAGCTTCTGCATTCACAGCAATGTTCTGCTTAAATAAGGTCTGATACTCTGACTTGAGATGGCAAGCATTGTTGATATTTAAAAAGTAAGTTAAAACAAACAAAAACAAACACACACACACACACACAAGTAACACCGGGCATTTGGAAGAAGGATAAAGCACTTTCACAATTTATTTCATTATTTGAGCCTCTAACTACTGTAAGAGGGTGCAAGAGCAGGGCTGGTTAACCTCCTTTTACATCTGCAGAAACTGAGATTTTAAGAGACGAAAAGATTTGTTAGGATTATAGTACTTGGAACTGATGGAGCAGTACTTTGAACCTAGATTTTCTAACTCCAAGGACAAAATGCTTTCCAGCATATCACATTCCCTCCATAAATATGAACTGCAGCTACATTCACCAAACAAGAGTCTTAGTCGAGCTGTAGGGGAATCACATGCGTAAACAGAGCTATAGTCCACATGCTTGGTAACTACCCTTTCTCACCGTGGACATCAGCCAACCCTTGGTCCTTGGCTATGAGAGCTCTGGGATAAAGACGGTCATCTCTTTAAATACTATGTGTTATTTGTCTTTTCGATGTAACAGGCAATCATTTTAATGTTCAATCAGCTTCAAATACATTTATTTCAAGCAGTTGGCTCTGCAACGGCCCAGGAAACTGAAGGCAGAGTCTAAATTTGGGCTTCAAAATCTGTTTCCAAGTATTAATTTTGAGTGGAAACAATTTTGGTTGAATTGGGGGATTATAAATATCCCCCAAGAGTTTTTTGGCTCTTGGCCGCCTGTCTCTAAGTTTCTCTCTGGTTTCAACCTAGGGGGTTGTTAGATTAGAAGTAGACAGCTTTGGCATGTGGTTACTCCAAACGCCTGTAACCGTCTTTAAAACATGATCTAGAAATGTTGATATTATAAATGACCATTTTTCCAAAATAAGGTTTGCAAGAGTTGAAAGTGGAGTCGGATGCCAGAGAGTCTTCGAAGGAGGATTTCCATTCAGCGAGATCTGGTTACCTATTTCATAACAAAGAATACAGAAAAATCTTGGGGCTGCAATTCATACACTTTTGGATCTGAAACAATGGGCTCAGTGGGGACACTGGATTTATAACTCTTTGGAGACACTAACTTTACCCACCCGTGCAGGAGCCGTGGATAATTTTAGACAGACAGGCAACTGAAAAAAATTCTTGAGATATTAAGGGGCACCAAAAGTCACTTACAGTGGGGTGGTGTTTCATTTGGAATAAATAACAGGAGAAAAGCTGTGCCTACAAAACCCTGTGGTAATATTATACCAAGAGGAGGATTATTTCAGGAAAAATCAAAGTATATTTTTAAGTTAGTTATGACCCTCTAAGCCAGGGGTTCAAACCCAAGCCCATCATCATTAAACTATTATCACTGAAAACCACAATTATTGCATTTTCGTTTCAAGTACACTGTGCTTTGGTGACCGGGATGTGTGCATAAACTCAGCGAGTGTCTGTAAGGGAATGACCCCATTAATGTTGTGAGTAGCCCATAATTTCAGGCATATTGTGTCCGTGTGTTACAGGGTTTTACTCCTAAGGCTGCCAGAGCCTCACCACTGGGTGAAGTAAGGGCTGTGCGACCTGCAAGGAAAAGTCATTCCTGAAATCAGCCGCTCTGGATGGAGGGAGAGGGGAAAGGTAGTCCCTCAGCTTTGCGTCCTGGTAGCTGAGAGTAGAAGGGATGGGATTTTTGGAGAAAAAGCCAGAATTGGTAGGCACAGAGATTAAAACCTGGGAAGCTGAAGGCATCACGCAGTCCAAATGGAGAGGGTGAAACTGGATATAGGAGAGAGAGCCACAGGATCAGAAATTGGCAGAAAGATCATGAAATTGAGTGTAAGTACAAGGGCAGAATCAGTATAAATTGTTGATTCTGCAGTGCCTCTCTGCATGCGGAGCTGAAATAAAGTTCCTTATCTTAGTTTCCCAGGGAAGCAGACTCTAGGAAGGCAGTTTGCACGCAGGACACTTATGGGGGAACGTAAAGGAAGCAGCACTGGGCAGAGGGAGAAGTTGGACTGAAATGCAGCCCAGCAGAGGTCCCAGCCATCCCAAATGGGAGCCCCGGAGTTTCGGGGCACCCTTCAGAGTTGTCCTTGCTTGAGGCAAGGGGACCAAGGGGCTGTGACCTTGATGGCTGCCAGTGCTCCCAGCAGCTGGGGAAATGAGCGCCTCCACACTAAATGGGGATCTGGGTGGTCGTGCAGCATCAGGGCTACACTCTGTGTCCAATTTGGCTGAGCTTTAGTGACATACATATTTGGATCATTAGTCTGGTTCAAGGGCACAGGGCAAGGTCGACATCCTCAGCTAAAACGGGAAATTCCACCATGAAACCAAACCTTCTGTGTACCTTTGGGGGCAAGCGTAGTTCGTCATGCTATCTTTTGGGATCCCTAAACCATTTCTCTTCTAAAGAAACCTAGCTAAGTTGCCCCAACTAAGTATAATCAAGCTAAAACAAGTTATGAATATTTTATTCCAATTAAAACTATTGATCATTGTCCAGAGCAGAAGAGAATAACGAACAAATAAGGAATCAAGATTTTCTTCTTACATCTTTATTTCAGATGTAAACTCAAGGAAGTTTCCAGTTGGCAACAGACCCTTAACGGACCTGTGCATCAAAATTCACACTTATTTATGGAAATGCTAATTAGTTGTATATTCCCATGGTAACAGAGGCCTTAACTAGACAGATTGCTTTATTTACAGCAAATATGCATTTTTTTAAGATTGACAACATAAGTGTAGTTCCTTTTAAGATTGCAGGTTCCATCCCCCACGTCCGTGACTGATCTCTCCTGCTCTGTTTTACTTTTTTTTTGAATCCAGCGTTTGCTGCCGGCTACCATACTCTATTGTTTTGTTTTAAAGATGTTAGTTATTTGTCAGAGAGAGCGCACAAGCAGGGGGAGTGGCAGGGAGAGGGAGAAGCAGGCTCCCTGCTGAGCGGGGAGCCCGATGCGAGACTGGATCCCAGGACCCTGGAATCATGACCTGAGCCGAAGGCAGACGCTCAGCGGACTGAGCCACGCAGGCGCCCCTACCATACTCTATTGTTTACTCATTTACTGTCTATTCTGTTCCTCTAAAATTGTAAGCTCCATGAAGGCAGACACCTGTGTCTATCTGTTCACCGATACATACCAAGTGCCAAGAACATTGCTTGGACAGGCAGGTGGCACTCAGTTAACATTTACTGAATACAGAAATGAACCCTCTGCACTTGTTCATCGTGGTCGGGGATGCCCTTGTTCTGTCTTCCACCATGCATGTGTTTGCTCTCAACACGGTTTCTTTGGACTGGGATTCCTAGACCCCTCTGACATGAAGGTGAGCTGGAGACAAGGAAGAAACCATCTTTCAGAGCCAAAGAAGCTGTGTCGAGAACAAACACGTGTCCGTGCACACAGCACATTCAGACAGACTGGCATGACCCCGACGAGCCTAGAGCACCCCCAAAATCCTGTTCTCTCACTGCCATTGTCTTCCGACCCTTAGCTGTAAGTCCAACCTCCACCGCACTGGGGTCTGAAAGGGACGCCGGGAGGTTGATGTTTTCCATATGTGCTGTCCCTCAGACTTCTTACTTCCACTGTTATGACTACATCTTTAATGTTCCCGTTTTTAATGGGTCTAAGCTTCCAGATCTCCCTGCTCCAGCCTGGGAAATCTCACTGAGTGGAAAATGCTCCTTTGCTGCATTCTAAGCAGGGGTGCAAAATCTGCCCAGATAGCCCCAGGACAATATGCATTCCTCCTTCATCCAATGTCTCCCCTTGAGACAGCCTCGCTTGAGGGAAAACAAGTCAACAGCTCTCCAAACCAACTGGTAAACCATGATAAGAGAACACCTATCAGCCACTACAAGCCATGTTCCACCTCTCCCTCTCCTGTACTGTAGGAACTCTGCCCTGTGGAAATGAGGGCTGGCAGCTAGCTTCCACTTCCGAACAGTCTATATGGAAAGACCATTCAAAAACTGGGTAATAGCAGTTTTTATGAAACCATTGTTTATTAAACAATGAATGACAGCCTGCCTTCCTTCCTCCCTCCTTCCCTCTTCTCCCTTCCTTCCTTCCTTCCTACCTTCCTTCCTTCCTTCCTTCCTCTCCTTCCTCACCCCCCTTCCTTCCTCACCCATATCTCCAAGAGATATGGAACAAGTGTTGTCTTGCTGAGGTGAAGGCTGAGACATTTGTCTGTTGTATCTTGTGTTCATATGTGTGTGTGAGTGCACACTCAGCTGTTCAGAAGTGAAAAAAAAAATGCTGTTTTTTTATAGAGTTTTTGTCTTTTCTTGACTTGGCAGGTCAACCTAATCAGAGGGGGAAGAGATATCCCCCCCTGGCATTGTGGGGAAAATAATAACTCAGGTGTAAACTGCAGCAAAACTGGCTTAAAGGTGTTTAAAGGCAAGGGGAACAATTTGAGAACTTGCAAAACACTGGGGTTTACAAATTCACCACAAAAGATAAACATTTGTTTAAGTCAACCTGTATGCCTAGTGTGGAGGTATGCATGTGAGAAATGTTGACAATGCAGACAAGGCCAAGAGGTGTGAAATTTAAGCACATTATCACTCACTGTCAGATGCTAATGACTCTGGGCAAGGTGGAAGAGATTAGTTTAAATGCAAAAATGATTATCCTTGGCAATGGAAGTGCAAGTGAGATCTTCGCCAATTATTTGGGCTCTTGTTTTTCCTGACAATACTACTCATTAGTTTTTGGCTCTGATGTACATGTGAGAATGGAGATTCCTGTGCCCCTCTAGAGGACTGCCGCTGAAGCCATACTCCCATCCAGAACATACATATTTCCCAATACCCATGAATACATACAGCATGGGAAGGGGTATGGTGTGTAAATTTCCTGACCCTATGGAAATGTACCAAGTCCAAACACCTACCAAGAGGCACAATAGGAGTGCACTCATTTATGAACGATTTCCCAGAAATCTCTCATATATAAAATAATGTCACATTTGACCAACTGAGAGAAGATTCAGATGGGGAGGGGGACGTTAATGCCATCAATTAAAGCCCACTTTTTTTCCTTAAAAAATGATAAAAAAGGTTAAACTAATTTACTCCTAGTATTTATCATCTATGGAGTTGTTCCCATAATGAGTACAATAAAATTGAATGTACTGTCATCTTTATTGGGATGAGGGCTACATTCATAAGCTCTGCTTGTTTTAATAGGTTTATTGTACAATTGTAGACATGTGCTATTGCACTGGGATGGATATGCTTTGAATATTTTTATAATTGTGGATAGTATAAAAGTCATTTTCTGTTAGATTGCACAAATCCATTACATTAGGAGAAGGATACATTATTGTAACAGGATTAATGTGCAACACATAAACATAATCAGTAATATTCTGTTTGATAAATTATCTCATTTTAATCGGAATGTAAAGAGATTTCGGGATAGTTCCTCCTTTGATTTGCATAATTGTATTACAGACAGGCAAATTGCATTATATTCTTCATTAACAATAGATGGCTTGTATAACTATTGTATTTTTGAAGGCACTGCTCTTAGATTCATCCTGCAATTTGTCATTTTCTGACATTGCTGGGGAGCTTAGTTGGGAGAGAATAGAACCTAAAAAAGATTACTTGATTTCCGCTGAGTCCAGTAATATCTTGGTATCCGATTGCTGCGTGGTTATGCTATTGTTTGTTTTAACAAATTGCAACCCAGTGGCAAAGAACTTCTTTTAAAAATCTTCTAATTCGAGGACAATTCAGCCCTTATAGATTTTCACAGCAAAATGTCAGCCCTTCGAACAAACTCCACGTATAAAAATGTGAATTAAAATTAAATTAGAACCATACGATTGATTTTATGTTTTTACTATGGCAAATGCTCTCCCCGACGGAACTTCTCTTTCCTCTCCCCAGCCCAGACAAAAGCTAACAAGTTGCCTGATGCTCTGAATATTCTTCAGGGACGCTCGGTGTTTACAGTCACTCAGCGGTGATTATCACAGCTCCTGTCCTAGTGCTGAGCTAATGACAGCTGTCAGCAGCCCTTAAAAAGCGCAGTGCAACACCAGGCGGCATTTCACAGGGTCTGACATCCTTGGCTTCCAGGGCCTGAAAGAGACGCCCTTTCTGTGATACCCTGTTAGGCCAGGCCCTGCCCCCCACCCGGAGGCCCCCATCGCCGCGTTGGGAGGGAGTCCTGGTGAGGCAGACCCTGGGTGGGGGCACATATTTCAGGGGCCACGGTCCCCGCTGCAGCCCCACACCCAGCCTAGGCCTGCCCCTCAGCAGAAGCAAGCACGCGTTGCATAAATGAATGAATAAATGGGTGAGTGAATGGAGACATGGATCCCATCAAAATTTCCTGTGTTTCTGGATGAAAAAAATTGAAAAAAAGAAAAGCTTTCACATTCAAAGCAAATTGTATTTCCTACCACCTCTCCGCCAAATTGAAAATATGACGCCCCATTACAGTCCATTAATAAGTCCTGTTTGCTTTTGGTGTGCTAAGCACCTGAAAGTTTCTGAAGCACCTTGACCTTGATTTCATTTGAATCTCACAAAAGCCTTGATAGCAGGTAGAACCAAACAACCCCCGTTTAAAAAACGAGGGTTGCCTGGGGAGAAGCAGCAGGGTGCAGGGAGGGACTGGTGGGGGGGAGATTACAAGGCTGTTTCCTTACTGTCCTCACCATTGCTCCCCCCACCCCCCACCCCACTGGTGGCTGGAATCAGCCCCCAGGCCATCTCACTCCCTTCGCTCCCTTTTCCCACCTCCCACCCTGCCTTGGGCCCTTACCTGCTGACTAGTGTCTACCACTCTGACCTTGGTTGTGGGGGCCTCCTTCCTTCGCCCCTACCTCCCCTGTATTCTGCAGTGTTACAGGGGATCCCACACTTAGTTGTCTGTGTCACTTAAAGCTGTATCTGTATTTACAGATTTATTTTAATTTGTAAGCCTTTTGCTCCTCCATAGCAAACACCAAGTGGATGGCTCAAGGTTGAGTTCCAAAGACAGGTACCCACTCTTCCAGGAACCACTGCTCCCCTCTAGCTCTCAGACTGCGAGGCCCAGAATAGTCCTGAGTCAGACTCCTCCTTCCACTATGGTGGGTTCTAACCCAAGATCCTGTGGTCTCCCCTGAAATCTAGCTTCTGGATGTATTCTTACCCCTCCTCTCTGACATGCATGGACTGTCCTCGTTATTTCTAGAGAGCTTCTAGCCCCCGTGCAATTAATTCAGCAGAGAAAATACTGCTGGAGGGAGGAGATGTATCACTCTGGAAGCCCAGTGTGTCATGCTTGCTTCCACTCTGGCCCCGGCCTTCCTCAAGCCTCACGGTCAAATGTTCAGTCTCTGCAGAAATATCGCCTGTGAGCTTTTCAGGGGAATCATTCCACAACACCCGCAGATCTGAGCTCCCACCTGCAGCGCAGCCTGACTTGTCTGCAGAGAGTCGGGCATTAACGGGCTTGCCTGGGGAACCAGGAGGGGTGCACTAGAGGAACCAGTGCCAAGGGGGCTTAGTGCACGGGCACACCTGGAAGGAAAGGAGAGAGAGAGACGCTGCCCACCTCCCAACCAGTCCTGTGGGTAAAGGAGCTGGAGGCAGAAAGTGAAAAGATGCTCTCATGAGCAGAAAGGCCACGGGAGCACAGGGTGGGGCCGAGGGTGGTCCAGAGGTGGGCACATCGGAGCATCACCACTTGGACCTTGGGAGCTCCAGAATCACAGAAAATCAGATATGTGGACAAGCTCTCCCTGTTCTCTCACTTTAGAGGCTTCAAATTCTCCTGTGAGGACGCACCAGTCCCTGCTGTTTCCTTTGCTCTGACTCTTGTCTCCCCACACCCTGACTACCTGGAAAATTCTTCATCCATTCAGAATAAACGCAGGGGATTCACTGCCCTGGGACCCTTTCCTTCATCCGTCACCAGAAGCGACAGCCCCTCCCTGTTGCTTGCAAGCCTCTCTTGTGGCATTTGTCACACTGCGCGCACAATGCCCTTGCTCTTCAACTGGCCTCCCCTTCCAGGCCAGTAGGTGAGATTGTGGCACCTCTAGACCGCAGAGCCCGGTACAGAGCCCGGTGCAGAGCCCGGTGCAGAGTAGGGCTGGCAAACATATACCAGCTGAAGGAGGGAACCAATGAGTGGGCCCTGCCTCTCACTTGTGGGTGGGGAGAACCATGATAGCACACGGGGACACTCATTTGTGGTAGGCTGGGTAAGCGTCCCCAAGGACACCAGGACCTCATCCCTGAAGCCTGAGAATGTCACCTAATGTGGTAAGAGACTTTGCAGACAGGATTACCAAAGGACTGGAGAGGGGGCAACTATTCTGGATTCTCCAGGTGGGCTCTGGGCAACCACAAGCGTGTCCTTATCAGAAGGAGGCAGAGCGATATTTGGAACAGGAGAGGAAGAAGGGGATGTGATGATAGAAGCAGGGAGAGAAAAGGTGATGTGATGCAGAGCCACAAGCCCAGGAATGAGAACAGCTTCCAGAAGCTGGAAAAGTCAAGAAAATAGTCATCCCTTAGGTCCGCCCGAGGGAGCACAGCCCTGGTGATGGCTTGATTTGGGACCATTGAGACTCATTCCAGACTTCTAGCCTCTAGTATTATTGCAAGAGAACAAATGTGTGCTGTTGTAAGCTATCGAGTTCAGGGTAATTTGTTACAGCAGCAATGGGAAGCTAATACTATATGTTAAAATACTGACCCCACACATTCAGTTCTTGGCTTCCCATACTGCGTTCACTCTTACAGCTCTCCTGAAAACCCCAGGAACTGAGTTCTGTCCTTCCCCTTATCCACACACTTTGCAGCTAGCTCTGGGTCACCTCTGGTGCCGTTGCATACAGCCATCTGCCCCTGCCAACAAGCAAGTTTGAAAAGGGCTGGTTTTCTAGAGCTTATGCAGGTGCTGATGTGTCTCCTCCGGCTGCCCGTGGACATCATTGCAAGGCCAGCTGATAAGAAGCAGCCCAGCCCCCTGTACCACCAGCAGGAATGCAAACCTCCCAAGGGAGCCCCCTCTCCCTCTACCCCTCCCCCTGCTCCTGCATGTGCTCTCTCTTTCTAACTCTCTCTCAAATAAATGGATAAAATCTTTTTTGAAAAATATTTATTTATTTATTTGAGAAAGAGGGAGAGTGAGAGAGAGCACAAGTGGGGGGGG
>NW_024423343.1:97359584-97391253 GCF_017311325.1 Ursus maritimus | reverse complement strand
GGTGGGAACAGATTCCCTGCTCAGCAGGGAACCCAACACAGGGCTTGATCCCCAGACCCTGGGAACATGACCTGAGCCAAAGGCAAACGCTTAACCGACTGAGCCACCCAGGTGCCGCCATGACAGGTGTTGTATGTTGTCATGACAGAAATGACAATGACTGATCTGGAGCTATATTTTATACTTCACGGAGGTCTTTACAAAGGACATTTTATTTAATCCTCATGATGACTCTAGGAGGTTAGTATTGTTTTTCCTATTTTTGTGGGTGAGGGAATTAAAACGAAGATCAAGGGACTGATCGAAGGCCACACAGATTTTGCATGGCAAACTGGAGCAAGAAAAGAGATCTCTGGTTCAAACGTGTGTGCTCACACCCATTACGCTCCACGGAACTCTTGTCCTAAGTGTAGTCACTGTGGGCTCAGAGGCTTTCTAAGTAGGAAACCAAAGTGTCAGAACTGTTTTTTAGAAAGAACACCCTAAAAATATAAGCAGAAAACAAATATAAAAAATCTTCAAATTCACTGATAACCAAAGAAACAAGATGCTATTAATTTTTTCTTAATATGGAATGCTTCACGAATTTGCATGTCACCCTTGCCCTGGGGCCATGCTAATCTTCTCTGTATCTTTCCAATTTTAGTGTATGTGCTGCCGAAATGAGCACAAGATTCCATTAATCTTTAAATAAAAATATCCCATGCTGCTAAAGCTATGATATAACAGGCAGCTTCATAAATGGCTTATGCATAAGTGAATTGGTATCACCCTTTTGCAAAACAATTTTGTGTTATGTTCTGAAAACCTTTAAGAGACCCAGATGTTTGTGAAACAAAGGAATAAACAAACAAACAAACAAAAAGCAGAAACAGACACATAAATACAAGAACAAACTGAGGGTTCCCAGAGGGGAGGGATGAGCAAAATGCGGGAAGGGGAGTGGGAGATGCAGGCCTCCAGGTATGGAACGAGTAAGTCACAGGGATAAAAGGTTCAGCATAGGTAATATGGTCAATGTATTGTAATAGGGCTGTCTGCGGACAGACGGGAGCTGCGCTGGTGGGGGTGCGCACAGCATAACCTATAGACTTGTAAAATCACTGTGTTGTACACCTGACAGTGATGTAACTGTGTGCCCTATACTTCCATAAAATCAATACCTAAATGAGTAAATAAATAAGTAAATAAATAACCCAGATGTTTAAATTTAGAATTCTACTGTTGAGACTTGGATCCTTAGACAAAAATCCAAACCTTGAGAAAGCTTTATGTAGGAAGATGTTTATGATAAGAACAGTAACAGTAGTAAGAGTCAAAGCAATAGTTAAGTAAAAACATCCTTATCACAGATGCTTTGAAATCATCTTAAGTAAAAGAGAAATAATCATGAATCAAGACACTGGTTAACGTGGTACCATCTGAACCATATACAAATACGAACAGGAAAACAAGTTAGAAGGAAGTACACAGAAACATGAACCGTGGTAGTCTTTTTTGAGTAACTGGACTTTTTTCTTCTCCATCTTCAGTATGTTTCCAAGATTCCATGTCCTATGTAGATATTACTTTAATAATTAGGAAGAATAACTTTATTTCAAAATTGAGAAAAACTCCACCACAGATATGTACTTCTTTCAGTGAGGAGAATGATTGCCAAAAAATTCTAACCAAATCTTAGGCGGACTCCCAGTATGTCAGACAGATAAAAGGAAAGCAGTTCTGGATCAAGTCAGCACGGGGGTGGGGGGGGGGCAGCAGCCTTGTCCCTCAGCCCAGCCAGAGGCATCCCAAGGCATAAAATAAAAACCAGTCGTGAAGGCAGGTCCCCGGGTTTGTAGCCAGCTCTTGCTCTCTTCAGGCAGGCCCAGGGAGCTGTTCTTGTCTCTGGGTCTGGCTGCCTGCGCCAGAGCCTTGGGCATGAGCACGACACCCTGGGTGGAGAGATAAGGATGTGATTTAGAAGCTCTGGAGCCCAGGACAGGCACCAGAACTGTATCGACTTCCCCAGCATGCAGCCACCTCGTGGGGTTCTGGAGAACCATCCTGCTTGACCTCTCGGAGTCAGATACTGAATGCAGCTCTCAGGCTCTTCAACTCCCTGGCGGCAGCCTGCCGAGAACAGGCATCAAACAGCACAACCCCGGACCCAAACCTGGACGGTGAGTCTGCTCCTGGCCACGCATCTGGCTTTCTGTAACATCCCAAGATTCGCATCAACGGGGCTTTTGAAAAACCTTAATTTTATCCAAAGAGCTGTTTGTGTTCTTTTTTTCCTCCATCCCCTGCCCAGTCGAGTCCTACCCCATCCCTCTCTCTAAATGTGAGAGAAAGATTTCTACTAGGGGGGTGCCGCTCAAGCAAGGGCTAAAAGAAGATTGCCTGGTGCTTTTGTAAGCCACCCGCTTCCCTCACATAACAGCAACTGCTCTTAGAAAGAGAATTAGTCCAAATAACAGTTTTCCTGAGGCATTAGTGTTGCCACAGCAAGCCACGCATGAGGCATGCTCAGCCTGGTGAATTTTCTATCAGTTCTGGGAGTTACACATTTTAACCCAAATAAATATATTTGGCTCAGTATCAAATGAAAAAAAATAATTCTTAAGCTTTTCCTTTCTTTCTTCTTTCTGCAAGAGCAAATGAACTTCACAGACAGGAAAAGGGCATCTGCTAATGCCAAACTCCCAAAGTCCTACACCTTAGGTGAATTTCATTTCAGGGACCTCAAATAATTAAACCTAAATGAAGGTATTAACTGTGAGGGAAATAGAAAGTTCAAGTCTTTGGCTCATCTGGCTGTCGCAGAGGCCTCCACAGGACACAAAGGTGCAGACCCAAGCCCCCCAGATCCATCCATCTTGTTCTCACGCAAAGGGCAGCCCTAAAGCCAGTCTGTCTTTTCCTGCCGAGGTTTCTAGTGGTTCCATCGCGCCAACGGGCACAGGGCAAACCGATCCTCAGGACAAAAGAAACAAGTCAAGAATCACATCTTTCTCGAGAAGCCCAGTTTAATGAAACTAAATGGGAACTGACCCCAGATTTTCTTCCTCTCACACCTTCTCTTACTTCCTTACTGCTCCAACCACCGGATGAATGACTCCTAACACCCGGTCCCGCCCCCATCACGGCACTCCTTGCTGGAAAAAGCCTTCGGGGACTTACACCATCCGTCTAGACTTCTGAGCTTGGTATGTGAGTCCTAGTTTGATAATAACCTTTAAAATTATAATACAAGTAGCTGGCACTTACTGAAACGTCTCTCATGTGCCAGGCGTTTGTGGAATATTATTTTATGTAACACTATCCTCACGACAACCCCGGGATGAAGGGTTTATGATCTCCATTTTATGAAAAGAAAAACAAGCCCAATGTGGTAAACGGTCTGACCTCTGATGAATGGTGGGGATAGGGTTCAAGCCCGCGACTCGGACTCCAGGAATCCTCCCTTTTAACCGCCTGGCTATTCGGTTGGAGCGCATGGAGGGGCAGTTCAGAGGAGGGAAGAGGCAGGGGGAGGAGGAGCGAGAATCAGGGTATGTCTTTCTTCCCATCAGCCCTGAGCAAGAACAATGCAAGTGAAATGTAGTATTTCATTTTATCATGCAATGAGCATAATTAGGAAACAATGAGGAATGACAACTAATAATGAACCTTGTTGCTTCCTAATTAAAATTTAACGATTGTATTTCTGCCGTTATTGCCCAGAGCAGCAGTGTAAGCTGTGCGGTAACAAGGCCAACCCTAAAAGGAGGCAGCCCGACTTCACAGATGGCTCAGCACAGCCCTGCCCAGGCATGCCAAGAAGGTACCGCTCCACAAGTGGCTGCTGGCTGCCCTCGTGGCCCAGCCACACTGGGCAAAATAGACTGGATGGGCAGAAGAAACTGTGCTTTATTAATCACTGTAATAAACAACTGGCAAGTATTATAATTCCATGAATACAGTGGGGAAAGGACAGGCTCTGGTGACAGACCACGCTAGGTTTAAACACGGACTCAGGCAGCTGCTTGCTGTGTGATCTCAGGCAAGCTGATGGGCCTCTCTGAGTCGGTTTCTTCATCTGTGAGTGAGCAGGAAATGCCTCAGGTGGCACCGTTGTGAGCCGTAAATGATGTAAGAGAAACAGGGTGCCAGACTCTCCACGTGGTGGCAATCATCGTCTGAGGCTCCCCAAACCTTTGAACACTGCCTGCATTCTAATCGTTCTCTGTCACGTAAAACCTACCGTCCATCAGAGATTACCCGAAACTGCATTTCCCAGCTTCCATTGCCCTGAGGAGCAAACTCGTGGTTGAACCGTACTACTCAGATGGATTGGGAGAGTTACAGGGTGGAAGAGGCGAGGCCTGGGTCGGGTTTTGCTGGTGCAAACTGTGGCGGCCTGGCTGTGGAGGAGACAGCAAATGTGGCGACTTCCCGCTGATGGCGGCGGTGGCAGCTCCTTTGGTAGGTGGTTCTGCCGGAAGTGCTGGGAGTTCCTCCAGAAAGGCCTGCCTAGAATCTGCTTCTTCAGTCTGCAATGATTCTGTGCATTTTCTTTACCCACAACTGTACCCCTTCCTGCTTAAACTGGCCAGTGGCCAGTGTTACCTGCAACATAGAGCCCTGACCCTGAGAGGGCGACAGGGCGACACCATGGAGGCCTGTTGGCGAAAGTGGAGGAAGTGAGGACAAGAAGATGTGGTGTGATAATCCAAGTTGGAGGGACAAGGACCCAGACCCGAGAAATCCGACAGGTATTTCCGAGGAATCTACTGCCTACACGTCTCTTAAATCTTTCGTCTTCTCTCCAAACCACAGCCAGCAGCTCAGGCTATGGTTCACGGTCCCCACCAAGACGACCACCATCGCTCCCAATGTCCAGGCTCACACCCTCCCCTGCGGTTAGGGCGATCTTTCAAAGTGGTCATCACTTCACCTCCTCTGCTAAAAAGGTCTTGCGTAGCTTCCTTTGTCTTGAGCACAAAGTCAGAATTTCTTATCATGGCCAGCAAGAACCTTCATGGTCTGCAGCCTCCTCCACTCCACCCCTGGCTCCTCTGACAGGGCACACTGACGCAAACTTACTTTCTCTCCCTTCTCACCTGTTCCCACCCCCGCCCTTTGAAAATGCTCAGCCAGGACCTCCACCTTCCCAATCCCCACCCTCCTGTACCTGGTTAACTCCTCTTTGCTTCCTTGGGAGGCCATCTCTGTCCGCAGGCAAAGCTGGATCGGCTAGAGCGCTTGGCCCCTCCTCTTTCATTGTCCCCAGAGCACGTATCTAACATCTGTGCCCCCTTTCCATCCTGTACATTGTTCCCAGCACCCCCGAGGCTGGATGGAGATGAGGGGCTGCATTAGCACAAGACAAGAGAGTCACACTTTAGAGCTCAAATGGTTCGCACACACGTGGATGGGCCTTCTCCAGGCTCACGCTCTATCCACCTACCAAACGGAAGTAAGGGACAGGGCAGCCCAGGCAGCCCTTTATGGCAGAGCCACAAAGTGGAGGGAGCTTGGGTCCCTGAATGCCTCTGTTGAAGGCTGCCTGCCACACAACCACACTGAACTGATAGTATGTAAGACAAGAATAAACTTTTAGTACATCAAAACAGTGAGAGTTGGGGTGGCAGCTTTATCTGAACTGACACAGCCCTGTTAGAGTATGGAGGAGGGAGAACACACTTCCGGACACAAGAAGCAGTTCATTATAGGGGCCCAGTCAGCACTGGTGGCATGAATGACAGAGAAAGAAGCCGACAGGCCCACAAGACTGTAGACAGGGGGACGCAGGCGCAGCAGGGGTCAAACCAATTCAAATGCTGGCTGAGTTGGAGAACTGCGGGAGAAGGGGGACACCTTTTAGTGGCACCCATCAATTATTCTGAGAGGACAAGCTCTGTTGGTACATGGAAATATAGGACCAGAGGGGAGATAATTTATATCATTTTCCATACAGCCATCACCATCTCAAAATCCCATTTCTTTCTCCCAACATGAGTCTTACATCCCGGCGGAGTCCCTGGCACGGTCTTCCAGAGACAGGAAAACAGTGCACATATTTTTCTCTCCATCATAAATACCTGAGTGACTTGATGGCTCAACTGAAAGCACTGAGGTGTAGGGACAATTTCCTCTTTCAGTGCCTGTGTATACATATGCTTATGTGTATATTTATAGTACGCATATGTATGTGTAGAATGAAGCTGGACTCAGTAAAACTAACCTCATCTCAAATATACAATGTGGGCACATTTCCTGCAAGGGGGGAAAAATAATCCTTCTCAGGTTCATAAAATCTTACAGCTGGAAGGGACCTAAGAAACTATCCAATTTAAACCCCTTGTTTTACAGTTGGAGAAACTGAGGCCAGAACCTCCAAGAAACTTGCTCCAGAGCCAACAGCTTCATGTTACAGAGCCAGACTGGTGTCCAGGTCCTCACTCTGGGTGTCCTTTAGCCCTTTTTTGGTGTTTGGGATTTTATTCATAGGCTGAAGGAGATGAAAAATATGAGGCCACCAGCTGAGGCATTCAACTTCAAGTGACGCCTTGCAAATGACCTTAGGACCTGGCCATACAAGGGTGACATCCGTCATGGTCAGCAGGACCTCTAGCAGCCACGCCAGCCCCTCATTCTGACACCTGCAGCTCCTTGGCTCTAGGTCCTTTCCCTGAATCCATCTAAATGTAGCTTACCCCCACTGGAAATCAGTATGTAAAATAATCATAGTTACCATCTCATGAGCATTGATTGGAGCGTGTTCCAGAAGCTGTGGTAAGCACTCTAGCTAAGTTACTCCACGTACTCCTAACCACAGCCCTGTGAAGTGAGTATGTGTTGCTCTGTTTTACAGGGGAGAACAGCAAAGTCTCAGAGAGGCCAAGTAACTTCCGTAAGATCGCACAACCAAGTGACAGAGCTGGGATCTGAACTCAGCTCTGTCAGGTTCCGGGGACCCTGTATCCACTTTGCCCCAGCAGCACTGTCTCTCCAACAGAAGAACTGAGAATAAAGTTAGGTTTAAAGGATAGGCACAGGAGTCATCCAGGATGTGTAGGACCAGAAGATGTGTTCTTTGGTGAGATGGCCCATTGGGTACTGATGACAGAGCAGACAACTCCCCCCTCCAGGTGATGGGTGGGCTCTAAAAACTGGTCCTCCTTCCTGCCTGCTCTTCCCTCCCCCAGTCTGGTGGCACTCTATACCATTTACCAATCCACCTAGCCCAGGCCAGACCTGAAGCCCAGAAGGTTCCCCTGTGAAACGTGGAGACTAAAATTTTCACATGTTGTTTATACTTGGCCATTCCCAGCCCTGGAGACTAATCGTACATCTGTTTACCCACCAGAACTTCATTCACAAACTCCGTGCTATCTGAATGTGAAACAGGCTGGACACATTTTAATTTATATGTTATGTATTACATAAATATATATTATAGATATAATTTATATATAGTGGAATACATATATAATGGAATATAAATATATATATAGGTATGTAAGTGTGTATATATATGTATTCATTGGTGTCCAGAAAAAAAATTTTCAAAAGTATTTCTAGACTGGAGAAATGTTTGTTCTCTTTTTACTATGATTTTTGGTTTCCTGCACCAGAGTGTACTTGGGTCAAATGGGACCTTTGTCCTCCCTAGCACCATAGTTTGTTGTCCTGAAGCTTTGTCTCTTTGGGCAATCTCCCTTCTCCTGCGGGCCGCCCACATACCCAATTCCTTTGGGGAAGGTCAACCTCCTCATTCAAACTTCTGTACTCCTAAGTGTTCCAACTTTTCTGGTTTCCCAGATTTTTGCTAAGTGATAGCTGCATCTACCAGGACTGGGATTTTGGCAGGCTTCCAGAGAGCTTGCAGAGATCACTAGGTTGCAAAAATATCATTTGGCCTGTAAACGGCTCACACAACTAGTTACATTTCCCAGAGTCCTCTCCACCACCCCTCCTCCAACCCCTACTCACCTCTACTTCCCTCCTAGACCCAGGGACAGGCAGCATCAGCCTAAAGAATGAGTCTTTCTCTGCATGAGTATGCAGTTCTCTCTCTCTCTCTCTCTCTCTCTCTCTCTCTCTCACACATACACACACACACACACTGATTTCCATGGCAATTCAGACAGATGGAGAAGGACATAGAGCACTCATTTGCTGGAAGGTGGATGTCTGACTTATAGCGTTCTTGCATTCTTTCCCTCCTTCGACCCAGGAAAAAGAGACTAGGGGGGCATGCGCTGACCACAGTCAAGTTCTCGTGGCTATCACAGCTCTGTATTTCACTGGTGAGAACATGTGTTGGGATCCTCAGAAAACTGCCTGGAAGAATGAATGAAGGACCAAGAAGAAAGCAGCTGGCACACACAGGTGCTCTGTAATGATCAGCTGCCACAGCCAGGCCGTGCCTGCATCAAGCGGGTTCTGGGCCCTGCGTGCCTTGTGCAGAGGGGCACGCAATGCAGGGCAACCACCCAGGCCCTCTCCAGGCTCCGTGTCCCATGCCTTCTCCACCATAAAGTCCTTCAGAAAGATAACCTCCCAAAGCAGTTCAAACAATTAAGCAGTTCTCCTGCTGCGGGATACCTGGCCCCCTACCTCTGGTTTTTAATGCGGACCGCGGTCCCCTAGCTACTCTGAGCATGAATGACTCATGAGGGCAGAGCGGATGGTCACATAAACCTTACTGACCACTGCACACCTTACAGAGGTAGTCGCAGGAGAGCTCAGGGGAAGGTAGGTATTGCTATGTTAAAAAAAAGATTAAAAAACAGACACCCCCTTCGCATTGTAAATGTCATATCATGTTGGCGCCTAATCAACACTGCGAAGCATTAGCATTGTTTTAACCATTCTCCTATTGGGGAACAAATGTTGCATGTATAATTACACTGCTGCATTGTACTGTACAAATAACCATGTAATGACATCGTTGGAATTTCTTGGTTCTTCATGGTAATGCCAAGTATAATTACCATGTAATCTGCCGAGAGCAAACAAGGTTGTAATTATTCCATAATCCAATCTAATTATGGGGCAACTGGATTGTTATTTGTGTTCAGGAGGAAAATATACATGCAAAGAGAAGAAAAAGAAATAAATTCTCCCTCACTGTTGGTGTGATAGATCAGGGGGTTTGGAGACAGCCCTCAGTAATGCTACCGTCTGCTCAGGTGATTAAATATATGCTCGTTGGTCAGTCAATATTTGGGGATCATCCTCTATCGTGCTGATTATGGACTGGCCAGGTGAGGCGATGACTGTAGGAGTAAGTCAGAAGAGGGAGTCGAGGAAGTGGATGTTGACAGAGTCTCTGGAGGCAAGCACCTGTCAATGGGACTTCAGGGATGAAGAGAGGCCAGCTCTCATAAAACATCTCACCCACCAGCCCCTCCTGTACTTCTGACACATACCTGGGACAGCCACGTAGAGACTTCTGTGAGTATTCATATTGGATTCAGACCGATTAATCGGCCATGTCTTGTTGCTCCTACCATGGGCCTTTTGCAGTGCATGCAAGACCCGGCCTGGGCCTTGCAGGGGAGCCAGGCAAAGAAGACAGAGAAGAATGGGATGAACAAACACAGAAGGCACTGGCAAGATGGTAGGGGGGCTACATTCGTTTCCTAGGGCTGCCCATAATGAAGCGCCACGAACTGGGTGGCTTAGAACAACAGGAACTTATTGTCATACCGTTCTGGAAGCTACAAGTCTAAAATCAAGGTGTCAGCAGAGCCACACTCCTCCAGAAGGCTCCAGCAAAGAGTCCTTCCTGGCCTCTTCCTATCTTCTGGTGGTTTGCTGGCAATCTTCGGCCTGCCTTGTCTAGCGACAACCAAACTCCAATCTCTGCCTGTCTTCCTGTGTCTCTGTCCCTTCATCTGGCATTCTCTTTATGAAGATATCAGTCATTGTATTGGGGCTCACCGTGCCCCAGTGTGACCTCGTCTTACCTAAATTACATTTACAATGACCACATTTCCAAACAAGGCCACACCCTGAGGTATTGGGAGTTGGGACTTCGACATACCTTCTATTGAGGGGACACAGTTCAACCCATAACAGGAGCCTTTTATTCCTACATGTATTTGGCACACATTTGTCTCATATCTACGGTGTGCCCGGGTGTGATAACTGCCCAGCTCCTCTTTCCTTGTTCTTTCTGTTTTTAATTATGCTATGTTAGTCACCATACAGCACATCATTAGCTTTTGATGTCGTGTTCCATGATTCCTTGTTCCTCTTTTCTTAATCGAACACTTACTGTGTGGGTGGCATGCATTATCTCATTGAAGTCTTTTACAATCTTACGAAGTTGCTACTATTAGAACCCTCATTCTACACATAAGACAATGAGGTTTAAGATCAATTGATTGAAGGTTGAGCTGGGATTTGAGCCCAGGGCCTATGCTCTGAGTCCCATGCCTAGCCTTGCCAAGTCCAACATGGTACTGGACATATAGAGACAAGAGCCAGGGGACCCGAAGGGAGCCCTCTGACCAAGGTCAGGCCAGCATCTCAGAACGGCCCGTAGCAGTGGCTTAGGAGGAAGCATTGCACTGTGGACAGGTGGTTTCTGAAGTTGAGTATCCAGGAGAAAAGTCTGAAATTGGAGGACAGGAAGTGTGGGTAAGTGACAGGATGGAGGGACAGAGGGCCCAGGCACAGCTTCATCACAAGGGAGCTCAGCCTCACCATCCGGGACCATTTGTGGAGTCACTCCTACGGATGGTGGCTTTCACCATCTTGCTGGGGCTTCTTTCTAAAGGGGGCTCATCACTTCCTCGTCCCTCCACAGATGTGGTGCCCCAATGTGGCCCCCTCCTTATGGCAGCCATGGAGGGGAAGGTCCACCCATCCCACTGCCTTCCCCTCCTCACTTCAAGGCCTGCCTGTGAGCCATATGGACCTCCAGCCCGGGGAACTTGCTTCCATTCACAAGGTAGTGAAAGCTTTTGGAGGAAGTTACAGTCTTAAAACAGATTGTAAATTCTTTATTTAGGGACTAATCTTGTCAGGCTGGTCGACCCTGGTGTTGACTGCTTTTCTAACCTGACATCAGTTAATCCCCACTGCTCAGAAGTTAATCCCTTCGAGAACAAGATGAAAAGTGGTTTTGTGAGGCAATATTTAAAGGCCTACAAACAATAACACGCCTTTGCCTCTGCTCCTGCAATTTCTATTTCTGGAAAGGGTTCAAAAACCTGTTTGTGTGAATGAATGTGAAGAACTTTTTATGGCTGATCTTGCGAGATGATACTTTTGATGAATAATGTAGAAGTGTTTATACTTAAAGGCAGAAGGCACATGGCGCAATTGTGTGTGTTTATCAAATATGGCACAGGCGAAGGGCAGACTACAGCTTCTGTAGAAATTTCAAAGGCTGTGGAAATGCCAGAAGAGCTTCTGTAACTGTGAAATGTCAGAGCGAGGGGTGGGAAGAGGCCTTCACCGGAGTCTTCCGGAGAAACTGATATATAGAATCAGCTACTACATTCTGGACCCTTGGCTCACTGCAGCTGCACTGTGAGGTGTGATAAGCAATCTATCCCCCAGTCTCCCCGTACTCACAACAATCCATCATGGTATCAACGGCTCTGTTTTACGGAAAAGGAAACTGAGGCTCCGGGAGGTGAAGTAACTCACATAAAGTCACATCGTTACTAAGCAGCAGAGGTGGAGACATAGACTCACGTGCCCAAGCACACAGGCTTCCACCGCCCGTGGAAGCCACATGCTTCCAGGGCACAAACACACTCTCTACGTCTCAGGGCTAGCATGGCTGTCTGGCTTTTGGTTGATGGAAGTCCTGTGTTTATTTCATCTGTCAGAATCCCACCCAAAACACTCTCCTTCTAGGAAGGCTTCCTGGACTAGATGAAACAAAAGAAGAGACTAATAGAATTAAAATATCAGAGCTTGGGGCGCCTGGGTGGCACAGCGGTTAAGCGTCTGCCTTCGGCTCAGGGCGTGATCCTGGCGTTATGGGATCATAAATAAAATTAAAATAAAATAAAATAAAATAAAATAAAATAAAATAAAATAAAATAAAATATCAGAGCTTATACAGATCTTATAACCAGATCTGGTTCACCGGTTTTCAACTAGGTTTTGAGGAATCCTACAGGTCCTACTACTAAGTGTCCTTAGGAGCCACTGGGGGAGGTGGTTGTGAATGAGTGAAAAGGGAAGTTCCCAGGGGTTGAGGTTCACACCCCCACACAATGCTAAGCACTTTACAGGTACTTGTTACATATTTACACCTGACAGGTTAGCCTTCTTCCATAAAATCTCACTTGACAAAGAGCTCTATAGCCAAGATAAAAATACTAATAATGAATACATGTCAAAGTTTTTCCAATGGTCTCCTTTTATAGATAGGAAAGCAGAAACACAGAGAGAGCACGTTCCTTGCTCAAGGTCACAGGGCTAGGGAGCAGCAGAACCAAAGCTGGAGCCCAGGTCTCTGAGTTTCTACCCAATGTTCTTGCTAATAATGCGTTTGTTTTCTGACTCTCAGGTGAAACCAGACCCTTCCTGACCTAAGCAGACGTATGCACATGTATATAGGGATATGACATGAAAAAGATACATAGATACATCGGTATTTGTATATACTTAACCAGCTCCTATGAACTGAGCTGTAAATTCATTAAGAGCTGGGACCCCATCATTTCTAGAGCTTAGGACTCTCACTGCTCAGGAGCTCCCCAGCTGTCCTAGAACAGGAGCCGTCTCCTGTGAATCTTTATATTTCCTATGCCTAGCAAGATGCCAGGCACAGGGTGGATCCTCAATAAATGTTTAGAGACTGAATAAATAATCCTGACAACCAGTTTTCAAGTCTTTGCTGAAATAATTCCAGTGACGATGAACTTATTACCTGTGAGATAACCCATGCTCTTCTTGGGTAGCTCCAGGGCTTATGGTGAGCCAAAATGTAGCCCCCCATATATTCAACACCAGTTGGGCCTGGTCTGACCCTTTGGATCCAAGCTAAATTCCTTTCTACTGAAAAGTCTGGGATATATATATAATAAAATATATTTTTTAATTTAAATTTAATTTAGTTAACATATAGTATATTATTAGTTTCAGGAGTAAAATTTAGTGATTCATCAGTTGCATACAACACCCAGTGCTCGTTCCATCAAGTGCCCTCCTTAATGCCCATCACCCAATTACCCCATGTCCCACCCCTTCCCCTCTAGCAACCCTCGGTTTGTTTCCTAGAGTTAAGAGTCTCTTATGGTTTGTCTCCCTCTCTGTTTTTATCATATGTTATATTTCCTTCCCTTCCCCTATGTTCATCTGTTTTGTTTCTTAAATTCCACATATGCGTGAAATCATATGATAATTGTCTTTCTCTGACTGATTTATTTTGCTTAGCATAATACCCTCTAGTTCCAATGGTAAGATTTCATTCTTTTTGATGGCTGAGTAGTATTCCATTGTGTGTGTGTGTGTGTGTGTGTGTGTGTGTGTGTGTACCACTTCTTCTTTATCCATTCATCTGTCAATGGACATGGGCTCTTTCCATATTTTGGCTATTGTTGACATCACTGTCATAAACATTGGGGTGCAGATGCCCCTTTGTATCCTTTGGACAAATACCTAGTAGTGCAATTGCTGGATCATAGGGTAGTTCTATTTTTAACTTTTTGAGGAAACTCCGTATTCTTTTCCAGAGTGGCTGCACCAGTTTGCATTCCCACCAACTATAAGAGGTTCCCCTTTCTCCACATCCTCACCATATACGAAAGACCCACAGCAAATATCATCCTCAACTGGGAAAAACTGAGAGCTTTTCCCCTAAGGTCAGGGACGTGACAGGGATGTCCACTCTCACCACCATTGCTCAACATAGTACTGGCATATAATTTAAAAGAGATGAGGAAACTTCCACACAGAATCTTCACACACGCGTGCACACACACACACAGACACACAGAAATGTGTCCTATATATCCTTTATTCTTCTTCTCTGCCATCTTAGTACAACTATTAATGTGATGGTTAAGTATTCTGGCTCTCGATTCAGACTGTCTGGATTCAATTCCCACAGGTATCATACACATGTGCACGTGTGTGTACACACAAACACTACACGGGTCTCCTATTTCCTTCTCCTGGTGAGTTCTGTGATTCACCCATTCCAAGATCCTGTTTTGCACAAGATCTGATTTTGTCCATTCGGTTTTTGAATGTTTCTCATTCAGAAACATCCTAGCAGGTCCTAAAGGAGACAATATTTTCCCCTCTTCATAGCACCTTTAGAAATAAGAGATTGAAACATAGAGTTTAGGGGCACCTTGGGTGGCTCAGTTGGTTAAGCACGTGACTCTCGGTTTTGGCTCAGGTCATGATCTCAGGGTCGTGAGATGAAGCCCACATTGGGCTCTGTGCTGGACATGGAGTCTGTTTGAGATCCCCTCTCCCTCTGCCCTTGCCCCCACTCACATTCACGCAAGCTCTCTCTCTCTCTCAAATAAATAAATAAAATCTTTAAAAAAGAACATAGAATTTAAGCACTATTAAAAATATATGAGAATATTATCAACTAATATATGTCAATATATTTGAAAAATTAGAAGAACTGGACATATTTCTAGAAAAATAAAGTTTTCCAAATTCTGATTCACAAAGAATGTTTGAATAGTCTGATAATACATACAGATATAGAAGCAGTGGTTAAGCAGTTTCCCACACAGAAAACATTAGAGTTTTACCACTGTTTACCACATAAATCCCGAGAAATACATCATTCCGATCTTTCACAAGTTCTCTCAAATAATTTCCCTATCCATTCTATGTGGCCACTATAGTCTTGATATAAAAGGAAGAGAAGGATAGCAGGAGAAAGAAAAATTACAAGATCATTTTAGCCAAAATATAGATGTAAATACGTTTTTAAACTATAAACAAAGCAAAAATCAAACACCGTATAAGAAGGATAATACGTTATGATCAAATTGCATTATTGCTTAAATGCAAGGTTGGTTTAATATTTAAAAATCTATAATATCACTAATGTTATTGAAAGATTGAAGGGAAAAAATCATCCCCTGACCTAGAAAAGCATTGAAAATATTAATTCCCATTATTGATAAAACTCTTAGTAAATTAAGAATAGAATTAAACACCAATAAACCTAAAGGATATCTACAGAAGGACAGACCTAGAGCAAACACCATCCTCCTTGGGGAGACACTAGAAATATCCCCTTTAAAATCAGGAACAGGGGCGCCTGGGTGGCTCAGTTGTTAAGCGTCTGCCTTCGGCTCAGGGCGTGATCCCAGAGTCCTGGGATCGAGTCCCACATCAGGCTCCTCTGCTGGTAGCCTGCTTCTTCCTCTCCCACTCCCCCTGCCTGTGTTCCCTCTCTCGCTGGCTGTCTCTCTCTCTGTGTCAAATAAATAAATAAAATCTTTAAAAAAATAAAATAAAATAAAGTCAGGAACAACACAAGGCTACCCCCCTTTGAATTTTAGTTAATGCTGTTGCAAGACAGAAAATTAGCATATTGTAGGACTTGAAAGACATTAAGAAGGTGAAGAAAAGTGTAAAACTGTGTTTATTTGAAGACATGATTAACAACATAGAAAATACTAAGGAATCGATGAAAAATCTGGAATTAACAAGTTAATTTAGCAAGGTTGTGGGATGTAAAGCCAATACTTAAAAACCAATCCCATTTCTATGTACTAACAATGAACATTTAGAAAATAAAATTTTAAAAATAATTTCATTTGTAATAGCATACACTTAGAAATAAATACACAAAATATACTTAGAAATATAAATTTATAAAAAGTATGTAAGACCTCTAAACTACAATCTGTAAAATATTGACAGGAAAAATCAAAGGAGAATATCCTATATTCATGGATGGGAAGCCTCAATACTGTTAATGTGCTAATTCTCCCTGAATTGATCTATGATGCACGACCCAAATCAAAATCCCCCTAGGCTCTTCTTTTAGAAATTGATAAGCTGATTCTAAAACTTATATAAAAATACAAAGGATCTAGAATAGCCAAAACAATTTTTTTAGTCTTGAGAAGGTAATTTTATTAATTAATTGTAACTTATTCCAATTGAGCCAGTATTTTAACGTATAAAGCCAATACCCTAGGTAGCAAACTAACACAGAAGTACAATTACGGCATTGTTCACAGATTTGGGTAACCGTACACCTGATGTCTGCTTTAAATACCAATCACTTGTTTTTAAACATTTGTGACCTCGAGCTACTAGCTCTAAGCTAACAGCTCAAACATAACACATTTTCTTCACTTCTTAGTTTTCAAAAGACGTGTCTCATTAGATTCTTATTATTTTAGCCAAAACAATTTTGAAAAAGAAGGCAAACATTTCAATTTTTTTAAATGGGCAAAATATTTGAACAGACACTCGCAAAGAAAATATATAGATGTCCAATAAATACAAGTAAAGATGGTCGACATCATTAGTCATCAAGGAAATGCAAATTCAAGCTATAACTAGACATGATTTCACATTCACTGGAATGACTAAAAGTAAAAAGATAAAAGGCGAAACTAGAGGGCACCTGGCTGGCTCGGATGGTAGGACATGTGGCTCTTAATCTCAGGGTTGTGAGTTCGAGCCCCACTTCGGCTGTGAAGATTAATTAAAAATAAAAACTTTTTAAAAAAGGTATGGAGATTAATTAAAAATGAAAACCTTTTTTAAAAGGTAAAACTAATTTATAGTGACACAAAGCAAATTAGTAATCGCTTAGAGCTGGACTGAGGGGATTGACTAGAAAGGGGCATGTGACAATTTTGGGGTTGACAAAAATGCTCTGTATCTTGATTATGGTGGTAGTTACATGGGTGTAGAAACTGTTTGCTTCTTGTTTTTATAAAATTGAACACAAATGTACTCTCTGGCCCAGATGTGATTGTCAGGTATTTATCTACCAGAATTGAAAATAGATGTCTACAAAAATACTTGCTCCAAGTTAGAAACAACTCAAAAGTTCATCAACAGATGATGAATGGACAAATAGTGATAATATTCATTCAGTGGAATACTAGTCAGCAGTTAAAATGCACCAACAGCAAATACACAGAATCACAACATAATTTCATGGACATAATGCTGAGTGAAAGAAGTCAAACACAAATGAGTACATATGACATGATTCCATTTATATGAAGTTGTAGAACTGACAAAAGATGTAAGAAATCAGATCAGTTGTTCCCGGGGGCCAAGGGATAGTAGATACAAACGGGTGGGGAAACTTCTGCGGTGATAGAAATGTTTTATATCTTGGGGCGCCTGGGCGGCGCAGCGGTTAAGCGTCTGGCCTTCGGCTCAGGGTGTGATCCCAGCGTTATGGGATCAAGCCCCACATCAGGCTCCTCCGCTATGAGCCTGCTTCTTCCTCTCCCACTCCCCCTGCTTGTGTTCCCTCTCTCACTGGCTGTCTCTATCTCTGTCAAATAAATAAATAAAATCTTTAAAAAAAAAATGTTTTATATCTTGATTGGAGTGGTGATTACACAGGTATTTTCATTTATCAAAACTATACACCTAAAATATATGCATTTTACTGTATGTAAATTATACTTCAAAAACAGTTGAATGAAGATATATTGGAAAGTAAGGAAAATACTGCCATTATTTGAAAGTATTATAAAGGAATCTGTAGCCAAATAATTAGAAATAATTTTAAAAATTAACAAGATGATGGGATGTTACATCAGTTTTCAAAAGTTCATTCCATTTCTATACAACAACAGCACATAATAGGAAAACATAGTTTTTTTTTTAAAAAATCTTTGCAACAAGACCTTTAAACACCTGGAAATCATCCTACCCAGACTTGTGCAAGACCTGCACTCAGAAAATTCTCAAACTTTCCAGTGAGGTGGCATTAAAACAGATCTAAATCAACGGAGAGTGACACCATGTTTATGAGTAGAAAAACTTAACACTGTAAAAATGTCACATCTCCCCAGCTGATTCATAATTTAATGTAATTCCAATCAAAATCCCAACAACAATTTTTATGAAACTTGACAAAGTTATTATAAAATGGAAGTTCAACAGGATAAGAAAAAGAATAAGGGGGAAGAGGCACTCACCATAACAAATATCAGGATTTCTCATAGAGTCAAGGTAATCAAAAACAGGGTGGTATTGGCAAAGGATAGACTCACTGACCAATGGGACAAAGAGAGACTTGGAACAGATCCATCAAATATGGGATTTGATATATGTTGGAGTGGCAGCCCAGATCAGTAAGGAATGGAGGGACTATTCAATAAACGGAACTAGGAAAAGTGGCCATCCGTACTGCAGGAAAGAAATTGAATCCTTACCTAACACCTCTCACAAAAATTGGCTCCAGGTGATTGAAGGACTTAAATGTCAAAAGCAAACCTTAAAAGTTTTAGAAGTGTCAATAACTTTCTGACTTGGGGATGGCAGAAGGATTTCTCAAGCAAGACACAAAAATCACAAACCTTAAAAGGAAACATAGATAAATTTGACCATATTCAAATAAAACATTTCAATCTATGAAAGCAACTCTTGAAAAGGTGAAAAGGCAAGCCACCAAATGGGAGAAGATATTTGCAACATATTTAACAAAGGATTACTGGCTAGAGTGTGCAGAATTATAAAATATTAAGAAAAATGCAATCTGATAGAAGAATGGGCAAAGTGCAAATATTTTACAAATAAAAAAAAATACAGATGAAAAATCAACATATGAAGAGATAGCCTCTTCAGCCAGCAGGGAGACACAAATCAGGACCACCACTGACAAAAACAAGAAGGCTGAGGTTGGATAGACAGCATCTCTGAGACGCTGCAGATGGGACTGGGAAAACTTGCAAAACTGAATGTTCACATACATTATGAGCCAGCAGTTCCTCTCCTGAACATACAAGAGAAAAATTTGTACATGGACCAAAAGAAAAGTGTAGTAATGTTCATAGCAACACCTGTTCATAATAGTAAAAAACTGGAAACATCCCAAATAATGGATAAATTGTATAGTCACACAATTGCATGTGATATAGCAAGAAAAATGAATGAACTACAGCTACACATGACCATACTGATGAGTATTTCTATCAAATGTTAAGTAATAACAGCAAGTTTGAAAATACTAGATTAAGTATGATATCCTTTCTATAAATGGCAAAAAAAGCATAATGAGGCAACTTATGGAATTCAGCATACGTATACCTGTGATATATACACACACGTATCTACATATCTATGTAGATATATGCACGTCTATATGCATATCATTTACAGTACACATGGATACACGTATATGTGTGTATACGTTATGTTACTACACATGTATTTACATATATGTGATATATGCATACATATATTTACACGCATATACATATAGTGTGTAGATGTGTATATATGTGTATGTGTGTATATGTGTATATATATAGTTTTATCACATGTGTAGTTTATACGTATAGTTTTATCATATATATATCATATCATATATCATATATGATAAAACTATATAAAATAAGCCAAGGGAATGATAAATGATTCAGAATGTGGTACCCTGATCGGCAGAGGGGATGCACATAGGTTATGTCGAGTTCTAGGATTGGGTAACTGTGGTAGGCAGGATCATAGCCCCCCCCAAAGATGTCCATGTGCTAATCCCAGAACGTGTGAACTTGTCACCCTACATGGCAAAAGGGGACTCTGCAGCGTGATTAAGTTCAGGACCTGGAGATGGGAGATGGTCCTAGATGACCCAGGCGGGCCCGGGTTCATCGCCAGGTTCTTAAATGTGAAAGAAGGAGACAGCAGAGTCATACACATGAGAAAGACTCGCTGGCCTTGGCTGGCCTTGAACATGAAGGGGCCACGGGCCTTGACTGTGGGCAGGCTCTGGAAATTGGATCAGGCGAGGAAGCAGATGATTTCCTAGAGCGTCCAGACAGGAATGCAGCCCTGCCAACACCTTGATTTCAGCTCAGTGAAATTCACTTCAAATTTCGAATTCTGACCTTCAAACTGTAAGATAAAACAAATGTCTATTCTTTGAGCCACTGAGTTTGTGGTAATTCACTCCAGCAGCAAAAAGAAATGAATACAGTGATCATTCCGTTGCTGAATTAAACAATCAAATAAATGAGAGCCCCTCAGGGACCGATGATGACAGAGTGCTAGATACCAAGGACATGATTAGTCCAATTCTGCCCAACCTAAAGTCCCCAAAATAATCTTTTAATACCTGCATGTTTAGCTTTACACAGAGAAAAGTGGCCTGCCCCCAGCGTCCCTAATTTCTCTAAGGAACCGCTCACAGAGATATCCATTGAGAGCATACGAGGCATCAGGAATTGGGGCAGCTGCCCGGGGCAGAGCCAGGAGGGCCAGGTAGGAAGGGTATGAGGCAGGGCCTGGGAATTTTACTTCTGGCTCAGCCATGATTACCAGGCAGCGTCTAGGTCCCAGTGTCAAGATGATTAAGCCGGATTGGTGGTTTTCAAACTCGTGTAGCCACAAAACCCTAGTCTCACAAGTAATCCCAAGGGAATCCCAGCAAGAAAAGCCGAGCTGTTCATCTCGTGGCTTCGGGGATCCCAAAGCTCACCACCTACAAGAATAGCTGCAGTAGCAGTCCGTGGAGCAGGGCCTGAGAGAACAGGTCAGCCTTCCGAGGTTGACCCTTGAGGAGCAGTGCTGATTGCTATTTGCACTGTCGGCGTGAGTCAGTTTGGGCTGAGTAAGAAACAGCTTCAAATCTCAGCGTCTTCCAACAGCACGCATTTCTCTCTGCAGGTCAGTCGAGCTGGCTCTGCATCAGGCTGTTGGTTAGGTGCAAATCTGCTCCCCCCATCTTCATTCTGGAACAACATTCTTCTCTCAGCAGACCACAGCAGCATCAAAGGGCCAGCCAAGACAAGTGGCCATGGGCCTGGGTATGTGATTCTATAGCAGGGAGGGAGTGACATTTTGGGAGGAGCCGTACAGTCTTTTTGAAGCTGTCTGCACGGCTCTGATAGAGAGGGGTCCAGTCTGCACTGCAGGGCAAGAAAGATTTCCCTGGCAGTGGCCTTCCCACCACTGTCCACCTGTTGGCGACCACTGAAAATGTCAGGATAGATGATATCTAGGAAAAGTAGTCTTTTTAGAGTATGCCTCGAAAACCTAAATCCATCGAACCTTTTTCTCTCACCTCTTGGGGAAGTGAGTTCCTTGCTGGGTACAGCAGCTGCCCCAGAAAAAAAATGCTTGTTGTCTGAGCCATCCCCTTCCTGAAGGTAAGCATCCACTTTGGGCAAAATATCCTTTGAGGCTTAATTCCTCCCAGCTCATAGCAGAGCTCTCCTTGGGGATTATTATAGGCTAAATTGGACGCCCCACCCCACAAAATTCATATATTGAAATCTTAATCCCCAGAACCTCAGAATGTGACTGCACTTGGAGACAGGGCCTATAAAGAGGTGATTAGCAGAAATGAGGCTGCTAGGATGGGTCCTAATTCAATCTGACAGGTGTCCTTACAAGAAGAAGAAATTTGGGCACGCCGAGGTACACCAGAGGCACATACATATAGAGAAAAGACCATGTGAGGACACAGCCAGAAGGCAGCCACTGACAAGCCAAGGAGAAAGGTCTCAGAAGGAACCCACCCTGTTGACACCTTGCACTTGGACTTTCAGCCTCCAGAGCTGTGAGCAAATAGATGTCTGTTGTTCAAGTGTCCCCATCTGTGGTATCTGTGGTGGCAGCCCGAGCCGACTAATCGAGCAATCACTGCCAGTTTGTAGAGGGGGTATCCTTGCCCCCCCGCACCCCGTTAGGTGGAATAATGCCAGGCACACAATGGCAGGCACACTATGGTCAGCGACAGGAGTTGCAGCCAGTGGGCACTGCAGCCCCCTCTGGCCCTTGTTACCCTCTTCCTTTCCTGTCTTTAGCCCCTCATTCCCGGAGCGCCTCCATCTACTTGGTTCCCATGCTGTCCCTCTCCTCTCCCCTCCCCTCCCCTCCCCACCGGCTAGGCATGCAGAATTAGGTGTTAGATGTACCTTGCACTTTCTGTCTAGGACCGGGCTGCTTCCCTGGTTGGCATTATCACAGACCCCTGGTTCCATCATCGGTCTCAGGTACGAGATCTGCTCAGCCCCCCACCTGCACTGCTGCAGACTCACCATTCGGTTTAAATCATCACTGCTCGACAACAGCTAAAGCTACAGCTAAAGAGGAGAGGGCCAAGACGGAAAGGCCAGCAGGCCCTCAGCTCTCCCCTTGGACAAGTCAGTGTCCCCTGTTCTCCACAGGCCAGAGCTCTGGCGAGCTCAGAGCTCCTTTGTCCCCCACCCGCAGCCATGTGTTCACTCCCAGATGGGGAGAAACGCAGTGGGATCCTCATAAGCTCGCCTTACACCTGGAAAAGAAGGACATGGCCGACAGCAGCTTGCCCTTCTTCCCGTAGCCTCTGGGTTTAAAAGATTAGAGGGTTCTGACGTTTCCTGTTCTTGGAGCAAAACTCTCCACAAATGACAATTTCAGCACAAAGAGGGTAGAAGGCAGTGATGAGAGAGAGGAAAACATTGGGATGCCTCTGATTTCTCTTGATCTGAATTGCTTTTCAGGCCCTCATGCTGAGATTACTCTTTTGTCTTTTGAGCCTTTGGGTTTGAATGGAACTCTCTCTGGCATCTCACAAGGGACTGGAGAAGGAAGAATGAAGCTAACGTCAATGGCAGGGTTGATAATCCTACAACCATCGACTTGAAGAGCCGGCCAACAGGGCCCTCGTCTGGCTAATCTGTTGTGTCAATGCATATCCTTAGCAGCCCTTAATTGATGGATTATTGACAAAGCAAGCAGAGGTGAGTGCTGATAGTCTGCAGTCTGAAGTCCTATTTAGGGAAATTTATCTGCACATGATAGGGTAGACTCTGATATCGCTAAAGCTCTTATCCGGTATTGGGGCAGGGCCAGGAGAACCAGCCTCAGGATGGCCCCATACCCCAGCTTTCCTCCTTCTCAATTGGTCCAGTCCTTTGAATGCTGCGCACCTTAACCCTCCTCTCAGACACATCCTCAGGTCTCTGGTCCATGCAGTTATGATGCCTAGAGCCTAAACAGTGGCTCTCAGCCTTTTATATTTTGAATTCTGCCATAACTGGGTGGGATGGATGGGGGAGAGGGAAGAATAGGATGATAGAGAGGAAGTCTAACCACTGGTATTATAATTACTTTTTTTTTTTTTTTTTTTTTTTTTTTTTTTTTTTAGTCTGGTAAGGCTCAGGAACTGGTTCCCAGCTAAGGGCCAGGAGCAGATGAGGAATTAAATGGATTATCCCTTTGGTTTACACCTGCTGTGTGGCTTCCCTGGAGTCTTTCTGAATGAGCCTTGGCCTCACTGCAGTGTGAGGCCAGCCCCACTGCCCACACTGATTGACATGGCTTAGCCCTGGGAACCAGGAGAGAGCAAAGAAGGGGGAACCCCACTTAGTAATGGGTAGAGAGAATATGCCTCAGGGTACTCTGGGTACCAGTTTCAGATGGAAACCCCAAGGACAAGGGGGTGATGGAATAATGTGGCACATTTACAGGTGGACGTGGGGACTGAGAGAGAGAGTAAATTCTGGGTAATTAATTTTTTAAAGACCCACAGGCTAGCCTTTGTTTAATTCCTGGCTCAGGATTCTTTGGAGCTGTTTAAACACTCAGGTCTTCCTCCTCCATTCCTAAACTGACATGGGCTGAGATCTGACACGTCTTCTGTCTGCCTCAGAATATAATTTAGCAGGGATCTGGGCCCACTAGGGCTGTTATTTCTCCTGAGAGTCTGCTGTTCTCATTCCAGGGTCAGCAAAGCGGATGCTTCGTCTCCAGCTAGATGGGTCATCACATGGAGATGGAGTGATATGTAAGCTGGAAAGCTGTCTCCCTTCCTCTTGAGACCCAGGGGGCAAGAAAGCAGAAAAGCTTGACCAAAGAAGACAGTTGGGGGTTAGAGTCGCTCCCCACTACGGGCGGAGCACAGCTCGTGCTGACCGTGGGACTGAAGAGACACCATTGCCCTGAGAGCCACGGTTCTTAGAGAGAGGGGTCCTTTCATAGCCAGCTGAGGGAGGGCAGCACAAGCACAGAAAGTGCCTGAAGTATGGCAGGTGAGTCATCGTTAGCCTCGGGCTGTGCCACCGGCTCCTTATTCTGACAGAGTTAGTAGATCCTGACTCTGTGTGTAGATGGGAGGGGATGGGCAAGTAGCTGTTTGCATCAAGGCTGACCACGTTTCAGTGTCTCGATCCTTGAATAAGAACGTGCCCTTCTTTCAGCCTCAGGCTTCCCAGACAGCCAGAACAGAGCTAGAGACGAGGCATCACCTGGTTTGATGGCAATGAATTGAGGGGCAGGGTTCAAGTCCTCCAGCAAATAAATCACACCAACCGTTTAAACATACATAGCTAAGGGGCGCCTGGGTGGTTCAGTCAGTTACGCGTCTGCCTTCGACTCAGGTCATGAGCCTCCTGTCGGGTTCACCACTCCCCAGCGGGGAGTCTGCTTTACCTCTGCTCCTCCCCCTGCTCATACTCTCAATCTCTCTCTCTCTCTCAAATAAATAAACAAAACATTTAAAAAATAAAAATACGTAGATAAAATCAACTTCTATTGCAAACAACACTGATACCTAAAGTCAGTCTGCTGTATGAGCTGGTTTTGAGTTTGCCAATTTGGTAGTGAGAGACTGCAAACTTTAATTACTCTGAGAGGATAGTGGGGCGGCCAGAGAGGGTCTCGTCAGAAAGTGATGCTTACTTGGACAGTAAGCAAGGATGGTGACTGCTCCAGTTACACGCAACTGGGCGTGTGTTTAACTTGCAAGGAGGTCTTTGCAGAGCTAGGTAACTCTTGAGGTTTGCTAGTGAGGATGCCTGGCACTGACCTACTACAAGCTAGGGACACCTGCACCCACTTTCTAGTTTAGGACAAACTTACTCTTAGGAGACGGGGACTAAGAACCAACTATTATATAGTCTAGGGCTAGACATTTAATGTCATTAGACTCCAGTTTCCGCTGCGGTAAAATAAGAATTAGAATACGTTCACCATGTTGTCGTAAGGCAGTTTATCAATGGTTAATAAGTTGTAAAGTGTTTTATGAACAGTAGGAAAATTTCTCACTGTGCAACCTTGGGAGTCTAACAAATACATTTGGGAAAAGGGAAGGACAATAGAGTCAGGTACCATTTCTAAGTTGCTCCCTGCGGTATCCTTAGTGTCTGGTACAGAAAAGGTCCACAATAAAATATTTGTTGAATGAATGAAGAAATTCAGCAGAAGCAGCAGCTGGCCTGCGGTACGTGGACCACCTTCCCATTCGCTGCCTTTGCTAAGAAATGTTTCCCTTTTCCTTTCTGTGAGCCGTTCAGGCCACATCCAGTCCCTGCAGATTTGCTGCTGCCAAGATCTTTCTGCACACTTCCATTTAAACAAATGGTTTCTTTAAAAGCCACCTTTTTTTTTTTTTTTAAGTTTGTGGACCTTCAGGAAGACGGTAGACAAGCCCAGAAGGTTGGTCTTTGGCAGGAACAAATACAGTAGCCTTCCAGAGAATGTAGTAAAGCTTGATGACTAGTGCCCTTGCCTGAACCATGTGTCCACCAAGCCCCTACTTTTGCCGCCCTCCCCGCCTGCTGTCTCACCTCCGAGGGGACCCTATTTCAGTCTCACCACTGAGATCCTAGAATTGGTCAGAGCAAACACAAAAGCAAGAGTCACTAGCAAGGCCACTGCCACATGCACGGGGACCTGGTTCCTGCTGCTCTCAGCTCAGAGCTGCACCTGAAGACTGGAACCCCATTCATTCTTAGCAAACTAGGGGATGCCTGGTCTCTGGTTCTGGCCTGGCTGCTTTGGAAGCCTGGAAGTTGAAAGAAAGGCACGTCTTATTCAAGGCTGAGAAACTCTCCAAAGCAGGTATCAAGCTGACAGGCTATGGCACTTCAAGGCAAAAGGTCAGCGAAGAACACCTTCTAAGAGAAAACCAGTATCTTCCCTGAAACAAAATGTAAAAGTAAGTGGAAGTTTCAGGATTAAGACGTACACAACACAGAACCCCAAGAGAGGTTTAGGAATCAGGAATATTGGTGATTAGAAGGGGGCCTGGGAATGAGGGTTCAAGGAGGAAAGGGCTGAACTCAATCACCAGGGATATGATGAGCCGGATGAGGCATATGCCCCCCCCCCCCGCCCCAAGCAAGAGCCAGTCAGTCCGTCCAAACTACGTGAGGTCACGGAAATGGATCCGATGCAGGAGTTAGGATTCACGCGCTATTCTGTAATCTATTCTGTAATCAGTTAGCCACCTGACCTTGAGCGAGTCACTTCACTTCTCACGTGCAAAACCAATGGGGAAAACTAAGTGCCCACAATAGTCCCTTAAACTTCTCTTATTCATGCCAAAGTCCATCCAATAATGAGATTAATGTCCCATGGTGGGAGAGAAGGAAACTAGTATCTCCCTGACGTCTACAATTTGCTAAGTATTGTGCTGGGGTTTTCATGACAAGGGGTTGGCCCCATTGTCCCCATTTAACAGATGAGATATCCAAGTCTTAAATAAGTCAAGCAATTGGTCCAGGCCTGTGAGATGGAGGTGGTACGACAAAGATCCAGACTCTGTTTCCAAAACCTCCCGTTTCTCCATGGAGCTGACTCCCTCACAGGCCACATAAAAATGCCGGGGTCATTTCTTCATTGGTGTGCCATGCCCTTCCTCCGTGGAAAGCACTGTACCGGACACACTACTTGCATACCAAGCACTGAGCAAGACACAGTGTCAACACAGATCATCACACTCCTGGGTGACAAGTTGGTGGCAAATGACGTATACTGAAAGGGACTGCTGGGGTAAGAAGAAGGGTCACCCCGACATTCCCCATGTCCCATTTTTCATCCTTAAAGGGACCATCTTCAGCCAGGATACTGTGAGGATATGTGTGGCTCTTCATCGTCTTTCTTTCACCCCTGCAAATCCAGTTCTGGCTGGGGGGCATGGAAGGGGGGATTAAAGCTCCCCGTGTCTGCAGGTGGAAGTCCAATGCAAAAATAACTGACTCTCCAATCATTTCTCTTCCGTCTCCAATTCCAATCCATTGTTCTGAGAACGACTTGAATGGCGTGCTTCCCCTGCTGTGTCACTTAAAATCGAGTTCACACTTAGCTAACTTTTTACTGTTTGGGAATGTTTCTGCGGTGCACAGTTCAGCCTTCTCCCAAGGACAGTCCTAATTTGGAGCTCAAACAGAGAGAGGGAACTGGTATTGCAGGAATGTCAGCCAAGTTCCTGGTTTAATGGCCGCGCAGTGGCTGAGTGGTTGCAGATGTGAGCACTTCGGGGCAAGCAACAGAGCTGAGATGTGAAAGCCTCAAAGCCCTGGTATTTCAAAGTGGGCACATTGCAACAAAACTGTGACAGGGTTTTTCCTTTTTGATGCCACTTTGTGGTGTCCAAGCCACAACTCGGTACACAATATGGCGGCTCTAATGAATCTATTCAATCTAGTCTCCATAATCATGGCATCTCTAAGGTAGAAAATTAATTGGATGAAGTTAAATATCCCCTTTTCATGTCAACAAAATTGGTTTTTCTAGGGATTAAAGGATTACTGTGGTGTTAAGTCCCTAAAGAGGCTAAAATACTTTATTATTCATTACAAAACACAAAGATTGGGCCGCTATTTTTTTCTTATGTCACCGCCACTCATTTCATTAACGTGGAGCACCAAGGAGAACTGTTAATGACAATTTCAGCAGCTCTTAATGCTCCTCAAAATGCATGTCTTCCCTGCTTACAAACTCTTTCTCGGTAAAATAGCCTGAAATATATTGAATTGAAGCCTTTTATGGCCTCTTCTCAGAGCCGAATGACCAGCGGGCTGGGATGGGCTCTCAGTAAAGTCATTGAAGCTATAAAATGTGGCATTTCACATGGATGTTCTCTCAGCTTCTGACCCAAAGAGCACAATTTCCCATCAACAAGTGAGAAGATATTTCCAGCTTGGGTCACAGGATGGAGAAAGCTGGCCTCTGCCATGTCATCACAATGGCAGCCACTTTTCAAATTAGGATTTACATACATCCCCTTCCCCACAGAGAAATGAGCGCTTTCGGCTGTTTCCATCGTAGTTTGTACAATTTTGAGTTGGGAAACTCCCTAAATACAATGCCACCTTTTGCACCTGGGGAAGCTGAGCCACAGATCTATAATATGACTTGTTCTTGGCCACTCAACCATGAGTGGCAGGTGGCATTGGAACCCCAGTTTTCTGCCCCTGAAGCTTCTTTCCCCCCCATTCAGTACTTTCCCAGCATCTGCATTCCCCTGCTGACCTGGTGATGGAAGCTGGGACTCAGACTAAGGCCAGAGCACATGCCCCACGGCACTAGGCCACACAGTGACCCTCCATGCCCGCAGCCTGATGAAGCCCAGGTGCTGAGCTAACTGGACACACACTATTCACCAGGCTCAGCAAGCCTGGCTCCACCTTTCATTCAGACCCATCCTGGGAGGCCCTGGTCCTCTCTTGGGGAACATTAAAAACAAAGCAATTAATTCAAACATTATCAGAATAGTCCTATAAAGCTCTACTGTAGGGAAAGATAATGAGTTAAACATAAAGTAGGGGGTGTTGAGATAATCATGTCAAGCAACTATAAGAAAAGCAGAGACAAATTAGATAAAGAGCCACGAAAGGTAATGTACAAATTACCACTGGGGGCAAAAGAGGGAAGTCTCTTTAAATGGGGGAATCTAGAAATGATTCATGGGTTAGTAAGTGGCTTCTGAGTGAGTTCTGAAGGAAGGATACACCTCAGGAGGTCGAGGTAAGGCAAGGCCATTCAGTCTAAGAGAAAACGTGTGCATGAAGAGGAGGCAGAGAGCTCTGCTTGGGATGCAGTAAATAATGAGTTTTTTTAAAGACTATCTGATATGTCTTCTCCTCCAGAAAGCCCTCTCTGATTGCTCCAGGCTGGCTGAATACCTCCTCCTCAGTGCTCCACCAGCATCTTGGCCATACTCCCACTGCAGCAGTAGCCAGAACACGGTGTCACATTTTTGCCCCACTAGCGCCTAAGCAACTTGAAGCCAACTCACGTCACTTTTAAACTTGGTTTGTATGTGACCCCCCCTCCCCCCGCACAATTCCTGATATCTGCTACGTGCCCCAAAATATTTGTTAAACGTGTCAGGGGTCAGTTTGGATCACTGAAGAGAAATCATGGGGAGAAATCCTAAAAGGAAGATGAGAGGCCTCTCTGGGGAGGGCTTAGGGTCTGCGGTAGGAGCTCATGGCTTATCCAGCACATGACAGGGAGCCAGGGGAGGGGGTAAAGGAGTAAAAGGAGCTGTGCTCTGGGGCGCCTGGGTGGCAGAGCGGTTAAGCGTCTGCCTTCGGCTCAGGGCGTGATCCCAGCATTATGGGCTCAAGCCCCACATCAGGCTCCTCTGCTGTGAGCCTGCTTCTTCCTCTCCCACTCCCCCTGCTTGTGTTCCCTCTCTCGCTGGCTGTCTCTATCTCTGTCAAATAAATAAATAAAATCTTAAAAAAAAAAAAAGGAGCTGTGCTCTGAGCAGACTGTTTGGACTCAGGAGTGTAGGATGGGTTTGAGCAGTGCGAACCAGAATCTGAGCGATCAGGCAGGTATGGCAGACCACTGGGGCAGGGCCAAAGGGGCCAGGACCTGGGCAAGGCAAGGAGGTTCAGGGTGGGGGTCGAGGGAGATGAGCATAGGAGAAGTTTCAAAGAAAGGAGGGGATCACGTTTCCACCCATATCTCTGTTCCTTGGTTGGCTAGGCTGGGGAGAGGGAGCTTTTGAACACTGATTTCTTGGAGGGATGGTTTATAAAATACTTATTGCCTAGAAAGTGCTTTTAATCTTTTAGATGTCATAACCACATGAAGGGGAAGGAAGTGTTATTTCTGCATCTTCACTGGAGAAAGCTAAGACACACGGACTGGCCCAGAGAGACATGGGAAAGCAAACTCTCAGCTAATACAGTGGGAAATTGCTGTAAGTGCAAAATCTGAGGTTTAGATCTTGTCCATACTCACTCACGCACGCGCACACACACACACACACACACACACCAACTCTCATTGGTTTCAAACAACATTTGGCTCTTTTGTCACAAAAGGCAGTCTTTTCAATTAGATGTTAATGTGTCTTTCACCATCTTTTTTCAATGCTGCATATTTCACAGTTGCCCGCATTGGAGCGAACTGCCAGCGAACTCTTTTTTTAAAGATTTTATTTATTTATTTGAGAGAGAGTGAGCGAGAGAGAGAGAGAGAAGGAGCAGGGGGAGCTGCAGGGCAGAGGGAGAAGCAGACTCCCTGCTGAGCAGAGAACCAGATGTGGGACTAGATCCCAGGACCTCAGGATCATGACCTGAGCCAAAGTCAGATGCTGAACCGACTGAGCCACCCAGGCACCCCGTGAACTGCCAAACTTTTAAAAAGCTGCAAAAAGAGCTGAGGATCAGGATGGTCAGTGACTATTCCCATGACCACTCCTGAAGCTTCTTTTACACTGTTGCCTTATGTATTGTTTGCTGAGAGTCCAGCCTTATGCAGGCACATCTGGCCCTTGGGAAGCCCCAGTCTATTGTCCCTAGACTTGGTTCCCGCCTTCGAGAAAGTGACAGATGATCAGACGCGCGCACACACACACACACACACAGCTTCCCCAACTATCTCACCACCAACAGCAGTGAATACCAATGCAAAAATGTTACTACAGGAGTGCATAATCTATCATTACTGAATTATGAGAACCAGTGTGAAATCAGTAAAGAACAGTGGCTAAAAGAGAAGTCTCCCACAAGCATGGCTTCACGACTTCCTATGTGAAGAGCTTGGGGCAAATGATCTAAACCACTCTGACCCTCAGTTTCTTCATCTGCAAAGTGGAGGTAATAATACCTGTCTTAGTGGAGTTTTCTGAAAATGGAATAAGAAATTGTAATGTACTGCATAGTATTATAATATAAAACATATATATATATATATATGCTGGTGTGTATATCTATATATCATAGACATCATATGTATATATAGTATAATACATAGTATAAATATAGCATATGATACATAGTATATTATGTGTTACTATATTATTAATACATTATTATAATTCATTAATTTTAGTGTTGATGGTAAAAGGGAATATCTTGTATACTGAAGTGAAAAGGAAAGCCGAGCAGAGCAGAGACAAGAGGGATTTCTCAGACCAGCGGGGAGCCGGGCAGCATCCCCGGGGCTGTGACCCCCACTCTATGCAGAAGCAGCAGCCAGCCACCTGACAAGAAGCAGAATGACTTGCATGCTGCCCCCCTAAACGTGAGGGTGGGACGTGTGTGGGAGCCTAGAGACGCACAAGCGAAGTCCCATGGAAGATGGCAATTGTCCCATAGAACCTGTTGGGGAGGAAAGGGAGGGGAGTGCCGCCTCATGGGAGGGGACTCCCGCGCTCAGCCTGGCATCACCGGCCAGGTCTAACCCTAGAAGCCCCAGCCGGTTAGTTCGTAGGTACTGTTTTAAAATCACGGTAGTTATTATGTTGACGATAGCAACAGCTTGCATTTCCGCGTGGCCCAGTTTTACTTCTCAATGCACTTTCATATTCGCAGTC
>NW_024423343.1:97251879-97359578 GCF_017311325.1 Ursus maritimus | reverse complement strand
TTTCCCTCACCTCCATCCAGTAAAGCTGCAGGTGTCCTGCTTTTCCTCCTTCATAAAGATGAGGAAGGTGAGAGCAAAGGGGTTCCATCCTTGGTTGGCTAGGCTGGGGAGAGGGAGCTTTCGAACACTGATTTCTTGGAGGGATGGTTTGCTCCAAGTCACCAGGCAGTCTGGGCGCACGGCTGCGCCCTTGGAATTAGGCGGTCTGCTTGTTCTAGCTGTGTTGGATCATTTTTGATGCTATCCAACCTTCTCTAGACCCCTCTGAATAATCCTGAGGGCCCAGGCCCATCCCTCTCATTTCTTTCTGCTCTTCTGTATTCCTTCGGCCAGCCCCCTCCTTGAGACACGCCCCCGCAACTCAGATGCCTTATCTAGCCGGTGCTCGGTGCTCGGTGGCTCTTCCTGGAACGATGGCCACGTGACCTTCATGCTGGGAGCGCTCGTCTCACCACTCACCATTCCAGGAGGCCCTCAGGGCTGACCTCGCTTCCCCCAGGGCTGGCCCCGAGCGTGGGCCTAGTACAGCGAGGACTGTCAGATACTGGACACAGAGGAGCTGCAGACGCCCACCTGGGAACTGGCCAGACCCCGGACCAGCCCCACTGCCAGCAAGCCGGTGGAGAAAAGCGCCAGCCCTGGACACTAACTCCAGGCACCCTTCTCCAAGCCTCCCAACTTACTCGACGGCGTCGGGAAAGGTGTGGTTGTCGTACTTCTCTTGAAGCTGAGAGACCGTCTTGGCACAGTGCTTCAGCTCCTGGCTTTGGGAAAGGGAGGACGGCAGGCTGGCCAAGGGTCCAGCTCTCTTACCCTTGGAACTGAGCAAGTTCTGAGTTGATGACAAGGTGTTTAAGAGATGAAGAGACCCTTCTGGTAAGGAGACTAAAGATCGTGAGCCAAAGTCTCTCTGGAAACAAACACAGTGTGACAGACAGAGCCTGCAGGCAGCTAACCAGCCTTTTCTCTCAGTACCCGAGGCTCCATCCCTGTTCTGAGTCTGATCTGCAGAGTGTAATGTGGTGGACGTTATTCTCTTAGTTCACCAGAGGAAGACCTGTGCTGAAATAAGATTTAATGTTATGCCCTTAGCCTTTATAGAGGGTCGATAGAAGAAACATTTGAGGAGCATTTCCCTGCCGTTCTAGAACTGCAAGGGAAGACAGTGGCCATTACGCTCCCTGGTGTCCTGATGCAGCCCGGACACAATAAAACCACCTTCCACCCGGCGCCGGGGAGGGCCCAGCTCTCTTCAGATATTACCAACTGGACGACCAAGCATGCATCTTTGTCTTTCTTCTTTTTGCCTTAGTTTCTAGTAAACCTGGCCCCAAATCCAATGCTCAGCTGCGATACTGATTCAGTCCCTGTCACTCCAACATCTGTTTCTCCCTACTTTCTTTTGATATGCTTCTTTTAATTGTCATTTTGTGAACGGCTAGTTTTGTAAGCTGCTCAGACCTTGCCCCCATTTAACAAAAGAAGAAACAACAGATGATTGACAAAGATGAAAGAGAAGTAGGTAGGTAGGTAGGTAGGTAGGTAGGTAGGTAGAGCAAGCTAGCGTCGGATGACTGGAGGGAGGGAAAGGGTGGGTGGGTAGACCGACCTGAGTTTCATCATATCACCCACACAGTTAGCCCAAAAGGGAATCAGCAGTCCATAGCCGGCCCAAGATCATTAGCCCCAGATTTCCATTCAATCCAAACTAACAAAAATATATTCACTATCTCTAATCTGACCACAGATTTCTCCAGGACACAGTTCATGTTTTATTCATATTTATATCGAGCACAATGCCGCCATATAGTAGGTGCTCACGAAATGTTTGAGGCAAGTTGAAAGTAATTAAACTAGAAACTTACTCTACCAGGGGCAACACACAATGCCTAGAGCCCACCACGTCCTCGGGGAGATACAATTCACAAGCCTGTATAGATCGCTATGGCCATACAATCAATACACCTTCCTAGCCCGTCCAGGCTGATCGGGTCAGACCCCGCACATTGCTGCTGCAGCCCGTTCTCATGCTGCTCACCCATCCACAATGCCCGCTCCCTCCCATCGGTTTAACCAGCTCCTGCCTACCTCTGAGACTGAAATCAGGTCTCACCACCATAAACTTGTTTCCACTTCCAGCCAGCCCACGTCCATTCCCCCTTCCCTGATCTTCCACTGCACACGAGGCTTCTCAGGCACCTCAACGGCTCGTGACTCGCCCACCCAAACATCCCACAGGCCCCTCAATCTCAGCCTGTCCGAAGAGGAACCCACCCCCCACCAACTGCCATGTAATCTGAGTGGAGGAGTGCATGTGTGGGTTCTGCAGTGGAACTACCCGAAATCAGATCCTGGTCGCGTCACTGTGTCAAGGTTCAACCAGAAAACCAGAACCACTGGAAGATCTCTCTCTATACACAGCATATATCAACCTGTAGGATATGCACGTGTGTATATGTGTCCAAACACACACATGCATGTACGTGCATACCATAGATGTTTATGGACCCCAGAATACTTACATAAAGGAAATTTTTACAGGGAATCGCCCTTAAATAATTGTTGGAGCTTCTCTCTAAGATGTGTCCTTGCATCTGGTGCTGGGGCTTGACTTCTGCAGGACAGGCAGGTGGGAAGGGAAGGGAAGGGAAGGGAAGGGAAGGGAAGGGAAGGGAAGGGAAAGGAAGAGTGAGGAGGAACCCACAAGTATAAGCCAGAGACTACAAGATGGACTTGAACCCACATCAGCTCTACTTTTCCTCTGACCCTAGTGGGTGAGTGTCTTGCAGAACCCAGAGTCTTTTATGGACCAGGAGTCCGGAAAGCTGAGGAAGGATTCAGGGGACAGTGACGTGGATGCAGGCCTCCCAGCAATGAGGCGACAGAAGGTCAGGGATAATGTATGTGAGCCACAAAAGGGCTGCCTCCTTTCCACCCTGTAAATCTCCCACAAGCCCACCTTAACTCCTGTACGACAACAAGAACTTGGAGATACTCCCTTAGCCCAGCCAAGTTAGCGCATTTCAAAGCCACCACAACCATGCATAATCTTTGTGGTCTTAACCAAGTGACTTAACTTCCAGAGCCTTGGTTTTCCCATCTGTAAAATGGCAACAATATAAAGCATTCTCATGAGAACTAAGTATAATTATACGTCCTGAGTTCTTAGCACAGTGTCTGCCTGGCACACAGTGAGGGCTCCATAGACGTTATCTATTATCATTAATCTGGCCTCTCCTCCTGTTTTTCTAGCTCAGTCAGTGGCTTTAAAATCTATCCCTTCCCCCAAGCTACCCCTGACTCCCCGTGGTGGACACGTTGGCTGAGATATCATGAAGAGATTCTGCTTTTGCCAGGTGGCTTTTGGGGAGGCAGGTCTATTTCCCAGGGGCCTGAGTGGTCCTCGGTGTGCTGGGGTCGTGAAAGCTGCACATTTATCTGCCTCTCCATCCGTGGCCAGCACCACATCCCCACCTGTCCTCAGCCTGACAGCAGCATCTCTACCTTCTCCCTGGCTCCCCACACCATAGGCTTAGGTAGGGGCATCCAAGGGCTCCAGGACACCACTGGGGACTGGGCTTCTTTCCAGGGCACACAGGGCTGGTTCTGGCTGGGGCAGGCAGACCGGGAGGCCTCAACTGGGGATGGACAGCCTGCATCTGGGCCCTTGGCCTGGAGCACTGGAACCTGAGGCCTTCTCTTCCCATCGGGGGAAAGGCAGCTCTTCGGGGCAGAAAAAGAAGCCCAAATTACTAGGAAACCCTAGAGCCTGTGGAAGATGTGGAAGCTCTGGTCTCTCCCCAGGGCTCCGGTTACCTAGAAAGTCCTGAGCGCCTTCCGGACCGGGGGTGGGTGGGGGGGCACAGCCTTGCGTGTGGCTGAGTTCCTCTAACCCAGGCCATATTCCAAGTGAACATTCAGAATTGTATACTTCCCCACCCCCTAGAGAAACAAGACCTTTTTTTGTTTGGTTGGTTTTGGTCAACATTGTTTATAGGAAACGAGAGTATGTTAATAATTCCTGCTAGGGCCGTGAATAAAAACTCAAGGAGCAACCAGATCGAACCAACCCTGGGCATCAGCTTTGACCACTACCTTCTCCTCAGCCCCTCATACCCAGTCGGTTACAGGGCCCTGCCAACGTCCTCCCGCTCAGGTGGCAAGCCTGTCTCCCTCCTTCCACCCTGACGGCCACGCCCTAGCTAGGAGCCTGCCACAACAGCTTTCTAAACCAGTCCTGTTCCTCTGATCATTCCCCTACATGTGGTCACAACGATCTATCTTAAAAAAAAAAAAAAAAAAAAAAGGAAAGAAAAGAAAAGAAAAGGAAAAGAATGTAGAGAAGAAAAGAAAAAAGAAAAGAAGCTCATGCAAATCCAACATTATCACTCCCAGTTTCCCGCTGGCTTCTCTGTTGTCTTCAAGGCCACATGCTTCTATATATCCCTAGGGGCTCTCTGCGACCTACGCCCTGCCCCTTGTCCAGCTTCAACACATAGATTGAGATGAATCATGATCCCTGGTTTGTGTCACAATCTCAGCATTGGTCTACGTATGACCTTCTTCTGTTTCCATGTATTTATTTTTAGTAACAACTCACACCTCCGCAAGCATTGACAATACCATGCCTGTGAGCTCCTCGTCACTATGTCCCCAACCACAGGTGACCACTCGTAAAGCTACTCCGATAACATGATTTTAGATCCATGCTAAGCCTCTGCATTCGGGTGGCCCCTCAGATACTATTGCTTCCTAGGATAGAGAGCTTGTCTAGTGTGTCTCACTGTTTGCACCTGCGCTCCTCTGGAGAGGAAGGAACGAATATTGTTCTGTTCCTTGCCCCAAGGTGCCTAGTACATCAGAGGAGGTGCTTGTGGAGTGATGCTGCAGCCTGCTGGCTAGCGTATGCACCCCTTCCCCAGCCACGGCCCATTGGTGGGCATGCAGGACACACTCAGCCTCAGCCGACCGCTCCCCGCCTGCCTGCCACGTTCTTCCATCAGCATCCCGCATACTTGGACAAAATCCACACAGCCCTTCTCTCCCTCCCATGCCCTAGGCTTCTTTCATTCATAGAGCAATCACCCCCTCCGTGGAGAGAAGGACAGAGCTGAATGGATGAGAGAGAAGGTGTCCTGAATGATGGGGTAAGGAGACAGGGTAGTTAGTAAGGAAAAGGGAAAGTGACCATGCTAGGATGGGGAGAGATCATTCTGGAAGAGGAGAAGTGAGGATTATTTCTACTGCAAACAGTAGCTCAAGAGCACCGCTAAGCCCAGCTCCCTTGGGACTGTGAACGCCCAACATGCTGGGCGCCATGCTCCATGCTGCGAGTAAACTTCAGTCTGTGCCTTGTGGCACTTGCTGTCTTGATACACAGAGATCAAGACACTTGTTCCGGATTCTGAGGTTAGCATGAGACATGCCAGTCTCCGGTCCCGGGTCTCTGAATTCCTAGCCCTGTGTCTTTTAGCAACGACCACTGCAGAACATGACCCCAACCTAACCAATCACCATCGCCCCTCCATGACCCCAGGAGCCACATCACCTGAGCAGGTGCGTGCCTTCTCTGTTTAGACCCAAAAGCCTGTCAGCTCCACCATTATCCCAGACCTTGTGGTGGCCATTTTAACTATCAGCCCAGCATTCCTGGAAGATGGACTGTGGTACCGGAGAGAATGCCTTCCTGGGCAGGCACGGGCTCCAGGGATGCTCAGGGAAGCTCCGTGAAAAGCCTTGTCCCCACCATAAAGCGATCTCATGACTATTTCTCCAGGAGGCCGAAGTGGAGGATGTGCACGTTTTGGCTACCGGGTTGGGATACAGTGGTGACTCACAAGCACGTTTAGACCAGGTGTCCCTCCCTCCCTTACGTCACGTCTGCAGACTCGAGCCCACTCTGGGTCATTCTCCAGGGCGACTGAGGCCCAAAGAACTACAGCAAGAGCTCTGCACAGGTGTCAGACCGGGGTGTCGGTGCCGATTCAGGCAGCAGGAGCCAAATGACCTGAGCCGGATGTGTCCCCTGCGTCTCGCTGAGCCCATGTACAACATGAAGGGCCTGGGTAAGATCAGCGGCTAGCAAACAGCTCTTCCAGTCTCAGAACACTTCCTTCAAAGAAAACAACACCAATCTATTATTAGCTTTTGATTCTCTGTTTTTAACGAGCTTCTTACCTATCTTCTTAATCCCAATGACAGCAATGAAGGCCCATTTGTTCAGAAAGGGGACATCCTGCACTCATTTCCTCCCTGTAGGATTTCAGTCCAGAGACACTGCATGTCCCCAGTTATAACGTACCTTGTTATGGTGAACAACTGTATCGACACTGGTCACATCACTTCCCTCCCCCAGATATGCCTTCTTACAGCCTCAACTGACTAAGACAGGTATCGAAACAAATTTGGTATTTTCTCTGCTGGCCTCAAAAACACAAATACCTATAAAAGCCAGGCAGGTTCACAGAAACGAGAAGAACAAAAAACAAAAACAGATGATTGGGCCCCATCCCTGTACACTCAGTAAGTAGACTGGGGTGGGCCCTGATATCTATATTTTTAACAAGTTCCCCAGGTGATTATAATACACACCAATGATTTGCAGACCACATCGTGTAACAAGAGTCCAGCTGAAGTGTCACCTCTTTCAGGGGTCTTTCTGACCTCCTCCACCCCCTCTCCCTAAGCCCCAAACTAGATTCTCCTCTTCCTCCACGGTTCCCAAAACATACTTAGTTTACCTCTATCTTGAGACAAATTGCATTGTGCTACGTTGTCAGTCTACCTATCTGCCTTCTCCACCCACCGGGAAACCAGAAGTTCCTGTAGAACAAAAAATGTGCCATTCATCTCTGTATCCTCAATGCCTTCATATCTGCCTCCAGAGTGCTACAGTCCTGCCCCCTTAGAGAGTTTGCAACATAGAAATTAAGATATAAAGAGGTGTAAACACTACTACAAAACCAAGGGTCAGCCTGTAATACAAACACCACATAAGTAGTAAATAACATGGGGTTTATTACCTCCCCAAATAACAAAAACAAGAGCTAACATTTATGGAAGTGCATAAAGGTTAAGTACTTTTCCCAAAGTCACATGGCTGGTAAGTCATAGAGTCTAAATTTGTTTGTGGTTTTTTAAAAGATTTTATTTATTTTTTTGTCAGAGAGAGAGAGCATAAGCAGGGTGAGCGGCAGGCAGAGGGAGAAGCAGGATCTCCACTGAGCTGGGAGCCTGACGCGGGACTCGATCCCAGGACCTGGGATCATGACCTGAGCTGAAGGCAGATGCTTACCGACTGAGCCGCCCAGGCGCCCCTAATCGAGTCTGAATTTGAAGCCAAGTATCTGTCCCAAAGCTGGTCAAGCTCTTAGCTACCACTCCTGTCTGAGAAGCTATGTCTTAAGAAGAGTCAGTGCCATGGGAGATGAGAGGACAGAGAGCGCACAGGGGGTTCAGAAGGTACAGGAAAGAACTACCGGAGCTGTGTCTGGAAGGATGACTTGGATGGAAGGAATAGAGGTATGTAGTAAAGAATTTGGCCTTGCCAAAAGTTAGGTCCGGCCTGCTCCCCAGCTCCTTGGAGGCCGTCAGTTAGATTGAATCATTCTACAATTTGGGTGGGGGGAGGATGGTGTTGTGGGCTGAATTGTGCCCTTCAATTCAGATGTTGAAGCCCAAATCCCCAGTACTTCAGAATGGGACTGTATTTGGAGAGAGGGCCTTTAAAGAAATGATTAGGGTAAAACGAGGTCGTAAGGTGGGTCCTAATTCAACATGACTGGTGTCTTTATAAGAAGAGAAGATGGGGATGCAGACACACACAGACACAAGGCCAAGAGAAGACACGGAAGCCAAGGAAAGAGGACTCAGGATAAAAACAACCCTGCCAACACTTTAATCTTGAGCCTCCAGAACCATGAGGAAAGAAATTTCTGTTAAGCTACCAGTCTGTGTCGTTCATTATGGCAGCCCTCACACACCAACACAGCTGGGAAGAGCAATATCTCCCTGGGAGGTTCACTGTGAAGCTTGAGGAAGAACGATGTGTCTGAGAAAGTCAGGGCTGGTATGCAGAGGGAGCTCTATAAATGCTATGCCCCTCTCAACTCCTCCAGTGTGCGACATTTCTCCTTCAGGACTTGACTTGTCACGTATGACTCTTGTAACCTAGCCTGGATGTCAGTACGCGCACGTACACTCTATACTGGAATGTAAACCCCTTGAGGGCAGGGATTGTCTCTTAAAGACTTTGTAAATCTTCATATCCATAGAGCCAGGCTCAATACATACCATTTGCTGCTCGTAGAATGAATGAGTGAATGAATGAATGAATGAATGAATGAATGAATGAATGAGTGTATTAATGGGTGAGTAAGTGAGTGAATGAAGACCCTGATCCTGTACAAGCAAGAAAACTATGGCTGAAGAAGTAAAGGGACTTGGCCAAGGACACTCAGCTAGTCAGGGAGCCACCAAGGAAGAGCATCCCAGGAATCCTGACTCCTTGTCCCGTGCTCTCCTCTCTCTTTGCCGTATCTCTCAGCAGGACTGTGCAGAAATAAAGTCTTTTAGTTCACAGGGAGTGGCCACTTTATCTCGTTCTCCCTTGCTCCGCTGAGGCTCGGAGTCACTTCTCAGGTTCTGTAAACACAGAGCCTCTTGTGGGCCTCCCTGAACACAGTTCAGCCAGGAGCAGGTCCCACTCCGCCCTTTAGCGCATACAATCCAGACACAGAAGCACGTATCCCACACGGTAACAGCCACCGGAATCATTCTGCAAGCAAATATCCTGTGCAAACTCAGTGCCAGGCTGCACGGCCCTGACCAACGGGGGCACCAAGGGCTCCATAATGTGCAAAAGGCCCTGTGCTAGTGATGTTGGCGGTAGGTGGAGAAGAAGTCTGGCAAGGTGGCCGGTGGTCCTGGCCTGGGGCTAGGGCAGAGGTTGCAAACTGGCGCTTGCACTCCAGATCATTGTCAAAGAGTTCTTATCGCTTAGAGACACCGACTGAAGTCTTAGGATGGAATATGATGTCTGAGATTTGCTTCAAAATAATTCAGGGCAGGAGGGGAACTGGGTGGGGACACGGATGAGTCAACCTAAGCATGCGTTAACTGCAGCAGCCAGGTGATGGGTACACGCAGGTCCATTCTAGGATTTTCTTTTTGTGTGTATATGTTTGGAATGTTCCATAATAAAAAGCTTAACATTTTTCACTTAATAATTGTACGAGAGTTCGCATAGCAGGTCCGAAATGGTTATCCTTACAAAGGGCTGTTTGTGGGGCTGGCCCTGGGCTGGCGGCTGGGAACTTGGCTGGTAAGTAGTTCCTTACATGGAGAGAAAACGTTCCCTGAGAAGAGCGGCTCACTGCGTCTAGCTTGTGAAACAAGATCGTGTATGTTGGACACTTGCTTTCTCCTTTAAGAGCCTGCAATTTTAGTATGTGCTTGGCACAGTGACCAGCACCCAATAAAGGCTGTGGGCACAGAGTCCCTCATCGGCTTCCCTTCACAGAAGTGTCACACTCTTGTCGCTGTACTTTGTTGCTGGGGAACCATTGGGCGCCATGTGGCCCCTCGTGAGGAGGAGAAAGCAGAAGGAGCTTGGGCATGGATTCCCTCTGGCTGTGTCCTTTCCTTTTATAACATTTGAACAAAGACCTAAATGAAATCAGAGAGGCAGGCTTGCAAAGCCTAGGGGGATAGCTTCCCAGGGTTGGAAAGAGCATGTGCAAAGGTCCTGAAGCAGAAGTCAGTGGCTTGCCCGAGCTGTTAGAGCCTGGTGAGCAAGAGATCAAAAAGGTTGACAGTAGCCGGGTTATGAGAGTCCTATAGGCCATAATGAAGCTTCTGGATACTATTTGGGGTGAGACAGGAAAATGTCAGAGTGTTTTGGCCAGGATATGAACATAGAGGTGGCCACTGAGGGTCAGGGACAGTAAATAACATTGTCGGTAAATTGCAGAATCAGAATTAAATCCCATGTCTGTCTGACTCCAAATAGAGTTCAGGGCCAATGCCATCGCCAGGGCTCAATGTGGAAATGTTTCTTTTTCAGAAAGTTCTCTGAGACCTACGAATTCAACAAAACCCTTGGTTTTTCTTTGCACTGGGACCCACCCTCATAAAGCATAGTGCATGGGAACTTCCCAGGCTGAGAAAGGGACATCTAGTACATTCAGCTTTTTGGCCAAGATCAAATACAATGTTTCTTCCTAATCATTAAACATTGGTAGCCCAGGAGCACGTTGCACAGGAAGCCGTTATGACAGCTCATGGGTAAATGCAATTTTTATCAGTTAAATCCCTTGAAAATCGCTGATAGGCTTGCTATTTAAAAGAATCTGAGAGAAAGCCTTAGTTAAGAAAAAGAGACTCATCTTGTAATATAAAATAATGACTTCCTAATTTCTTGCTTCCCCCAGAATTCTAATTTCTGTACATGGAGTTTTCTTAAAGCAGCAGCTGCCTGAATTATGAGTGTCAACATCACTGCACCATGTCACCATTGTTAAGATACGTAACATCAGCTATAGCAGGATAAGGTTTACCTGGGATTGAACTCCCTCTCCTCCTGGTGGAGACGCATCCAAACTAGTAGAACTGACCCATCGAATCTAGTGAATTGACACAACCTCTTTCCATTTCAATCCTCTCCCCAATATCTCACTGAAACAGTCCCCCCGGGACACTGGGACACTGGATTCTTTTCGTCCTACATCTGAATGTTATTTGGCCAAACAGAACCAGCCTTTAATTCACCAGAGGACCCCCACCAGAAGCAAAGGTAGGTGTGTTCTGAGTGTGCTGATGATCAAAGAGGGAAACCAACTTTTGTGCCAGCAACTCTTGATTATTCAGGGGTGGATGATCCAATTTGTGGATTAGCTGGGCCTCTTGGCCTTTCCTGATTTCACTGATCATTAGCCCATGGCCCCCTCAGGCCAGAAAGATAAAAGGAGTGCCAGGCAAAGCAGTCTGGTGGCTTCTTGGCGATCCTGTAAAAGGGGGCAGGGCAGAGAGGCAGTCATATGCAATAGGGAAAATGAGGTTTAGGGATTATCCGGATTTCAATGAGCTGGTTTCTCCATAGCTCCCTGGCCCCCCACCTGAGTCCCTAACGCTGGGTAATGGACAGTTTGCCTTGGATGGAGTGGGGCATAGAAACAGAGCCTTTTGGATTCTGAATGCGATATTTCAAGTGTCTGAGTCAGGCGGGGAGGGGGGCGTGAAGCTGCTCTTTACGGGGTGGGAGACCCCCAGAACATCAGGATTCTCACCATTTCTGTGGTGAGGGTGACAGGGAGGCATGGTGGGGGCGGTGGGGGCTTTACCCAGAACATCCCTGCACTGGGAATGGCAATGCTTTTAATCCTAGGAAAGGAAGACTCTATTCTCTTATAGTACACTTTCTAAGATTCCAAAAGATTCTAAGGAGGAGGAAGAAGAGTGGAAGAGAGAGAAGGAGGAGGAAGAAAGAAAAGGAGGAGGAGGTGAAGAAGAAAGAAAGAGGGAGGAAGGAAGGAGGGAGGAGAGAGGGAGGGGAAAGGGGGGAGAGAGGGAGGGGAAAGGGGTGAAAGCGGGGAAGGGAAGGAGCCGGGAGAGGGGTGGGGGAAACTGCAGTCCAGCCCAAGGAGTTTTGATGCCAAAAGCCAGTCCTAGATCCTCCCTTCTCAATGACCAGATCAGACTGACCAGGCATTAGGCGGATCATAAATCTAGCCGCTCAGCAAAGTCAGGCCGTCAGGAAAGAAGGCCAGAGGAGATTTGGCAGAAGCAGGGGCAGGTCTTCCAAAGGGTCAGATCTGCCACTTCACTGCTGTGTCTCGGGGCCAGTTACCCTGGAAGCCTTTATTCCCTCACGGGAACAGTCAGGATGGTAAGAGTACAAAGTTCCTCCCACGGCTGAGAGAAAGAATTGAGATCCCTAAGTACAGGCAGGGGGCACGCAGAAAACACTGGATGGATGAACAGAGTTCCAGAAGGGGCGGAGGAGCCTCAGCGCCTGCAGAGATGCCCACATCCGCATCACCTGCATTCTGTTCCTGGCACCTGAGTGTCTGGCTAGCTCCACCCCCCCTTGGTGCTTCAGCTGTTCGCCGCCGTCAGGCATCCAGGACACCACTGGGCTCATTTATGGACTCTCCTGGACCCACTCTCTAGTGACAAGAAGTCTGGTCTAGGCATTTTGAGAGCCAAGTCCCTGAAGATGCTGGCTTGTTTTGGGATGTTGGCAAGTCACACACCTTCTCTTAATCTCTGTTGCTGTTCTTTACATGAGAACAAGAGTTCCTCCTCTGCCCGTTGGGAGGTGGACAGCGTGAGTTGCAGAGTAAAAAGTGCCATAAATGAAAGGGTGATGCAAGGGGGTTCATCTAATTTCTTCTTATTTTTAGTTACTCAAAAGGACCTCCTAATTTTCCAAGTGTTTTGGAAATACTGATATTCTGAGGGTCTGTATTGAGGGCTGAGCCAAGCAAAGGAAATCCATGGAGCCAGATGCCCAGGGAGAAACCCCAGGACCCCCTCCTTACCCTCAAGGATAAGGAAGGAGAGGCAGGCCCCACTGGATACTCACGAACCCAGCGCCAACAGCCAGCTGAGCAATCGTAGTGTGGAAAAGAGTTTTGACTTCTCAGACCCCTGAAAGTGGTTCCCTGGACCACTCTGTAAGGACCACTGCTCTGGAGTGGTGCGGCTCATCATTTTCCCCACTCTGAGTCTCCTGGCACTGACCCAGCAGAAGCACACGATCCAGCGCCGGCCAATCAGAGCACAGCCTCCCTCAGGCCATGGTGATTGGTTCAAGAATGGGCACAGGACCCCAGCAGGCCACCGAGGACTCCCCCTGGTCTTCTGCTACTTTTACAGAGACACCTCGTGGGGACACCACCTAGAGAGAGATGCCCAAGGAGCCCCAACTCGTTGAGTCTTCCAGCCCAGGCTTCAGACACAGGAGTGAGGAAGTTTTCTAGATGACCCCGGTCCCAGAACCATCTGACTACAATTGTCTGAGGAACTCCAAGCAGGAACTGCCTAGCTAAGCCCAGTCAACCCTCCTATTCATAAGCAAAATAAATGAGTGTTGCCTTAAGCCACTGATTTGGGTGGGTTATTATGCAGCAATAGATAGCCAGAACTGGGTCTTCTTGGCTTACCTATTAATTCCAGCACTGAAAACACCAGGAAATGAATCAAAACCCAGGACAAGGAAGCCCTTGGCTAAATAACAAATTCCCCAACTGTCTTCGCTTTGAATCAACATGTTATTTGTAGGTTTTGTCAACAGGCTCCCACTGTGGAGCTGCCTCAGGTAACTGTCATTTTCCTGAGCATCTGCCATGGGGCCAGTCATCCTGTCAGACATTCCAAATGCCATGTCGTAAGTCTAAACAGAGACATATCATTACCCTATTCACAGACAAGAAAACTGAGGTGTAGAGAGAGTAACCCCAGCTTGTAAATCATGGAGTCAAGACCTGAACCCAGTCTTCGGACCCAAAGCCCATCTTCCCCAAATCCCAATGCCCATTGACTTCTTCTCTCTCCTGCAGGCCTTCCAAAATTCCCTATGGTATTTCTTTTCTACTGTGATGCAAGACTGTAAAACCATGAGACCCTTTTTCTGTTCAGCATATCACAGGTGGTTTTATCACATCTCGGGACCCTGAACTTTCCTATCTTCTGATGTCTGTATACCCCCCTCGACCTATGCATAATGTGACAAGAATGAGAAACCCTGTGGCAGAGGAAGGAGGAGAGGACTTTACAATCAGAGGCCCTGGATAAAATCCTGACTTTGCCACTTGCTAGCTGTGGGACCTCCAGCAGTGACTGAACCACGTTCTCTGGATCAACACCCCCCCCCCAAAAGAGGTGCAAAGAGCGCCACTGCATAGGCTTGTCGTGAGAAGCGCATCTGTCTAGGCCACACTGGGAGCAGAGTGGTTGTTCTATGAAGTTGGGACACTGCCACTATGATACAGCATACCGCCCGTTTACTGACATTTTACCGGCTCTCTTGGTTTCGTCATCTCAGATTGTAAAATCCTTATGGAATGAGACATTTCTAGTATTTCTTCAGGGTCCTGAAGCCCGTGGGAGAGTATTAGACATGTATTGAGTGCTTGATAAACATTTGTCAACAGCTTGCCTGGTTTAAATCTTAGCCCTTATATTTCACGTGGCAGGGCCATGGAAGGCCGCAGTGGCCAACAGTGGCCTTTGAACATATGGATGTAAATATGGACAAGGAATATTGTGTCTGAAAAGGAGATAGTAGGCAACCTTTGTATAACTTGCCCAGGCCTTAGAAAGCTCGTAGCTAGAGCCGAGAGACCTGGATTCAAATCCTGACTCAGCCATCGATGAGCAGGCAGCATTCAGTGAGTCCCAACTCCCGTTAGCCTTGGCTTTCTGATCTGTGAAGTGGGGATAACAATACCTACCAGGTACTGTGGTGAGGAGATGAGACTTTTAATGGAAGGCATAGGTTGGCACGTGTAGGCACTCCATGAAAGGAAACGATTATCATCAGCTGTATATTTGGGGATAAAATCCCCAGCTTACTCACTTCACATGGCAGTTTTGTGGATCGAGTGAGAATGGATGGCATGCTACTTTCAAAATATTTATAAAGTTCAATGCAAATGAAGTTATTAAAATCCAGAATAAAGTCTAAATCATCTGACATAAATAACCTTTCTGCTTGCACCTGCAAACCAGAATATAAACAATAAGGAAGAAACTGCTGGGAAAAATTCAGAGAAAGAGTAGCTTCAGTGATCCACTGGCCTGGAGCTGGAAAGGACCTTTAAAACCTTCACGATCATTTGACACACCTCATTTTTCTTGGGTGGGGGGGATGGGGATCAGGCCCAGAGAGGACCGCTCTTATTGAGAGTACAGAGAATACAACAACCTGTTGGCATAACCAGGAAGGGAACTCTGGACCCAGAGGCCCCAGTCCAGTACTTTTCACTGTTTTCCATCCTTCTGGCCTGTACAGGCTGCATGATGATTCAGGGATCTGCCCTCTGGAAGATTCTCCGGCAAACGTCGGATCTAACTGAAAAATAAGTAAATAAATACCAGACCAGTTTTAACACCTGAACATTTCCTCATGCCTGGGAGTTGCAGAAGAAATGCCTCTGGGATATCTTTCTCTAACTTCCTTTCTCAGTAAAAATTGAAATGAGTGCTAAGGAAGAATAATGTGTCTTGGAGAAAATACGCTTTTTTATAGGCTGCTTCTCAGTCCACCCCCCGTCGGCACTGAGCTCTGAGATGCTGGCTCTGTCTGACTGAGGCTCAGTCATGAGGCCAAGTGTCTGGCTTTGACAAAGAAAGCTCTCCAACGCTGCTAAAAGCTTATCAATGTCAGTATCTGAATTTCTCTGTTTTCCTGAAGCTCTCGATGTTCTAAACACTCTGCATGTAATGCTGGTTTAAATGTTATTTTAATTCTTTGCACATAACGAGGCTGCCTTTTTTCCCTGGTCACCCAGGCTTGAAGGCTCAGTCACCTCTGACCTGCCTCTGTGCTCTGAGCCCTGTGTCCGTCTAATTCTTGCACGATCATTTTTTCTCTCCATCCCCAAGCCACTGTCCTGCAGCAGCCCTCCCACCTCAGGCCTACCACAGCCTCTCCAACCCCAAACCCTGCCTGGCCATCGCCCCTGGATTCAGCCTCCACAAAAGCCCCCCTAACTCCGTCTCTTCAGGGCTCCCCTGGTCCACAGGCTAAAGTCCAAAAGTCTCAGTCCGGCAGTAGCTCTGTCCTCTCGTTCCCGCCTTACCTCCCCCACCCCCTAAATGACTAATGTGCTTGTTCCCTGTTCCTGTGAATGCATGCTGTTCTCTGTATCTTCAATGTCCCCTCCTACCTCTACCTATCAGAACCTCAGCCTGCCCTCATTTCCTGAAAACTCCAAAGCCACTTCTTCCAGTGAAGTTTCTGCTGGTTACCCCAGCCAGACATTCCAGATTCCCTTGTCAGACCTCCCTCCCGTAACCTCAGACCAAGCCACCACCACATCCCGGTATCCATGCCCTTGGTTGTCACAGTGCCCCTCTCAGAAGACATGTTCTCGTAGGGAAGGGATTTCATTCTTCACCCCTCCATAACAAAGCTTTTTGTCTTCAACATTCTAGATGCTCAATAATTATCTTCCGGTCAAATGAAAGGGAAAACAAGCAATGAAAACGCTTACCTCTCTCTCTCTCTCTTTTTTAACCCAGTGCCTTCCAAGACACCCAGCAGACCCCAGTAGGCTGGGGACTGAATTCATCAATTCTGATTACTCTCCGGATACGAACTGGAAAGTTCACTGGCTGCCCCTGTGCCTCAGTTTCCCTACCTACAACAACATAACAAATAACAACATAAAAAAAACGCTTCTAAACTTACTTCACCAACCTCCCTACTTTCACCTAAAAGGTGGCAATGTCGTGCTTGTTTTGTTTTGCTTTGTGTTTTATCTCTAAGAGGCTAAGAGCACAGAAACCTGCAGGATTCTGTTTGGAAGCAAAAGACCCTGGGCCCGTCGCTTGCCGTTCACTGCCAGCCCAGGGGAGAGAGACAGGTTCTCTCACCAACCAGAAAGGAAACAGCTGTGGTGACAGATGTTGGTGGTGCTGATTATTCTAGGGCTGTTTGCATTCAGATTTCCCAGGCAGTCTTGGTTTTTTTGAAGTCAGTCGCATTTGACGGGTTTCCCCAGGTCTTGGGGGTGAAAACTAACCGCCCCCTTATCCCACACATTTCATTGTTTCCTCTCTACTCCACAAGCACACAGAGGACACCCACTCACCACACACACTACCCACGTCCACGTGTTGCATTTTGAACACAAATGGCCTGGGGGAGAGAAACCTTTTCATTACTCCTTAGGTTGCTTTGTGTTTTTTGTAGGTGTGTGTGTTGGAGGGTTACCGGGTGGGGGTGTCTGGCCAAGCCACATCCAAGGCCAATTTCTCCAAAAGATGTGCAAACTTCTGATCCCACCAGGGACTTCAACTGAATACCAAAAAGGGGTGTCTTTGTTCCCTCTAAACGGAGTATTTACTTTGAGCTGGTAAAATGAATTAATGAAAGGAAGTGGCACCTTCAGCTTCTGGGGGAGGGGTGGTAAGTGAAATCAGGAGGGGGGGATTTCCCTCCGGCCCCTCAAATACAGAGAAGCCCGGGCAGATAAGGATGGAGGGTGGTGAGGGAGGGTGGATCCCATAGGGTTTTCTAAAATAGACTCTGCTAGAAAACAGGCTACTCTTTGCTGGGATTAAAAATTGCCTCATAATACTGTAAGGCCCATGTATATGCAAGCAGTTGGGAGTTATTACGGGCCTAAAATAGGAAACCATTCGCTTGATCTTTTGCTTCAATCCTATTAGGGGCCCCCTGGAGCTCGAGAGAGATACCAGCCTGTCATGTCCCTGTTGCTGTGACGACCCTGTCTTTATAGAACAAGAAAGAGAAATGGTAGTGATTGGCAGACCTTGCTTGCCCCCGTATGTAACACAAAGGGCTACAAAACGAAGAGGAAGTGAGGCCCTTCTCCGAGGTCTGACGCTTCTTAACCCTACACCACCTTCCACCTGGCCCAGGGAGCCCCCACCGCGGCCTCCTCCAAAGGGAAGGGAGGATGCCACTAGCCCTCGTTAAGTGCTGATGCCCAAGGACCGCTAATTACTTTTTGGTTTAATTATGACTAATACCATTTCAAAAAAAAAAAAGAGCTATGAGCAAGTGTAATATCAGCTTCTGGAGAAAAAAAAATGTGCGGGGGGCTGAAGGCTAGGAAAGGAGCCCTTGAGGCGTTCCCAGCCCATGAGCTGGGCCGGCGACATTGTCAGCCGGGCACTGTTTGCCCGACGTTGGGGGGCCCGGGGGGCTGGGGGCGGCCCGGGCCTGATAAATCCCACCATATGGTGCCAGACTCCAACTCGCCGGCCATAAATAACGGCTTCTCCTTTCGGGTTTTCTCGCTGGGCTCCTCGGATTCCCGCTCAAGTGGCGCAAAAGTGCAAAATGCAGTTTGCGCGCATTTTCTCGGCCGTCTGCGCGGGAACCGGGAGAGGCGGCCGGGAAGGGCGGGGGCGGCCGCCGGGCCGGGTGGCCCCGAGACCCGCGCCGACAAAGGCCGCGCCCCGCGCCGCGCTCTCGCGGGCCCGGGCCGCCGGGGGCCGGGGCCGCAGAAGGAAAAGCAAGTGATCCCAGAAGCGGAGGAATCTCGTCTCCGCCCTGCCCCTTTCTAGAGGCCATGACCCGGCGGCCCGACGCGGCCACGAGCGCGGGTTCTGGGGAGAGCTCGCGCCCCGCCGAGGGCCGCCCGAGGGTGTGCAGCACGGCCCGCGTCCACGCTCACGCTCAGGCCCGCCCGAGCCCGTCTGCAAGCCTCTCGGAAGAAAGCGAAAGCCCGCGCGGCCGCCGAGGCCCGGGTCGCCCAGATATGGACACGTTGCCCAGATATTTACACCCATCAGGAGTTCGCCGTGATTTCCGGGGTTACGGGGACCAGCTTTGTGCCGAGGACTTTTCTCCCTGACTCTCTGGGCATGGGACCGGGGTTGGGGGGGAGAAAAAGAAGAAAAAAAGAAAAGTTTCTTTCGGGGGAAGCAGTGAAATGGGAAGTGAAGATCTGCTCTGTAGTTTAGCTGAAAGGAAACGCTGTCTAATCCTGACATGTATCGCATTTAAAATAAAACTCTTTTATCTCCCTGCGTGCCGAGCCCCCCAAACATTGTTCGGACTCCTACAGGGGGAAAGACGTCATAAAATGAGAATTTGTTTCATTGTAGGTCTCTCTGCCAACACGAGGCTTTGCAGGGAACGCTAAACAAAGCGGGTGCGAGGAGGGGGACTTTCCAGGTGAGCCCGGGAAGGGATAGCAACTCCCCTCCTGTCCTTGCAAACGCCCGAAAATAAGTTGTTCAAGGAAACCCACCCGGCCTCCTGAAAACCCCCGCTTTCCCTTCCAAGACCCCGTCTCTCTCCCAAATAAATCACAAGTAACTCTTCCTACGCCAAGCGCCCTTGGCTTCACATTAAGTCCCGAAAATTTTAAGAAAAGATGTTGAGGTTTGGGGACGTGTGACTCGCCGGTCGCCCAGGGTTCAATGTTGTTGGTTCTTCTCCCGCCAGTCGTGATAAAGGAAAATATTTTAACTGTAACCTACATGCTTGCTTTTTATTCCTTTTTTTTTCTTCCTACTTTTTTTTTTTTCCTTTTTCCAAGAAACAGATCAAGAAAAACTAATTACAAGGCATGGCACCGAAGTTAAATGAAAATGTAATCCGGCAATGCGGAGAGCAAATTAATTTTTTAAAAGATAGATTTTAGTTAGAAAAAAAATACATTGTTCTCTCTGGTAACATTTGTTAAAACTATGCTCGATTTCGGGCTGAAAAATCAGTACTAACCCAGAACTCTGAGGTCACTCTCTGGCTGCGTTGTCTTTAGAAATTCTAATTTGAAAATGTTCAAGCCTTCTTTTGGGTCTTTGTTTTGATTTCTAAATAGAAAGGTTTGGGGGTTTTTGGTTTGTTTGTTTTGTTTTGTTTTTATTAAAAAATACTCCCTCTCTGTTTAGACCGGAGTGATCTTGGAAACTGGGAGGATTTAGAAAAGGATTTTTGGAAAGTGCCTCAATTGATATGTTATTGTAATAATAAATAATTTTTTGAAAAAACTTTCTCCCTTTCAGGTGCATGTCAAATCTCTAAAAATGCTCTTGACTAATGGAAAAGCGGGCACAAGCGCATACATCTGATAAGTTGCTCTAAGCTAGGGCTTGCTTCCAGCGCTAGCCTCACACCAAATAAAGAAGGTTTTGTTATTTTGGCTGTTAATGGTGGGGTTTTGTTTTCTTTTTTTTGTTTTTGTTTGTTTTTTAAACACTCTTGTTGGGTCTTCTGCATCCTATATTATCTTCGGAAAGTTTGTCGTTTCAAAAATGCACAAGCTGCCACACCAAAGGAAAATCACAGTGCTTCATCCTAAAGATATTTTTAAATTTCCAAACATTAAAATACAATAATAAATTTTTTTAAATGGAATGAAATGTGTGTCTGATGAACTGCTTCTTTGCTGTTTGTTAGACTCTCCAACAAGGCCATTTCCTTAGTCTGATACCATTACAAACCCCACCTAGCTAATTTTCTTACATTGAGATATTAAAAATTATCTTCCTCAAATCTTCATCCTATCCGTTTTGTTTTGTTCGTTAGCTTGACCTACAACAACTGAGTCCAGCAGGAAATAAGTTGACAGATGTTACATGACATGAAGGGGAGTTATTATTTGTATTTTTTTCAAGATGAAAGCTTCAGTCTGTTTAATTTATTTTTAAAAATGGGAGGGTTTTTATTTGTTTGGCTTGTTTTTTGGGTTGTTTTTTTTTTTCTTTCTCTTTTACTGTACTTGCTCAAAACAGGGCTCAAGAAAAAGAAAGCCACGTCCTCTTTCACTGTATTGGCAGTGAATTTGCACCACCTTCTGGTAGGTTCGAGAATGACAAAAATACCGATGTTTCCATAAAAGAATTCTATTTTTTTTTTGCACTGCTTCTATGAACATTGTCCTATTTGTATCTAAACCCAGAGCACCAGTGAGCTTCTCTGAGAACTCACAGAAGATTTTCTCCAGCCTGATTTTATGAAAATTCTTTGAACCAGGAAACCTTTTTTTTAAAATCACATCCCTGAAACAGCTTAGAAAGTCCCTAACTGGTTCTTGTGTGTTAATTTACTGAAATGCCTGGCAAGAAAGTAAGGCATGGCTATAGAATAGTCCTGTTCTATTTTGGCTTCCCTCTGTAGAGTGCTTGAAAACAAATCCGAGGCTCTAACTGTAGCAGCAGAGAAACAAACGCTTCTCTTTCTTGGGTTCATAAGACCCTCATTACCCACAATTAATCATAATGACATGCTGTATTCAGGCTTCTTGCTGGGGTCTGGCGAGGAGCACACAGATGTGGCTTTCTGTAGATTTCAATCCCTTCTGCAATATGGATTTCAGGATACAGAGCTCATTAGTACACATTACCAGCTCCCTGGGTCTGCTGTTTCTCTCAAAAGTGCTGGTCAGCACTAGGGTGCCAAGGGCTTTCATGGCCTTCAAATATAGAACATTTTTCATGGCCTTCCTGCCTGGTGATAGAGACCATAGGGTCCAAAGGTTAATCTTTTCCCTCAAAGCCAAGCTAGATTTTTACAAATAGAACATCCAATACTATGCATATGCATACCTGTGTGGGTTATAATATCCTCTTCGATGAAGGTCCTCTTATTCAAGGAGAAAATTAACCTGATGAGGTACTTTCAAGACTGTGTAGAAAATTAAGACCGTGTTCCAGTAAAGAAGGGCCCAAATGTTTTGCCTGCACGACCAAGCTTATAGAGAGAAAGATGTGCAATTGGGTGAAATTAGTGGAATCATTTGTTGAATTATTCATCTTATGTTAACTGACAAGCATTTGCCGAGCCCCTGATGTGAGCCAGGTCTGTGAAGCTGAAACCGACAGGCTGGCTGGCATGGGCTAGTTGTGGAGCAGGTAAAATTGTCTTCACCTGAGTTAGCAGGGGCTCCCCAGCAGAACTGTGTTCAGGGCATCTACCCAGGCAAGGCTGCTTGGTAATGTGTATAATGTTAAGACAACCCCATCAAGGAAAACCAACAAAATTATTTTCTCATCGGCATAACCTAAGCTCTTTATTACAAACGTAAGATTGTGAGGAAACTATATGGATAAAACTATAAACTGTCTTGAGGGATATTCCAAAATAAGATCGTTGCTGGGAAAACATACTAGCCATTTGTCAAAAAGGTAAGTCAACCCACACCTTAACTGAAAATAAGTTGGATGTTGCCAAAGATTTACATGCAGGGATTAAAATTGGGAAAAGAAAATGAGCAAAAGACAAATAGGCATCTTAGCAGAGAAAACACATAAGCTCATAAATATAAGAACAAACCAGGGGCATGCAAGGCCAAGACATAATAAGATACCATTTTATGTCTAATACCCATACTGATCGTATTTTACAGATACCAGAATACTAGTCAATTGGGAGAAAAAAGTCTAGCAATACCAAGTGTTGGAGAGGATGCAGTCCCACAAGATCTCTTAAACAATGTTTCTGGAAGGAAAGATATATAACCACCTCGGAAAACAGCTTGGCACATATTATATATAACTCAGCAATTCTACTCCCAGGTACATAGCCAACAGAAACCTTTTCACCTGTACACCAGAAAAAAAATATGTGTAAGTGTGTTCGGGACCGTTCTAGGGATAACAGTGACCTAAATATTCATAAATGGGGGAGTGTATGAAAAACACAGTAGTATATGGACACAACGGAATATATACATCAAAGTAAAATGAGACATAGGTATATTGACTAATCCGAACAACAAAAGGAAAGGATAAACACAGACATCTGAACGGTTTCTCAAGTAGGAAGAGGAAGGATAGGGTGGAGGCAGAACACATAGAAAAATGAAAATTACTTCAAGATCTTAGTTATTGGGCGGTGGATTCATGGGTGCTTATCACATTCTTAAAATCAAAGGAATAAATGCATGCAAGAGGACCATGTGTGCACCAGTGATGACAACGTGTCATGGACCAGCAATTCTTTGCACCTAAGATTCAACAAAAATTAAGTGAAACATAAAAAAATTAAGGTGTTTGTACAATTTTCTTATGATGAAGGTACAGACATATATCATCAATAGGAAAAACCATAAAGAAATTATTGGTAAATATGACTACTTAAAACTTTTCAAACTTTTTGTATCAAGATACATAGCTAAAAGAATTAAAAGCCAAATAAGTTAATAAAAACATTTTCACCACATATGAGTTAATAACCATACTACATAAAAATTCCTTCAAAGCAACAGAGACATCCTAAGGATGGGAGGCAATGGGCTTCCTGCTACTGGCGGGTATGAACCCCAGCATCACTTCTAAATTCCAATCATAGCATAATCTGAATGGCAGCTAAAACTTATTGAGCTTTATTATGTGTCAAGCACTATTCCAAGGGCTTTCCATGCGTTTAATTGCCACAACAACCCCAGAAGGTAGAGACCATTATTATCCACATTTTTCAAATGAAAAGCTTTTGAAATGTGTATCAAAATATGATTATGCCCCACTGGCAACTTCCCATGTCTAAACTACTCGAGATAAGTACACAGGTGGCTGGCATCTTTTAAAATGTTTCTTTCTGTTCACATCTTGAAAGCTCACATAACTTCAGTGCTTCCAAATACTGAATCTTTCTATACTTTGAATGCAAAGAGGTCCAGAAAGGGTGAAAAAATACATAGCCCTTGACCAGCAATTCCATTTCCAGGGCTATATTGTAAGAAAATGAGTAAGGATATGTGCCAAATTTTCGCTGCAAGGGCATTCATACCAGTGCTTTCTGAAATGAGAAAATTATAATAACCTCCATGTAAGACACTAAGAAATTGGCTGAATAAATTGCAATACATTCACAGGATGCCATCGTCTGCGGTCCTTTTTTTTTTTTTTTAGCTTATCAAATTGTGTTTTTAATTAAACTTTTTATTTTGAGAGAATGTGGATTCACAAGCAGTTGTAAGAAATAATACAGAGAGAGCTCCTATACCCTTTACCCAGTTTCCCTCAATGGTAACATCTTGCAAAACTAGAGAACAATATGGCAAGATGCAGAATAAACATTTCATGTTGCCTTTTAAAGCCACACCTACTGCCCTCCCACTGCCTTCCCCTCCTTAAATCTTTGGCACCCTCTGGTCTCTTTCTACATTTCTACAGTTTTGTCATTTCAAGAATGTTAATGAATGTGATTCTACAGTATACAATCTTTTGGGACTGGCTTTTTTCACCCAGCTTAACTCTCCGGAGACTCATCCAGATTGTTGCATGAATCAATCGTTTGTTCCTTTTTTTTTTTTTTTTAAGATTTTATTAATTTTTTAGAGAGAAAGAGAGTGAGCAAAGCAGGGGGAGTGGCAGGCAGGGGGAGAGGGAGAAGGAGGCACCCCACTGAGCAGGGAGCCCGACACGGACTCAATCCCAGGACCCTGGGATCATAACCTGAGCCGAAGGCAGACGCTTAACCAACTGAGCCACCCAGATGCCCAATATAGTTTGTTCCTTTTGATTGCTGACTAATATTTCATGGTGCAGGCGTATCAAAGTTTGTTTAATCATTCACCCACTGAAGAACAGCTGGGTTGTAGCCAGTTTGGGGTGATTACACTGGGGTGATTAAGCTGTTATAATCATTCCTCTACCGGATTTTGTGTGAGCATGTAAGTCTTCATTTCTCCGGGATAAAGGCCCAGGAATGAATTATTCGGTTGTATGGTAGTTGCGTGTTTAGTTTTTTAAGAACTGTTGAACTGTTTTCCAGAGTGGCTGCACCATTTTACATTCTCACCAGCAAATATATGAAAGATCCATTTTTCTCTGCATCATTGCCAGAGCTTGATGTTGTCATTAATTTTTATTTTAGCCATTCCGTTAGAAGTGTAGTGATATGTCATTGTAGTTTCAATTGATATTCCCTAATGGCTAATTTAGATGTTGAATATATATGTTGGAAAACTGAAAAGAAATTACAGAGAGTTCCCATATATCCCCTACCTCCATATATATATATAGCCTCCCTATCACTATCCACTATCCACATCCCACACCAGAGTGATCCATTTGTTACAATCTATGAACCTACATTAACACGTCATCACCCAAAGCCCATAGTTCAAATTACATAGTTTACATCGAAGTCCATAGTTCACTCTCTGTCTTGCACATTCTATGGGTTTTGGAAAAAAATAAATAATGACACATATTCACCATTATATTATCATACAGAATAGTTTTGGTGTCCTAAAAATTCTCTTTGCTCTGACGGTTTCTGTACCTCTCCCCACTAAGCCCTGGATAACACTCATTTTTTTACTGTCCCCAGAGGTTTGCCCTTTACAGAAAGTCAAATAGTCGGAATTAGAAAGTGTACAGCCTTTTCAGATTGGCTTCATTCACTTAGCAACATGCATTTAAGTTTCTTTCATGTCTTTTCATGAGTTACTAGCTCTTTATTTTTTAAGTGCTGAATAATATTCTATAGTCTAGATACATGCAGTTTATGTATTCATTCGCCTACAGAAGATATCCTGGGGGCACCTGGATGGCTCAGTTGGTTAAGCATCTGCCTTCAGTTCAGGTCATGGTCCCAGGGTCCTGAGATTGAGCCCCGCATCGGGCTCCTTGCTCAGTGGGGAGTCTGCTTCTCCCTCTGCCTGCTCTACGCACTCTGTCTGCTTCTCCCACTGCTTGTGCTCTCTTTCTCTCTCTCTGTCTGATAAATTAAAAAAATCTTTAACAAAAATAGAGGGATATCCTGTTTGCTTCCAAATTTTGGCAATTATAAATAAATCTGTTATACACATGTGTGCAGGGTTTTTTGGGCAATAAGTTTTCAGCTCTTTGGGGTAAATCCCAATGAACTTGATTGCTGGGTTGTATGGTAAGAGTTATGTTTAGTCTTGTAAGAAACTGCCAAACTGTCTTCCAACGTGGCTGTACTATTTTGCATTCCTACATAAAATGAATGAGATTTCCTGTTGCTCCATATCTTCACTAGCATTTGGTGTGAATGTTCTGGATTTGGGTCATTCTAATAGGTGTGTGGAGGTATCTCATTGTTGTTTTAATTTGCATTTCTTTAATGATAGAGGATGTTGAACATCTTTTCCTATGCTTCTTTGCCATTTATATATTTTCTTTGCTGAGGTATATATGTTCAGGTCTTTTGTCCTGTTTCTAACTGGATTGTTTGGTGGCTTTTTTACTGTTGAGTTTTAGGAGTCATTTATATCTTCTACACACTAGCCCTTTGTTGGATACATGATTTGCATATATTTTCCCTCACTCTATAGCTTGTCTTTTCATTCTCTTAATAGGGTATTTCACAGAAGTTTTTAATTTTGATGAAATACAATTTATTTATTTTCTTCTCTTACATATCATGTTTTTGGAGTCAAGTTTAAGAAATCTTTACCTAGTCCTAGATCCAGAAAATTCTACTGTGCTTTTTAAAATAAAAGTATTATAGTTTTATGTTTTACATTTAAGTCCATAATCAGTTAATTTTTGTATGAGGTGTGAAACTTAAAGATTGATTTTGTGCCAAGTATCCCACCACTATTTGTTGAAATAGCTACTCATCTTCCATTGAATTGCTTTTGTACCTTTCCTAAGTATCAATTCAGTATATTTGTCCAGGTCTATTTCTGAGTTCTTTATTCTGTTCTATTGATCTGTGTCTACTCCTCTGCCAATAGTGCAGTCCTGATTTCTGTAGCTCTATAATAAGTCTTGAAATTAGGTAGATTCATTTCTCCCAACTTCTTTTTCTTTTTAATTGTCTTAGCTATTCTAGTTCTTATGCCTTTCCACATAAATTTTAGAATAATCTTCACAATATCTACAAAAATATTTGCTAAGATTTTATAGGAATTACATCAAACCTATATATCAATTTGGGGAGAATTAGCATCTTTACTATGTTGACTCTTCCAATCCATGAACATAGTATGTCTCTCCATTTATTCAGATTTTCTTTAATTTCTTTCATTATTATTGTGTAGTTTTCAGTATATAAGTCATGTACATGTTTTGTTAGACTCACACCTATTTTTTGAGTGATTGTAAATGGTATTATATTTTTAATTTCAGCTTCCACATGTTTATTGTTCATATAGAGAAGTGTAATTGATTTTCGTTTGTTGATTTTTGTGTTTTGTGGCCTTGATGAACTTCCTTATTAATTCTAGGAGTATTTGGGATTCTGTTTTATATTCCTTGAGATTTCCTGTATAAACAATCATGTCATCTGCAAATAGGGACAGTTTTATTTCTTCCTTTCTAATCTGTATGCCTTTATTTCCTTTCCTTGCTTCATTGCCCTGGCTAGAACTTCCAGCACTATCTTGAATAAGAGTGGTAAGAGTTGATGTTCTTACCTTATTCACTATATTAGGGGGCAAGTAATAAGTCCTTCATGATTAACAATGATGTTGGCTATAGGGTTTTTTTTTAATGAATATTCTTAATCAAGTTGAGGAACTTTCCTCCATTTTTACTTTTCTAAGAGTTTTGTCATAAATTGGTTGAATTTTGTCAAATGCTTTTCTGCACTAATTGATATGATCATGTGATTTTCTTCTTTAGCCTACTAATTGGGTGGATTACATTGACTGAATTTGAATGTTGAATCTTCCATCCCTCAAAGACAATTTGGCCATGGTGTATAATTTTTAAAAATGTATTGCTGAATTCTATTTGCCAATATTTTGTCAAGGATTTTGCACCTACATTCATGAGAGGTACTGGTCTGTAGTTTTATTTTTTTACTGTGTTGTCTGGTTTGGATATTAAGATAATATTAACTTCATAAAATAAATTTGAAGTGTTTCCTCTTTTATTTTCTGGAAAAGAATATGCAAAAATTGGTAGTAACTATTCTTTAAACATTTTGTAAAATTCTCCAGTGAAACAATATGAACCTGGAGATTTCTTTTATAAGGTTTTAAAATTATGAATTCAAATTCCAAAATAGTTACAGGGCTATTCAAATTATCTATTTCATATTGGATACACTGTGATAGTTTGTATTTTTTGAGAAAGTGATCCATTTAACATAAGTTGTCAAATTTATGTATGTAGAGTTGTTCATGGTATTCTCTTATTTTCCTTTGGCTGTCTGCAGGATCTGTTGTGATATCTCCTGTTTCATTCTTGGTATTGATAATTTGTGCCCTCTCTTTTTATCTTGCTACAGGTTTGTCTATTGATCTTTTCAGAGATCAACTCTTTGTTTCATTTTCTCTACTTTTCTGTTTTCTATTTCATTGATTTCTGTTATTATTATTGCCTTCGTTTGATTTGGATTTAGTTTTTTTTTTTTTTTTTTCAGTTTTGCTCTTCTTTACTTGGTTCTTGAAGTGAGAGCTTATATATCGATTGGACACTTTTCCTCTTCTCTAATGAATTCACTTAGTGGTATAAATTTACCTCTCAACACTGATTTACCTCCATTGTACAAATTTTGGTATGTTATATTTTCATTTTAATTCTATTATTTGTGTTTTCCATCACTTTTGAGACTTCTTCCTTGATTTATGGATTGTTTGAAATTGTGTTGTTTAATTTCCAAGTGCCTGGATAGTTTCCTGCTATTTTTATGTTTTTGATGTCTACTTTAATTCCATTGTGATCAAAGAATACACTTTGTAAGATTTCAACTGTTTTAAGTTTGTGAAGGTGCTTTATGACCCAAAGTCTGATCTATTTTGGCATATGTTCCATGGGCAGTTGAAAGAATGTATATTCTACTATTGTTGAATGGAGTATTTTATAAATGTTGATGTGATCCTGTTGGTTGATGGTGTTGTTGAGTCTTCTATATCCTTGCCAATTCTGTGTCTAGTTTTCAAACAATTCTTGAGATAACAGTGTTGAAGTCTCCACATAGAACTGTGGATTTGTCTATTTCTCCTTTTATTCCCATCAGTTTTGGCTTCACATATTTTTCAGCTCTGTTGTTTTTTGTATCCACATTTAGAATCCTTATGTCTTCTTGTTAAATTCACCTTTTCATCATTATCTAATGTCTTTCTCTGTCTGGCAATTTTCTTCATTCTGAAGTCTATTTTATCTACTTTGTCTAACATTTATACAGCCACTTTTGCTTTCCTTTGATTAATGTTTGTATTATATATCTTTTTCAATTTTTTTACTTTCAACCTGCCTATATCATTATATTTGAAATAGGGTCTGTTTAGGGATTTTTTAGACAGCAGATAGGTGGGCCATACTTTTCAATCTATTGTCAATTGTTGCCTTTTAACTGGTGTTTTCAGACTATTTACATTAAATTTATATATTGATATGTTAGCGCTTAAATTTACCATTTTAATTTTTTGTTTTCTGCTTGTTCTGTTTTTCATTTCTCTGCTTCTTTTTTTCTGCTCTTTTGTGGTTTACATGACCATTTTCTAGAATTCCATTTTGATTTACCTGTAGGTTTTTAAATGTACTCTTTGTACAGGTTTTGTCTGGTTGCTCTAGATGTCACATCATATATATAACTTATCACAGTCTACTGGTGATGACATTTTACCAGTTTAAGTGAAATATAGAAATCTCATGTCCATTTAATTTCTTCACCCTCTCCCATTTATAATATAATTGTCCTAAATATTTCTTCTACACATATTTAGAACCACATCAGACAGTGTTACAATTTTTGTTTCAACCACCAAACATAATTTAGAAAACTCGAGAGAAGAAAAGTCTATGGAATTTACCCGTATTTTTGCTTACCATATCCTTTCCTCCTTACTGACACTCCAATATTCCCTCTTTTATCTTTCCCTCTCTCTGTAGAGCACTTCCTTTAGCCATTCCTTTAGAGTAGGTCGGCTGGCAACAAGTTCACTTAGCCTTTCTTCATCTCTCAATGTCTTGATTTTCCCTTCATTCTTGAAAGATATTTTCACTGGGTTCACAGTTCTTTTCCTTTGCATCCGAAAAATATTGTGCCACTTCTTTCTGACCTGTATGGTTTCTGATGAGAAATCAGCTGCCACTGTCTTTATTTTCCCCTTATAGGCAAGGTGTCATTTTTTCCTGGGTGCTTTCAATGCTTTCTCTTTGTTTTTAGTTTTTAGAAGTTTAATTATAATTTGTCTTGCCATAGATTTCTTGGATTTATTCTGTTTGGGATTCACTAAGCTTCTTGAGTCTGTTGGTTTGGGTTTCCTGCCAAATTTGGAGAGTTTCAGCCATTGTTTCTTCAAGTACTTTTTCAGGCCCATCCTTGTCCTCCTCTCCTTCCAGGATTTCAGTGATATAAATGTTAGATCTTCTGTTATAGTCTTGGGGTCTCTGAGACAATTTTTTAAAGTCTATTTTCTTTCTACTGTTCAGATTTGGTAATCTCCATTCTTTCTTTTATCTTACTGATTCATTCTTCTGTCCTCTCCATTCTGCTGTTGAACCCACCCACTGAGCTTCCTATTTTGGTTATTGTATTTTTTAGTTCTAAAATGTTCTTTTGGTTTTTATTCATATCTTCTATTTATTTGTTGACACTTCCCATTTCTTTTCTGAGGTTTCCTATTTTTTCATTTGTTTCCAGCATGTTCAGAATTGCTTGTTGAGGCATTTTTATCATGATGACTTTGAAATCTTTGTCAGATAGTTCTAATATCTCTGCCATTTTGGTGTTTGTATCTATTGATGTTATTTTCATTCATTTTGAGATCTTCCTTGTTCTTAGTATGACAAGTGACTTTCTGTTGAAAACTGGACATCTTTGTATTATTCCATAAATCTCTAGATCTTATATGATCTTCTATTTATTGAGCTTTCTCTGACACCACTCCAAGAGGAAAAGGAGGGACACTGCCTCATTATTCCCAGTGATGGTAGAAGTTCAGATTCTCCACCAGGCCTCTGCTTAATACCAATAGGGAGAGAGTACTCTTCCTTACTGCTGGGCAGGGTGAGAGTTTTGGCTCCCCACACGGTCTCCACTAACATTGTGGGGGAAGCCTCATTACTGCTGGGTAATGGAAGAAGTTCTGATTTTCTTTTTTTTTTTTTTTTTTAAAGATTTTATTTATTTATTTGACAGAGATAGAGACAGCCAGCGAGAGAGGGAACACAAGCAGGGGGAGTGGGAGAGGAAGAAGCAGGCTCATAGTGGAGGAGCCTGATGTGGGGCTCGATCCCATAATGCTGGGATCACGCCCTGAGCCGAAGGCAGACGCTTAACGACTGCGCTACCCAGGCGCCTCCAGAAGTTCTGATTTTCTAAGCCTCCTCTGCTATCATACCGGCGGCTGGGGGTGGGGGGGGAAGTGTCTCATTACTGTCAAGCGATCGTGGAAGTCCAGGCTTCCCATGTGGTCTCCACCAACACTATGGTGTTGGGGTTGGGAAGAACTCGTTACCAGCTGGTAGAGATGAAAGTCCTGGCTTCTTGCTTGACCTTCTCTGACAACACTCCAGTGTGTTTGTGTGTTAGGGCGCCTCATTTTGGTCTTGTGAAGGTGTAAATCTAGGCTCCCCACTTGGTCTTTCCAGACATGAGTGGGGGTAGGAGCATAATTTTTTTCTTTAGCGTTTGGCTGGAATAAAATGTTTACTGTCTGAAAGTTTTCTATCTTCCTAGGCTGCCCCTTTCCTAGTCCTTGGCTAGAGAGAGTAGTCTTTGATTTTTTTTTTTTTTTTTTATCTGTCCCCATTGGTGTTTTCAAGTTGCTAGATTTTCCAGTTCCAATTCTGGGATATATGAGGCAAAACAAAAACTCAGGAAGCTCATCAATGAGTTGTTCTTTGGGTCCTGAAGTTCTTTATCTGATTTGTCTTTTTCTTTCCACCTTTCAGAGCCTTCTTATATATGTTTTATACGTAATGTTCAGGGTTTTTAGTTGTACTTAGGGATGGAACAGGGAAGAGTTCATCTACTCCATCTTCCCAGAAGTAGAAGTACTCTGCAGTCCTCTTAAATGATGTAAAAATATAATTAATGATGGCAATTTCCTTGTAACACGTTTTTGAGTCAATTTAAAAGTTGCAAAACACTATAATTATATTTTTACAAGAAGAATATTTATACAAAAGTCTAGAAGAGTTTCTAGGGGTGATATCAGTGATTAACCTCCAGATGTAGAAATCATCACTGATTTTTTTTATTTATCAGTATTCTCTGATTTTTGACATAAAAATACTTAAATAAATTTGTAAAACATTTCAAAGTATAAGTAAGAATTTTAAGGGATTTGAATATATTAGGAATAATATTACTATAATTAATATAAATATATAAAATAATAATTATATTAGTCCTAATATATTTGAATCCCTTAATAATTATATTAGCTACTATTAATTGTGCAGCAACTATTTTGTGTCAGACAAAACACTGGGTGCTTTACAGGTACTAATCTGACTTCTATGAGATAGGCTTTACCTGTTCCCATTTTACAGGTGGGGAGATAAGTTGAGAGAAGTTGAATCACTTGACTGTTTACAAAGCTAGTAAGAGTAAGGATGCTAACTCAGGCTTAACTGGCTTTCTGCTTCCTCCCAACAATCACTAACATATTTGCAATGCTTTATGGCTTACAAAGAAAGCATTTTTCACATGTGTTCACATTTAGTCTTCTCAATAACCCAGAGGCAAAGTTGAAAAGGGCACTGAAACTTTACTTTGAAAGATTTGGTTTTTGTGCCTTCAGTGAGATGTGAGATGTGACAAAATGAGAATTTGAACCAGATGATGTCTCTCCAACCTATTTTGTCCAAGTCTCCTCTGGGACTGTCCTCTGGAATCCTCCCATCCAAAAGTCTACCCACAGGGACTTGGACAACCTGTGGCCATGGAGCCTGCCGCAGTGAAATAGTGAGCTCAGTAGGTGGATGCAGAAAACATCCCCCAAAGGCCACTGCACAGCATTGCTTCTAGGGGAATGGGAGGGGTTTGGGGCCCCTCCCTACCTTTGAGTTAAAACACATCACTCATGATTCAGATTCAGCCATGAGCCCGTTTCCTCTTAATTTTTCCCTACTCCAATTTCCAAGGGGAGAAATTCTGCAGCAACTCTAAAAGGAAGAGATGGAATAAATACATCTTTAAATGTAGTCAAGTTGTTCTGAGTTCTCCCACTTCCTTTTTTTTTTTTTTCCCCATTCGCCTTTTTGTCCCCTTCTGAACTGATTAGACCTAGGCAGGCTTTTGACTGTCTGGTGTCCTCTCCCTACTCTCCTCTCCATCCCAGAGCCCAGGAAAGACTTCTTTCCATTCCTGAATTTGTCTTCTCCCAGACCATTTGGTCTTCATACTTGTTTTGTTTGGCTTACATGGTGTTAGTTAAATAGTTGGGGTTTAGTTGGTTAGTTTAATGAAACTAACTGACAGCGTTTGAAAATCAAAAGACTTCATAGAACTCAGTTGGTGACCTTCTTAAAAAGTTGGAAAGTCTGGCAATATAGGGCCACACTGCTCCATGGCACCAATCGGCTGGACCTGAGTAGTACCCACTCCCTTTAATGGGGCACACTCTTTCTAGTTTATAACTAGTTACGGTTCGCTGATTACATTACCTACCAAATGGCATGCTTTTGTGTACTGCTGTAAATTATTCTCCCTCTATTCCCTCCCTCGATAACACACCACTTCTCTTTCAGACTGCTCCCGGGTCTTGAAGCAACCTGAATAAACTTACTGATGCTGCGGAAACTTGCTGCTGAAGCGTGCTCCCCCGGACAGCAGCACAGGCATCACTTGGAGGGCTTGCTGTAAAGGCAGACTCGCTGGCCCCACCCCAGACTTACTGGACTAGAATCTGCATTTTCAGCAAGATCCCTGGATCATCTGCGTGCACATTCAAGTTCAAGACGGGCTGCTAGAGAGTAATTGTCTCGTGAAGCTCTTTGCCCTTCATCTCACTCAGGAGGATGTACATTTAAAAGAGAAAGGTTTATAAAATTAATCAGTGAGATTTTAATGTGAATATAAAAACTGAAGATATTTCATGGATTTTAAGGATATATTCAAATATACCGCCTTTTAGATCTGAAAGATCTAAATCCTAAAATTAGACCTGGAAACCCTTTAATAATTTATAGCCCAGCTCTTATTTCGCAGGTAAAAACTTGGAAGCTCAGAGAAGGGGACTATCTTGTCCACAGTCAAAAGCTAGTAGCACAGTTAAGAGGAAAAGACAGAGGAAGCTTCCTCGCAAGATTGCCAGAGGAAGAAGAATGTTACAGTCTTAGGATTGCTGATCTCATGTTATGTTGTAGGATTTTCAAGCAGCTTGTTTTTGCTTCTGGTCCTGCTTCATCTAGAGCAGTGGTTCACAACCTGAATGTGTGGAAGAATTACCTGGAAGGCTCGGTAAACAGATTGCTAGACCGACCTTGCGTGCATGCCGTGGGTATCTCAGGCCTCACATCAAGTTCCTTCTGCACCTCCCATAAACATCTCAGCTAATGCTCAGGCCTGAGTGTGTGTAACTGAGTGGTACAGTCTCCCCTGGGGACGATGATCTAGAAAAGAAAATCATGCAGGTCCTGAAGGACGGCTTGGAGCCATTCAAGAGGGAATCTCAGGGTCCCAGCACCCAGAATATGGCCAAGAAGGTGGAGGGAGGGCATGGTCTCCCCATAGGCACTACCCCTTGACTCCCCAAGATTCTTTACCTTGTGAGGAGGAGTACAGCCCAAAGGCCAGATCAGGGTCTCTAAGCTTTGTTACTCTAAATGTAACCCAACCCAGTAATATCAGCATCATTCTGGAGCTTATTAGAAATGCAGAATCTCAGTCCTCAGCTCAGATCTCATTAGTCTGAGAATGGGCACTTTAACAGGATTTCCTGGGACTTCTGTGTGTACTTGAAGCCTAAACAGCACTGGCCTAGGCACAGGATCAGGGCAGGGCCTCCTCCCCTGGGTCTGAGGCAGCATTAGTCTTAGAGGATAAGAATGGTGCTTTAACTCATCTTTGGGTCCTATGTAGAATCCACTATCCAGCTAGAGATTAATATTTGTCATACTTGGTAACAGCAAAGCAATACCAGTTATTTCTAATTTTATCTCACTTTAGTCTCCCAAATGATCATTTCACAAGAAACAAAGTCATTCCAGAACTATTTATGAACGTAGCACAACAGAAGGAAATTATTTAATAATTAACATTTCTGGAACAAAATGAAGTATTTTTGAAGGGGAGAAGGAGCGACAGAGACAGAGTGCAGTTTCACTAGACAATTCCATGCACAGAAGTGACCGTTTTATTAGTCAGATAGTAACTCTAGATGGGAAAGTTCTCAGACCTAATGCATTAGACATATTAGTCAGACCTAATGCGTATGTCAGACAGTCTCACATTACAATCCGTTATGTTTCAACTTATTTCGAAAAAAAGCAATGAAAGAAAGGAATGATCCAGAAGTACTGAGTCCATAGTTACAGATGTCCACACTGGCTGAGGCTGAGCAGTGCTGCCTGTCGGCACAGATGAGCACGCTCTGGACCCCAGGACACAGTGCTCTCCGCTGTCCTTACCACCTCCTCACCGAGGTTCATCTGCCACGCTACGGGCTCTTACGGATATTTATTTAGCATTTTCTCCAACAGAAAGCCCCCAAGTTAGGCTACTATAAAAGACAAAACATAAAAACCTCAGAACAGAAAAATTTCAACCAAAGCATGCACTCAACAAATATTTGATGCCAGGTCCTCAGCTTGGAGAAACAGACGTAAGTCAGGTGGGGAGCGTCTAAATTAGCAGGAGAGAAAAGGTAAGCGCACAATCACCGTAAATGTTCAAAGTGGTGGGGCTGCACGAGATGCCTGAAGGAATAATCACACCCTTAAGGTTCTGCTGTCTGCGGAAATGGAGTCCAAATTTTAGATCCTCCTCATCAGTGAGATGGCCAGACACCTGTTTAAAATCTGTAGCCCTTGGTAAGGACGTTCTCTTTCCCATCCAGACATTTGCCAGGAGGTATATCCAGCCTTCATCTGCCTTGTTAATTGATGGGCTTAAGAATAAGAATCACAAAGGAAAACAAAGACCCTTCCCCACATCAGAACATGATAATGGACTTCCCCCTTCTATCGCTCTCCTTGGAAAGTGATGGAAACCCGAGCATTAAATTCCACTCTACACAGAGGTGTTTAGGGTAAAGTTATGGAATGTATTATTCTAAAAGGGTCATACAGGAACACACACACGTACACACACATATGCATGTCTACACATACATGTGTGCGTTTATATAGATATATATGGATGGACGGATAAAGAGTCCTCTCTCTCCCTCTCTTTCTCTCTCTCTGTCTCTAAAGAAATTGGCTAAGCTGTGTTGGTTTCTTAAGGGTAGATTAGAATATCCGAGTGTGTTCAGAGACACTGTTAGGAAGTTCCTGCCCCCTCACAGATATCCAGGGACACACTGGGCGGGGGATTCCGTGGGACCAACTGGTCCACCATATCTTCCCCAATGCTTTTTCCTCAGTTAGTTAGTATATTTCCTTTCTGACATGAGTTCAATTTAGAAGGAAAAGGTTAAATCTCCTAATCCCTCCCTATGCAGAACTGAAGGGATTGGACCCTCTGAACACAAGGGCTGTAAACTTCTTTGGATTTATTGAACTGCATGATTACAACCAGGGGAAAAAAATGTATGGAGTATTTGGGATATGAGTAGTTTGAATGGAAAGTAAGTTATGAGTAATTAATGGGATTAAGAAAGAGGAGTACCCACATTTATTTTAAGGTCCCCCCGGCAACTCACGGGGGCTTTAAAAATCCTCAAGACTTTAAGGAGGCACCACCTCTGTGGAAAGTAACACCAGCTTTTCATGTATTAGTTCAACTCCAAAAGTCCCTAAATAACCAACAACATGTGTGACTTTGAGGGTGGAAAATACAAGTGCTGAATCTTTGTCTGGCATTTTAGATACCACTGCAGAAGATACACTGCGAAAAAAGATATATCAGAGCCACAGGATACATCAGAGCAGCAGCTGTCATGGAAATGGCAGAAACTCAAAATCCTCTCCCAGCCTTGCTCCTAACAAGCCAATGACCGTGGGCAAGTTGCTTCCGCTCTACAGTCTTCCCTTTCCCGTGTCTACAGTAAGAAGATGGGGCCAGAAGAAAATGGGGTTCCTCTTAGCTCCAACCTCCATCCGACTCTGCTCACTCATGGTATGGTAGACTGAAGAATGATCTTCAGAGATATCCTGGTTCTAATCCCAGAACCTAGGAATGTCACCTTATGTGGCAAAAAGACTTTGAAGATCTGATTAAGGATGCTGAGATGGGGAGATTATCTTGGATAATCTGAATGGGCCCTAACTATAATCACAAGGGTCCTCATAAGGGGGAAACTAAGGGGCAATCTGACTTGACACAGAAGAGGAAAAGGACATGTGACCACAGAGCCAGAGATTGGAGGGATACAGCCATACACCAAGGAATGCACCAGCAGCCACCAGAGGCTGGAAGAGGGAAGGAACAGCTCTACCCTGGAGCCTCAAGAGGAAACCAGCTCTGCCGACATCTTGATTTGAGGGCATTTGAGCTGGCAACCCCTGGGATTCCCCACTCAGCAGGACCCTGATGCTATAGTCACCCATTTCTTTATTCACTTACCCATTTATTTAGCCAACATTTATTGAGTACCTGTAGGCCAGGGTCTCTGCAAGCACTGAAGGTGTAAGAATGGACAAAACACATCCCTCCCTCCTTTGTCTTGGGTGACAAAGAGGGACAGTAGTGCTGGGATAGTGGAAGGAGGGACACAGATGTGGAGAGGCAGAGAGGAAGGGCCTTGCTATTGTTGGTCATCAAAGGGGACTTCCAGGAGGCAGTAGGAGGGTCCTGGGTGCCAGACAAAGAACAGAATGGGAGGTCAGGATATTTTGCCCATGGCCATGGAAGGGCAACAAATCTGACTTTAGGTCCCAGCACCTCCTCGCTGAATCTAGCCTCCACCACTACCTCCCACGCTTATCCAAGGACAGAATTCAGGTTAGCCCAATGGCCAGTGCTTTCTCAGAATCCTGCCTCTTGGTGGTTTCAGTTAGTGTTTTCAAACCAAGGTCCATGACCCATTGGTGGGTTGTGAAGTCAATTTAATAGGTCACAACCAGAAGTTTTAAAAGCACAATGGAATTGAATAGAAAATATTAGGGAGTGCCTGGGTGGCTCAGTCAGTTAAGCATCTGACTTTGGTTCAGGTCATGATCCCAGGGTGCTGGGATCGAGCCCCACATAAGACATCCTGCTCAGCTGGGAGTCTGCCTGTCCCTCTCCCTCTTCCCTTCCCCCTGCTCATGCGCTCCCTCCCTCTCTCTCTCAAATAAATAAATAAATAAAATCTTTTTAAAAAATAAATTTAAGAAAGAAAATATTAGAGTGTGTTGTACATTGCCAGTGGAGATGCTGTTTTGGAAAAGTTTTGTTTCAGGAAAGAATGTATACATATATATACACAGGATCATGATGCCAAATGCATTTGTTACAATGGGTCCTGGATGAAAAGGTTGAGAGCCACTGACTTAATTACTTCAAAATAAGCTGCCTTAACCCTTTCTGCATCCTGTTATGCAGACGGCGCTGCCCTGCCAGTCCAAGAGACACAAGAGCAAATGGGGCCCAGAACTGAGCACTCTTCAGCTTTCAGAAAAGGTGAGATGTGAGCCCACCAGGCAAAAGCTCAGTACAAATACTCAGCAGGTGCCTTGAAGACTTCAGGGCCCAGAAATTGTAGATATCCCCATAGAGAAGATGGTATTACACTTGGGCTGGTTTCTAACTAAGTGAGCCGTGGGAAGAGTATTCAGGAAGAGGGTACAGCATAGGTAAAGGGAGAGAGGCAGGGCAATACAGAGTCTCTTCAGAGGCAGGAAGTAATTGGATTTGATGGAGCACGTTGTGAGTAAGTTTAGGTAGGGTTCCTGCAGGAACCCTACAGGAAATAACACTGCAGAGATAGTTTGGGACCTCCAGCAGGCCACTGACCCTCTTTGACCATCAGTCTGTTTTGTACCCAATGAAGTTAATGGTACTTAACCTACTCACCTCTCTGGTGGCAGAGGATATAAAGAGAGAAGATATGGGAAGATGCATTGAAGAATATGGTCCAGTTCACCCACTCACGCAACAGATGTTCCTGATACTTGGGCTAGTTTGGAGGGATGGGTTGGAATTTACAAAGAGGGAGACAGGAAATCCAGGTGGAAGGAACGGCACCTGTCAAGGTTATAGAAAGGGTCTGATGTGTCCAGAGGGTCCGTGAGGCTTGGGGGATGTAGAGCGGGTTGCCCTGAGCAAAGATGCCCTGCTGAAAGCCATGAAGGAATCTAAAATTCAATCAGTTCTAGGCTGCCCACACCATCAGCCATGGCTTTTCCAATTCACAAAGAGGCGCCATCTGCTGGCCAAACTGTGTGCCTGCAGGGCTGGGTCAGCCCAGAAGGAGACTATTTTTCTAACTTGCATCAAGGTTCTGTATGAGCTAGAGAAGGCCTGCACAGGCAGGATTCATGGGGAAGCCAGATGAGATCTGGAAAGCAAAGGAAATTCACTTGGGCAACAACAAAGTGAATGCAGGCAGCTTCACCATCAATTTTCCTTGGTGGGAACTTTTGGACTCTTCTCCCCATCCCCAAACATAGTTCCCTACCAACACTCCTAGCTCTAGCTCCAATACTGAACTTTCTCCCTTCTTGGACCATTCCTGATCATTCATTCTCTCCTTCCAGCCATGATCTGCCCCTCTACCACCTCCTCCACACAGTCTTCCCAGAATCCCCTACCAGAACTAATCACTGCCTTCCATTCAGTCCTTCTGTTCCACCTGCAGTCTGCACTTACACATGTCTCCTGCATGCAGATAGCATGTGCAACCCTGTATTTCAGTCATTCATGTTTCTCTTGTCCGCCCGGCCCATCGATCTCATGGATACATACCTTCAGGTCCCAGAGCATACTGTCTGACCCTTTGCAATTCCACAGAGCTGACCCAAAAGGGCCATTTCTGACTCACTAACAAAGGAAATACGTCTCTGGATGAGCAGGAATAGGGTAGGTGCCAAAAGCTGGATGTGGAAGAGCTCTCTCCAGGGAGGGTTTTCAGCCGCACAGGGTAGACACTCCCTCCACTTCTACTCCTGTCTTCTCACCCCAAATACATCCATAGGGAAAAAGCCTTCCCATCCCTCATCAGAAACCAGACGAAAAAGTGGAATCCTGTGATTTCTGTTTGTCTTAAGGGGTAAAGAACTTATAGTGTCTTCTTTCTCAAGAGAGGTTTAGATATAGGTCAAGGAGCATGAGGACATGAAATAACTGAGAAAAGACGGGGGCACCACTGACAGGGGTAAAATAAAATAAAATAATCAAATAATAAAATAAAAATAAAATAAAATAAGCACAGAGCCTGAACATACCACTCAAGGAAGTGGAATCAGAATGGCAGCCTAGAAGGACAGCAGATATGGCACCTCACAGCCCCCACCCCTCCTGCATGGAGCCTTATGCTCCTCTTCTTCCAGCATCAGCCACTCCTGGCAGTTAACTTCCTCACTAGCCACAAACAAAATCAGACTTTGGCTGGAGAAGGATGTTATGGGAGAAGACAGGAAGGGAACTGGCTGGGTCCAGGGTTGAAAAGGAGTCCAGGAGCCAAGCCCAGTGTGACAAAGGTCACTTTGCCAGATAAGGAGCAGAGGTGGTGCAAGCCAAGCACTGAATGTTTGTGTCCACCGCCCCCCCCACAATTCATATGTTAAAACCCTCATCCCCACTGTGATGCTGTTAAGAGGTGGGGCCTTTGGGAGATAATTAGGTCCTAAGAGTGGAGTCCTCATGAATGGGATTAGTGCCCTTATAAGAAGAGACACAAGAGAGATGACCTCTCTCGTCACCATGTGAGGACGTGGCAAGAAGGCAATCTGCAAGAGAGCTCTCACCAGGAACCCAACCGACTGAAACCATGATCTCAGATTTCTGGACTCCAGAACTGAGAGACAATCCATTTCTGTTGTTTACGCCATCGGCTTTGTGGTATTTTGTTCCAGAAGTTCTAGCAAACAAATACAGTACGTCTGTTATTGTCTCACTTAAAGAAGAGGAAACAGAGACCCAGAAGTCAAATAAACCCAAAGCCGCACTAAACCAGTAAGTGGTGGGGCAGGTAGCCTCCCTCCAGAGGCCACACACTCAAATTCCACATGAACCTTGCAGTCAGAAGAGGTCACGAAGGCGAAGGCCAGGCCAGCAATAGTGAGAGGTGAAAGGGGACAAATCATGTCAGAGGCATTCCAAGAAAGAAGTCTCAGGACATGGTCCCTACTCGGATGTGGCAGGTGAGAAGTAAGCAAGTATTGAAAATGACTCTTTAGTTACTAAGAGTGATTAAATTTAGATAGTATTGTAACTGAAGAATGATTTGGGTGATGGTGTGTCTAGTATCTGTCTTCCCAAATACTGAGAACTCAATGAGGTCAAGGGCAATAAGTATTCTCCCACAATGGGTACCTGCCACCCTGGGTAAATACTGGCAAAGCTGAGTCATTACCACATGACTTTGAGCCCCAGAACAGAAAAGGAGGGGTTGAGGTACCATACGTGTCTTTCTTCTCGAAAGAATGACAGGCTGAGGGCATCAGCCATCTCTGCAGTGTGATATTCCAAGGTCCTCCCTTCACAGCATCCCCCTGGTATGCAAAAGTGGCTGTGGAAGTCACTGAAAGGTTTCTGACTTTCTAGGAAACATGAACTAACCCGGTCAACTTACAAGCAAGAAACCTACGCATCAAATATTCACCAGATCCCTTGCAAGGAAGCAGTAAAAGGAATTTCTGCTGCCACAAATTCTTTTTACCAGGTGGTAAATTTAAATCAGTACCAGGACTGGCATGTGCTGGTGGCAAACCAGCCTGAAAAGAAAATCCCCACTCGTGCCATTCTCAGCATGCATGCAATGTGCAATGAGCAAAAACAGGGGAGGACTTATCATTTAGTCCAGCACAGTTCTAAGTGTTTCATAAACCAGGGCAGGGTTTGGTTGGCCCCCAAACTTTATTCTTCCCCTCCTTCCATAGATAATACATGTTTGGTAGGTCGCATGGCCCCCTGGATAAAGACTACATTTCCCAGGCTCCCTTGCAGTTGGATGTGGCCATGTGACTCCATTCTGGCCAATGGGTTGTAAGCGGGAGTGTGTGAAAGTGATAGATAGTTCGTGCCCTTTGTTGGCTTTTTCAGACCTTCCTCTAGTCTTCTGCTGGAACATGGATGTGGATGCAATCAGACTGCTGTCTTTTTAAGCACTGCTATTTGGGGTCTTTGTTACTCACAGCAAACCTAATACTAACTTTCACATATATATCGGCTTACTTATTTTTCCTAACAAAGAAATGAGGTAGGAATCATATCCCAGTTTATGAATGAAGTAACTAAGGCTACCAGAGTACGAGAGTAACTCACCCAATGTCAAGCTGCTTAGAACATATGAACTCAGGTCTGTCTGGGTCCAAAGCCTTTGTCTTCTCTCCTATATTAATGCTGCCTCCACACCTGGGAATCCCTAGGACAGTGTGAGCATTGCAAATGCATACAGTTGTGTTGCTTTGGGCAATTTCCCAATGTGGTTCACAATCTGGGTTAATAAGGCCTCAGGCTGGTTCCCTACAAAGGTCAGGTGCCTTAGCTTTAATCCAGGATCAAGGCTGGACAGCTATGAGCAGCCAGGAGCCTCACAGATGTATGCTTGTGGTAACAAAGGGAAACTGGGCTCAGAGAGCGTGGGTACATCTGTAAAAGCCAGCAAAGTAGACCCAGGCCTTCTTTCTACTCCTGCAGCTTAGAAATGTGCTGCTCCCATGTCTCACTATGCGTTGGCCAGGACTGACCACACGTCATATTCACCCTACTTTGTAAATGCTGCATTACTCGGGGTGCTTTCTTCTCAAGGGGCATACTGACTCAGCAGTCTCCTATGGTGGAGGATGGAAAGGAGTGGAGGCTTTGGCCAGAAGGCAGGGCTGGATTGGAGATGGGACCATAGTGAGTATCATGTAAGGGGTTTCTAGAAACAAACTTTATGAAACTTGGGACTCTTTAAAAATAACATGCAATCCAGTGGTCAAATCTGGTGGGTTCAAGGGAAGAAAACGCTCCAAAGGCTCACATTGAAGGTATCTTAAATCCTCTGAAGGGCCCCTGAAAACCCCAGGAATTCTTAAGGGCAAAGAAAGGTTGTTTGTTTGTTGGACTGGATGTTCTTTGTGTTTGGGGCTGGTTAGTTTGTGGATTTTTTTTTCTTATCTCTAGCACCAAATCAAGTCATTGCACGAACTAGTGATCGTGACACTGTAGGGTTGTGAGTCAGAAATGCAAACATTCTCAAGGTCCAGACGTTGTTTCTGGGGAAATAGGCACAGACCCTGGAGCAACCACTCTTCTCTTCTTGCACCCTTGACAGGCATTGCTAATCAATCATCGCATGCTTTCCCCCAGGCTCCCAATGGAGCCTCAGATCTCTCAGTACAGCTCTGGCTGCCACTGCCAATCAAGCAGAGTCCCATTCTCAGTGAAATAGCTTCTCCACCCCTGCTGTTCGGGAGACTGCGAGTCTCTCCCAGTCCTGTTTTCAACACTTAACACAAGACCTTGCATGCAGTAGGCCCTAGGGACACTTTTGAGGAGGCAAGGAAGAGAGGGAGAGGACAGGAGGAGCCTTTATAAGAGCCGGGTGAGAGGGGATTCAGCTGATTGGGACAGAGGCTGGGTGCCATCTTTGACCAGACTCAGAACCCCGCCCCCCTTTGTATGCAGCCTGTTATACCTGGCCTCACAATACAGCCACGCCTGGCACGCGTGAGCTCCTTGTATGCTGCGGTGTTCTATGCAGATGCACTATTAGCTCAGGAGCCAGAAGACTGGGTTCCCGGCCCAGTAAAACTGCTCCCCGACGAGTGATCAGATGCAAGAATTGCCAGCCTCCACCCTCTGGCCTGCTTCCTTTGTGCAGCCTGAGAGCCTTGGGCCAAAAGGCTGTTGTTGATCCTACTGTCTCCAAATCTATAGGATTCCACTGCTCTTGTCCTCCTTGTGGGCCCTTGCGCCCAGTCACTCAAGTTCCTGTCTCAACAGCATCTGTCCTGAGAATGCTTTCCTGAGAGTCCTAGCCCACAGAGGGCACCTTCTGCAGAGCCCCTCAAAATTGATGGCCCCACTCCATGGAAGGGCCTGAAACCATATTTAGCTTCTGTTGTTGGCAATCCCTCTCCCATGGGTATATACTCTTTCTCCAACTACCTAGGAAATCTCTCTCTCTCTCTTTTATTTTTTTTAAGTTTTGTTTATTTAAGTAATCTTTACTCCCCACATGGGGCTCAAACTCACGAACCTGAAATTCAGAGTCACATGCTCCTCCAACTAAGCCAGCCAGGTGCCCCAAGCAAGGACATTTCTTGAGAGCTGAGAATGTGTTTTGTATTTCGTCTATATCTCTTGAAAGAATCAAAACAAAGATAAGGATATTACAGTAACAACGATGATGATGATGATGATGAAGATGGTAATGATAATGATTGCTACCCTTTCCGAGCATTTCACACACATACGCTCATCTCTTCCTGATAACCACCCCGAGAAGTGTTATCTTTCTCCCTTTGCAGTGTGGAAGCTGAGGCACAGGGAGGCTGCGGTACTTGCCCAAGGTAGGGAAGAGTTCGACATCAGGGTGTCTCCAGCTCAGACCGCACGTGCTTAAGGATGCTACTATATGCCAAAGCTTGGCAAGATGCTGAGCATTCTGTCCTTGCCGAACACATCACGTCCAAGCACAGGGCCATTCAAACACCTTCAGTTTGTGACCCATGTTTATACTTCTGCCTGGTTCATCTCTGTATTCCCGGTGCCTGATGTAATATTCAGCAGACGAATGTCTGAATGAATGAAGTTTTTCTAAAAGAGAGGTCACTCCCCACCCCCACCTAGGTCTGGCCAGCCATACACTGGTCCAATACCGTTCACCCATCCATGGCCGCTGCTGCCCATCTCCAAGCACATTACACGCCCATAAGGCTATTAGGACAAGTTAAGGAAGACCCCTCACTTTTAATTATCTACTCAAATGGTATTTATCTAGCACCCTCTCTGAACACAGCCCTGCGTAAGTAATTCATCTTTCACATTCTCTTTTAGTACATTTCAGGACTTCTTAATAAACTCTGGGCAGCTAACTCATTTACATATCTGACGGCACAAAATGCATTTACACGGCAGCTTCTAGAGCGAACTTGCCAAAAAATTCTTTAGTTACTCTCCGCTAAGTCATTCCACTTTTCAGTGGAACCACAGACTCAGACAGGATGCAAATTCTTCCCCTTCTATCACTAATGCCACTGGCCCATGCTAGTTCAGTCCCGAATTTCTCAGGAGTCTTCCAATGCAGGGTGAGTACCAATCACCCCGGAACCTTGTTAAAATGCTGACCCCGACTCAGTTGGTCTAGGGTGGAGATAAAGAATCTGTACTTCTCAGGAGCTCCCAGGTGGTGCAGATGCTAGGGAAGTAATTCTCTGACTCTCTCCCTGCTTCAGCACAACACCTCCCCTACTCCCAAGTGCACCCTCCATATTCCCAGTACTCTAACACACGAAACTGGTCACATCGCTCCCCTCCTGCAGCTCTTGGGATCCTATCCGTACTTCCTGGCTTGACTCCGGTCACGGTGATGGTCCTGGAGCTCAGCCTGTCTCTCTGCCTCCCCTCCCTTCGCAGCCCCATCATCCTACTTATTCTTCCCTAATACGTGTGGGGGAAAATTCTCTCCCTCTTCTGTGAAATTCCTCCGTTGGTTATCTCTATTGCTCCATGGAACCTTCTCCGATATCCCTTTTCTTCCTCTACTACTCCTGATGAAAAGCCCTTCCGTCTGCCTCTAGAACAATCTCTTTCTACTTCTACCAGAGCACAGGGGTACTGACCCAGGCTGGTCTCCCCACCAGACAGAGACTTCTTGGAGGGCAGCAACCAGCCATATCTTGCTCTTTTCAATATCCTTTGACTCAGCAAGTATTTATGGAATGAACAGATGAGAACCTCTTCAAAGTATTCTTGGACCCAACGAAGTAAGATAGTTAATAAAATTTCTCGAAGGGACAATAGCTACTTTGTTTTTAAGAACAGCAATCATCATCACTACATGTATAAACTCACTTTTAAAGGCTAATTAGATGTGTGCTTATAGTAATATATTTGATTATGTTGGTTGCTTTACAAAGTTCAAGTAAAAGTCCTAAATTGGAGTAGCATTAAGCAAGTTCTCTTAAGGGTGGAGTGAGCAAATTAAATGCACTTAGTCCCTAACCTGCACAGGGAATCATGCCCCTTGAGTGGCTGTAACACTATTTTAATTCAGCCTTGGAGCCATCATTTTGTGAAGAATTGTTTCTTGAGAGATTATAAGGAAAATCACCAGGAATATTCAACATGATAGATAGATGATAGACAGGTAGATAAGTAGATAGGTAGACAGGTAGGTAGGTAGACAGAGAGACAGATAGCCTTCACACATTAAGAATAAAAATACCAACCACAAATAGTAATAGCTACGGTATATTAGAGCGTTACTCTATATAGGCATAGGGTTCACTCTTTACATCTGCGATTTCATGCGATCTCCACACTAACTCTGAGAGACATTCTCCGCTGCCCCTGTTGTACCAATGGGGATCTGAAGCTCAGAGGGACCGAGTGATTCATCAGCGTGTGTGCTTTAGTGTCAGAGGCCTCTGTCACTGCTCATAACCACGAAGCAAAACTGCCTCTGTCAAATGTTTACATTGGTCCTATGTGGCTCAACGACAAGTGCGTCAAGTGGTTATCTGGCATGGGACCCAGAGAAAGTGCAGCAGAGCCTCCATTCTCTGTTAGCTGTGAGTTTAAAGCCCGATGCAACACCCAAGATACCCATGTTGGTGGGAGAGATACAAAGCAAACTTCTCCTGGATGGAAGCCCACTTGTAGTGGGGAGTAGGAGAAAAACCAATCAAAATGAAAACTGAATAATTCCGGCATAGAACCCACAACGCACAACATAGCTCCACTACCCGGAGCTAAGTCACGCAAGTTGGCATGGAGGCCGGCAATAGTGGGGAAAGACATAGCTAGAATGACTGGGGGGAACGTGGTAAGCGTCTAGGGACGGGCTACTAAGGGCCAGCTCTTGCCCCATGCCTTCACCTGTCACTTCATTCATTCCTCAAGGCAGCTCTGTGATGCACTTACAGCTGCTGCCATTTTACAGATGCGAAAACTAAGGCTCAGAGGGATTGAGGAATTTTCTGCCCAACGGTCAGGACAGCCTTCTGAATGCAGGTTTCTGTTGTTTTCCGTGTAGATTTGTGGAGTAGGCTCTCCTCCCCGGAACCCCAGTCCCTCCAATGCTATCATTCCTAATGGATTTGTTTTTCGAAGTTATCTAAAAACTCACTTGCCAGTAGACACAGTCTGAGATTGCGGTAAACACCAACTCTCAGCACAGGAGAGACTTGAAATTTCAGGAAATCATGGAAAAATTAGTAACTCGAGAGCACTGGGACTTACTGAAAGAGATTAAAAAAAAAGTTTCACTTTATTGTTGGAAACTTGAAAAGATGAAAATATGACTTTTTTCTGCTGCCTCTGCTTCTAAAAAGTGACAAAAGTGTTTCATATTCCTGCAAGCTACATTAGCAGAAGCGCCTCCAAACGTGGGCTGCCTCCTGGGAGCTCAAAGTTTTAATCTCTTTTTTTTTGTTCTTTGGCAAGAAGAAAAGAGGAGTGTCCATGTGGTTTTGATATGGGCCGGGTTCTGGCCAAATAAAGCTGTCACCCAGCCAGTTCCTTGAACCATATCTGCCCTCCAACTAAGAGATGCCCTTTCCCACCTTACTGCTAGGTCTTTCCAAGACATCTGGCAGCCCCTAAAGAGAGCCCTCAGATGAGAGACCGCAGAGCTCGGATCCCATCCCTAGGGAGATGAGATCACAGAGTGCTGGAAAGTGTCTTCCACCAACTCATTTCTCTGTTCCTTCATTTCCATGTCTGTGAAATGGGGAGATTTCTGCCGATTCCATGGAGCTTGGTGGGGAGCAAAAAAACACCACACTAGTTTTGACTAGTGTTAACTAGCATTAACTAGGTGCCTAATAAAAGAAGCTATACATATGAGTGCCATTCTCTACAGTCATAATAAGGAAGGTCACCCAACGAGGGCCAACTTCACGGTACGTGAGGGAAGGAGACACTCTTTCCTTCCACTGCCATGAAGGTGGCAGCCATTGTCAAATGACTGCATGTCTAGGGAGCCTGACCCAGTTCTGTCACCCTGGGAAGGAGCGACCCATGCCCCACTGCAGCTTTGTGGGAAAGAGCTACATGACCATGGAGCAGGCCAACAGCAGGGCCTTCTTCAACAGGAGAAGCCTGAGCCACATCAACTGACAGCACAGTCAGACCCGTGCCGGGGCAGCCTACAAGGCATCCTTGACTCCTTTTGCAGCAGAACTCACATGCTGTGCAGTGTGCCCTGAGCTACAGCCAAGGAGGCAAACAAGGTCTGAAACCCAGCCCGAGCTCCATTTAGCAGGCCAGTCCCCTGGCTGGAGGAAGGAAGCTCTTTTGAACTTGCATAAAAGTAGGAGCTAGTGGTAGCCACATGCATCCTCTGGAGTTCATAAGACTGACCATCTTGGATCATAAAAAGAGCCCTTCTTTCCTCCCTCCTTCCCTCCCTTCCTCCCTCCTGTCCTTCCTTCTTCCCTTCCTTCCTTCCTTCCCCCCACCAATCCTTTTCAAGTCTCCCCTATATTCTAGCTCATTAAGCCACAATCCCTGCCTCAAGGGGCCGGGGGGTCTGATGGGGGCACAGGCATGGTTAACACTGCTAGGAAAGGTGCTTCTGAAGAAAGAGGGGCACTTGCCCAAAGAGGTAAGAAACTGGCCCCAGACCCCAAGACTCATCGTCACTGGGCAGAGCCCAAATGAGAACACTTCATGAAAAGGATAAGGTCAAGGAGCCAAATGAAACAAGGACATTAGAAAGGGGGAGGAAGAAGGAAGAAAATATGGGAGGAGGGAGGAAACTAAAGGAACATCAGAAAAGGATGAGATGGAAGTGAAAAAATGAATAGGAGCCCAGCTGAGATGAAGCTGGTGACTGTGTTGTGTGTGAGTGAGTGTGTGTGTGTGTGTGTGTGTGTGTGGTGTATGTGTGGGCATGTGTCTGTGTGTATACCGGAGGGAGACCCATGGGAGGGTGGGTGCACTCTGCAAGACATTGAGAGCTCACTTTACAAACTGTCTCACTGAATCCTGCTGTCAGTGCTGTGAGGTGATCGTTGTTATTTCCATTTTACAGACTGGGAATTTGTAACTCAGGGAAATGAGACCCAAGATGCACCAGGTGATACATAATGGAGCCCACACTGTCTGCAATGCACCATAGGAGAGCTGGAGCTGTCCTTTACTGCTGGTGACTCCGGCCCTCCAATGTCCAATGTGTTCTCCCTGTGGCAGGCTACTGGTACAAGGCAGCAGCCAGGGGACTTCGAGTCAGCCTTCAACAACACCGTCAGGGGTTCAAGTGCCACAAGTGGGTCAAGTTAAGGTCACTGGCATGGAGCCAAAGCTACCACTGGCACAATGTCCAGAAAGCATCTGGGGAGCTCTCTGTCCCTCTCAGCCCAGGGACATGGGGCCTCCTAGTTATGTTAATTAAACAAATCTAATCATAGAAATGAACTGACCCAGGTAATGCGCACAGCACTCAGCCTCAAGTACCTGGTGAAAATCCAACTAAGAAAGAGCTGAGCTTATCCTACTCTGGAAAGATCACTGGGGGCAAGAGTAGGGGTTAAGGGGAAGCTAAGAGAGAAAATCATACCTGAATATCCATTAAATGAGTCTCCTTCTTAAGTAATACCTCTTGTGTCAGGGAGGGCCCAGGAAGAATCTGGAAGAGAATTAAATAGAAACTGGGCATCCACCTATTCCCTCTTTTACCATTTTCCTGAGATTCTGGTTGGGAAACACGTGGCATGCATAGGAGATGGGGACACTTATCACCTGCAGAGCTGAAGTGCAGGCTGGGGTCTAGCAGTACAAAGCCCCAGGCTCAAGTCTGATCTGGGCTCCATCACCAAGGAGCCATTTGACCTTTGACATTGTACTTGCTAAGCCTTAATAAGATGAAATGCTAGACCTGAACCAAAGCCAACTCACAGGATGGCTTCAGAGACCCAGGGAGATAATGGATCTTGAGAAAGTAAAAGCTTGTATCAAGCTTGTCATTGTGAGATTGTGTTTTGCATAATGAAACAGAAAACACTGGTGAGGTTCCCCAAAAGGGTGGGGGAGGGCTCATTCTTTCTTTCATCCATCTCTTCAGAATGCATGGAGCCTCTGTATGTTCCAGGTTACAGAAATAAGTATAACACCGTCTCTGACCCAGAGAGGATCTTTCAGAGGCCACAGTGGGGGGAGCTGTATCTGTTTTTCTTCCCATTATATCCCCAATATTTAACAATAGGTTAATACTTAAGAGTAGAGGGGCGCCTGGGTAGCGCAGTCGTTAAGCGTCTGCCTTCGGCTCAGGGCGTGATCCCGGCATTCCGGGATCGAGTCCCACATCGGGCTTCTCCGCTGGGAGCCTGTTTCTTCCTCTCCCACTCCCCTGCTATGTTCCCTCTCTCGCTGGCTGTCTCTCTGTCACATAAATAAATAAAATCTTTAAAAAAAAAAAATACTTAAGAGTAGATGCTCAATATATGATTGATTAAATGAATGAACCGCCGAATTTGTAGGGCTAAAAGACAAGTAAACAGGCATTTTCAATAAAGCGTGACCAAGCTATGAGAGAGATGAAGGGGCCCTGGGAACTGGAATGAGGGGCACTGCGAGGGAGGCGGAGGGAGCGGGAGGAAAGGCTCCTGGAAGTGTGTGCTGTGAGGGAGAAACTGACTCTGGATAAAAGGTTCGGTTAAAGTACCAAAGCAGGTCTGGCGGGCCACAGCCCCTGCGGAACCCCGCCATCCTCCGTCAAGGAAGGGGGAGGCACGGAGAGAGAAGTCAGACGAAGCCTTATAAAGATACTGCAGGCGGCCAGCCAGCGCAGAGAAGCCGGAAGGTAGGGAAGCGGGAAACGCGACTTTGGGTTTAGGCGAAAATCGGGCTGCGCCGGGAACCTGAAACCCAGATGGCGAGCTCGGGAGTGGTCTGCAGCGAAGCGGGGCACGAACTTGAGCACTGGTGGGTGAAACACTTGAGCACTGGTGGGTGAGACGGTCTGGCATGGAGGCGGCGCTTCGGGCGGAGCTGCGAGAGCGCGCATGCGCGGGTGGGCGCGGGCGGGTGCATGCGTGCGTGCGTGCGTGCGTGTGCGCGCGCAGATTACACCTCGGCCGATCAGCCGGACAAAGGCGGGGGCTTCTGGCGGCCCCGGGGCCACCGAGCTGGCGCCGCGAGGCAGTGACGCCCGAGGCGAGGGGGCGGGACGCGCGGAGCTCCTCGTGGAGCCCCACACCGGCAAAAACAAAGCCATCTCTTTGAAACAAAAACGAAACAGACGTGACCGGGGAAAGCTAAGTATTAGCGAGACGATGTGAACAAAGGGGAAAAGTCAAGCCGGGGAAGTTTGAGTTTCTGCGCGGAACCCCCAGCGGCCCCGGTCGCTGGATACTTTATGAGAACGTCCTTTGCCCCTGCTCTCCCTCTGTCCCCGAAGGAAAATAAATCCTCGGCCAAATGAGACTTGACGGCGTGAACAGAAGACCGTCTCCAGACTGTCCCAGCTGGTGCAGGCGGGGCCGGACCCGAGGTACCGCGTGGGTAACGCTGCGGCCCGCGGCTCGTCAGTGTCGCCCCCTGAAACGGCCACCAGCGCCCCGGGTGTGGAGAGCGTCGCCCTCCGCAGAGCTGGGACCGGGGCAGCGCCAAGGAAGCCTTTGTTTTTCTCTCTAATCCTTCCGGCCAACCAGGGATATATGTCCTTGCTATTGCTGCCTTGTAATATTGCTCGATGTACCCCACCCCTGATTCTCAGCAGTGCAGCCTCTGAGCCCCACCCCCACCGCCCACTGTGAGTCACCTCCCTCCCCCCTCCGTTAAACCACAGCATCACATAGCAAGGCCCTATTGTAGTTACCCATAAATGCAAAGGCGAAGAGCCACCAATACCTGTTTGAGGGGATGGCATTTTAATTAGCACACTCCAGCGGCCATAAACCCCGATCCTGTCTCACCCCTCCCAGTGCCCTCTCCCAACCTCCCTGCTCACCCTCATCTATGTAAAAAAGCCATAAAGCCTTTCTCCAATCGCCTTCTTGGAGTTTATGCAACCCCCAGAACACAGGTTGATTGGAAAGGTCTCTCTACTGGATAACAACAATTCAATGTGCCTTGACATTTTAATAGCTTGCCGTCCTGGTGAACACAATCGAGCAAGGCAGTGAAGCAAAAATCATTAGGTAAGCAAGATAATCTAAGCGGAATCTGCTGCCTGCACTCGCACATCTGGGGGCAGGTTGCACAGCTGGGGCGGGCCACAAAGCTGGGTTCATCTTGCCCTGCAGCGCCTTTGTATGTGTGCATGGATATATACAATTGTTCAGTTAGAGATACACACCCTTGCGACAGGTTTTAGGAGATAAACACACTGAGGCAAGTACAGGCTCATTGAAGCCCCGATATGAAATAGCTTGAGAGTATATGAATTTATAGTGAATCAAAATACCTGTCACCCCATCTAACTACCACCAAATTAAACTTCTCTCAGTTCAGACTCGAATATTGGTTGGGATCCCTAACACCAACCATTGAAAGGCTTATGTATTTCCAAAATATATATGTATTCATTTATATAAAGATTTTGAATATAATGCTGTGGCTAAATATGTAATTTTATGTATACACACACACACACACTGTAAAACATTTATGCCTACCATATGCAAGATACTATTGTAAATGCTTCATGCCTGCTAACTCATTTAATCCTCAAAACATAAGTACATTATTCTCCCCACTTAAAGACGAGGTAACTGAGGCACAATGAGTTCAAGCAGCTTGTCTAAAGTCATCCTTCAGTAAGTGGTGGAGCCAGGATTTGAAAGCAGGCAGTCTGCCTCTTGCATCCAGCCTGTCATCCATTAAGCCATGCTGTCTCGGAAAAAGAAGTCAAATCACACAAATAATGTTACATGTCTTTATAAAGTCAGTGCATACTTTCATGAATGTGTATATTTACACACACAACACATATTTATGTGGATACTCAAAAGGTGCAAATCAGTGTGACTTCTTTCAGTACAAGCACCTGCATTTGTGTTCAGCCATATTCACGAGTTGAGTATCATGTGAGTCCCAAGATTATGTGTTAGTACTGAGGATATAACAATTAATTAGACACAAACGCCACGCTCAAGTAGCTCATAGCCTATAGGGAAGTCAAATCAGCAAAAACATGTTGACCTTGGGGGTGTTAGAATGGAGACTGACACAGAGCAGCAGAAGTCAAGGGGATCCCCCAGCTCCCCCCACCTGCCTCACACATCCCCTTTCCCAAATCTTCTTTGGAAGCCATATACCTATTTCCATGAGGTTGTTAGACTCAAAACATGTGGAGAGCTCCAACTGGGAATCGCCTTCAAAACCATTTTATAAGCTACCCAAGAAAATGAGTCTTGTTACTTGATAATTACACATAACACACACACACACACACACACACACACACACACACCCTTTCTTAGAAGGAGGTAGGAGTGACATCACAGAACCTAGAGGGCCAACAGATGACAGAAAATTCTCCTGTTGGATTCCAACCCGCCCCATTCGCCCAGGCTCCTCCCTCTCTCCCTGCAAGGAAGTCCGGCAGAGATCCGTTTCCCTGGGTGCTGACTTGGCAAGCTCTTCGCTTTATGAATATGACCCTCAGAGGGGAGAGCCCCTCTCAGCAGCCCCCGAACTATGTTATCACCGTTATTAAAGGAGCTTAAAGAGGAGCTGGGAGGACGAGACACCACTGGAATTGCAGCCTGATTGTGATTGATGTGTTCCTATTAGCGCCTCAGTGTTATCTCTCTGGATGGCAAGAACAGCCAGTGGCTTGTAACACAACAGATTACCTGAGTTCTCAGCCTTAGAAGGATGTTTAAATAAAATATAGTCCCTCTTAGCAAGAGGCTCATTTTCTCCATGAGGCTCCCACACTATTTCATGTCAGCTCTGATTCGCTGCGACTCTCCTCAGTAAACATGTCTTATCATTAATAATTCTTTACAAGCACAATCTCCAAGAGTCCTCTCCCTCTCTCTCTCTCTCTCTCTCTTTTTCTCTAGGTGGCTGGACTCAGACACATCACGCTCCAGTTTGGGTTCCAAGGTGCTTCTCTCTGGATTTTCACCTGCCTTGCCAAAAATGATTGATTACGCCGGGCCGACTGGGTGTCCGGCAATACCCAACAAATGACTTTGGCCCCTAACAGCAGGCCTTGGCCAGATAGAAATCAATATTTCACCATTAAAATCTATCAAAGAAGAGTTAAGGCACCATCTGTCCCTGCCGCCTCTCTATGGTGTGTGAACATTAAATCCGACACTTGTACTACATGGGTAATCAATATATAGTGGTTCACAGATCATTTGTGGTTCCCTTTTAGCAGTGATGGATGTCTGGAATCGTTGTGATTCATTTTGTCAGACCATTAAACAAGATTCTGTCCAGTTCCTTCCTGATTTCATTTAGAGGATCATTCTTCACAGTTCATAAGAGGGAAACGGTTTTACCAATCTGCTTCTATTTCAATAAGTCACTTTATAGAGATTTTGTGTCCTCCAGACTGTAAAAATTCTGGAGAGATAGTACAAACAGACCTCTAAAACTATTCACTGCATGACATATGCATAAAGTGTGAAGAGAGGAATGTAAATATGTTTACCTCTTTATCTGCAAATGTTGGTTTTAACCCCCTCCTGGCTGGAGCGCTGGCCTGTGAGGCGCTCCCAGAAAAGTGCCTGCCACAGCAGGAGGAGGGTGAGGCTGGAGACTGGGGACCAATTCATAGAGGCAGGGGGAGACCCCCTCAACCCTCAGTGGCACGGCGAAAAGCAAATGGGAATGGCTTTTCCAGAGGCTGCATTTCAGACCTTCATTTCTACAGCCGAGATGATCTTGCTTCTCTCTCAATGATTGGCAAACGCCTCCCGGTACTCTGGTCCAGCATGGCAGCCCAAGAGAAGGAACAGTGACTGTGCCCTTGAGGCCAGGGTAGGGATGAGCATAAGGACATGCATGGTAATACCAGCTGCCATTTGATGAGCCCTAACCTGTGCCAGGCTCAAAATATGCCCAAGTCTCACCCTTGACAATGTTACAAGATAGGTACTATTCTCCCCACTTTCCAGTGGGGAAACTGAGGCTCAGAGAAGTTAAATAAACTGCCTAAGATTGTCCTACCCAGGGAACCGGAGGGTCAGCACCCAGACCCAGACCTGTCTGACACCAAAGAGCCCACAAGACTGGGGCCAGCTCTTGGCTGTTGGCCATCACTCTGCACAAGATTTTGTTTCAACCCAAGTGAATTTCCTTCAGTCCTCCTGGTCTACAGACTTGCTCCAACCAATCAGGGTGCTGTTCAGAAATAAAACTTTTTTTTATTATTATTTGAAGTAATTCTGCAACAGAATCGCTAAATAATGCACTCCAAAGCCAAACAATTGATTTTAAACCATTTTCCTGTTTTGGATTATTGGATAATTATATCACTGTGGCTGATCTAAGTGCAGATAAGCAGATGTTGATTTAAATATTAGCAGACACATATACACATATGTATATATACACAGAAATATACACATATATGCACATATATTTTATATAATTGTTATAAATTTATATAACATATAATTTGAAAGACTCTAAAGATAAGTTAGTTTTTCCTTCTTTCCTTTCCTTTTAAAATAAAGTAACTGAGTCTCCGAAAGAATAAAAGCTGGACCTGGGATGAGAATCTTATCTCCTGACTTCCAAGGTAAAACACTATACTGAAAAGTTTTAAGCAGTAGAATGTTATTCAGTTACAAGTTGGGGCTGATATGTTTGTTGGGAGGGACAACTGGAAGAGAGTTGTACTACGTTGCAGCTGAGCAAATGGGAAAACCTCCGGGGCATTCTTACTTCCACACCAATTCACTAACTACCCTACACTCTGCCTGCCGCAAGGTAAGTATTCCTTCCTGGAACAGCACAAGGGAAGGCAAGTGGCACCACTTCAAACCCAAGGCCATCAGGCCAGAGCCATCCGTGCAGGACAACAGCACCTCGGGAAATTCCAGACAAGGCACTTTGAGGAGGTGTAGGGCCTGGCAGGGAGAGCTTGGATTCAGGCTTCAGAAAGAGTAGGTAAGCACCCGTCTGTGCTGCTAATTAACTGTGTCACCTCGGATAAGTACTTAACCTCTCTGAGTATCAGTTTCCTCATCTAAGAATGAAGCTAATCACTCGTACCTCCTGGGGCAATTGCAAGGACTCAGTGAGACAAGGCAAACTTGAGCGCAAGCCTTAGCCCTTGCTAGCCAGCCTCCTTTTCTCCCTGTCTTCTTCCCTTCCCTCCTCCCTGACGTTACTCCATACATTTGTATTCCACTGTATTTGAGCCTGCATAAAAACTTAGGATGGCATCAGCCACATGAGAATTACTGAATTCTTCTTGATTCTAGAAACATAAAACCTAGAAATTAAAATGAGGATGGAGAGGTCTTTGGTGCAGCTGTTGACCCAGTGCAGGAACCACGTTCAAAACCTGCCTGACAGTTCATTTTCAAGGAGCATAAGATGTCGCAGGGAAGTCGGCCTCAGGGCTGGACAGTCTTCTAACCATAAATGTCCTGCTACACCTGCCTTCAAGTAAATGCCATCCATTAGTCCCAGCAATAATTCCAATCCATAACCACCTCACGTTCCGTTTAATAATTTAATAGAATGAAAAGAAACGTTCCTTATCATTTGGGTTAAAACTACCTTCTTGAAGCACTTTGACTATTGGACTAAATTCCAAGAGCTCTGTGACTGCCAAGTTGGCTTGTCCTTTGATGATAGTTCTGAGCACTTTCCAGCTCATGTGGAGTGAAATGAAGAATTCTTTATTTTTTTTCCTGTTCTTTTATGAATCCTCCTTGGTCCTTGTCACTCGCTGGGTTTTCTGTCTCTGAAGTTCCATTCTTTTTTTTTTTTTTTTAAGATTTTATTTATTTATTCGACAGAGATAGAGATAGCCAGCGAGAGAGGGAACACAGGCAGGGGGAGTGGGAGAGGAAGAAGCAGGCTCATAGCAGAAGAGCCTGATGTGGGGCTCGATCCCATCACGCCGGGATCACGCCCTGAGCTGAAGGCAGACGCTTAACCACTGTGCCACCCAGGGGCCCCTGAAGTTCCATTCTTGAGCAGGAAACCCAGAACGGCACGGAACACTTTGGATTCAGGTTTTTCCATCTATTTCTTCCTTTCTTCTTTGTTCTTCCTATCTACTTTTCCCCCATCTACCTGTCCTTCCATCCATCCATCCTTCCCTCACAAATATTCTTGTCAAAGGTCAAAGGGGAAATGCCAAGTTCTGAACAATGTCCCTTAACAGTGGAATGCAATAAACCCTACCCCTAACAGCGAATGCCAGCCCCAGAATTTGTTGAAGCAGCTGTCCCCACCACCACCACCGCAGATCCAAGACATGGGTATAAGCCCCAGGTGGGCAGGCTAACATCCATGCCAGAGCCTCAGGGCGTGTCATTGTCCCTCAACTGCTCCTTGGGGTAGGTCATTGTCTCTCAACTCCAGAATCACAGAATTAAATTCGAGAATTCTATATTGAGCATTCCTAAGAAAGCCGCATTGAGCTCTCACGGTCTGTCCAGGTCATTCGAGAAAGACCAGTCATCTCAAAGGCCACCAGTGTTTTGCTCTACCCAGTGGTTCAGCCCTCATGTTATACTGAGGTTGATCTTGCCGGCCCCATTCAGTTTCCACTCCTTGTTAACATGTCCTGTCCCACATCTTCCTATCTTGGATGCCCACTTTTGCTGCCGTGTTCTCTCTGTGTGTGCAGACCTCTGAATCCAGAGTCTCCCACCAAACTTGAGCATATATTATTAATTCCTTCTTTTAAGTGTGGCCTTCTTAGGAAGATGGACCTCTGCACTGGTTCTTTTAAAAAGTCAGGTGTGTGCATGTCCACTTGGGCAAAATTGTACAAGTGCATCCCTGACAGGGGGTGGTGGAGCCATACTCAGTGAGAGGCCAGCAAGTCCTAAGCGCACCTGCCTGAGCCCATCAGACGTGCAGTGGCAGGTGAGGACACATCCGTACAGCTGGAGGTTTGAAAATCACTAACTCTCCCTCTGTTGGGTTAAGCCATAGCAGAACAACTTCTGATGGAAAAGGTCATGTATTCTTGAAGATTTTAAGGAATTACATTCTCTTGTTCTTTGTCCAGAAGTAAAACAACATATACATTCAAGATTTTTTCCCCAGAACTAACTTCAGCCCATCTTGCTCTAATTTAAGCCCATTCTCTGGGCTTAAGGTTTTGGCCTTTTCATGAGCTATTCTCATGGACTGGTTGCCTTGAGATGTGGTTTCATAAGTTATCATAGCAACTTTCTGCAAGATAGGTTTCTTTTTCCACGTTATTAGAGGAGAAACTGAGGCTGTAAGGGATTTAGTAATTCACATGATATCATGCCGCTGATAAATGACAGACTATGATCCAAACCCAAGCCGGACTCCCCGGGGCAGGGCTACCAAACCCCGGGCCATTCTTCCAACTAAAATATTCACCTTACAGCTGTAATGGGATTTACAGAGAGTTCTGAAAGCAGAAGTAAGGCCTGATTAGAAACTTTTATAGCTATTAAGCTTACCCCCCAAATCATGTCCTGCTATCTAAACATCAATTATATTTTTTCTAACTTCACTTTCAATTCCTAATCAAAGGGGCCAGCCAGCCTTTAAGACCCTGTGCAGAAGGGACACAAGACCTAACTGCCCCTCTCAACTCACAGCCACATGGGGACAGAGTGTCACGTGGAGGTCAGGACATTTCTCCTCTTCCCAACTAGAAGGCTCCTTGGCCCCATAGCGGATCTCAGACCATCGGAGGCTGTTTCTAGGAAGGCAAGTCTGACTCTGGGGCCCCCATACTCTGGGGAAAGGGTTGCTGGGAGCCATTAAGGAACTTTAGAAACTGGGGAACTCAGCCAGGGGGGTCTCAGCTGGCGTCGGGGAGCATAACGTCTCCCGGGGGGCACTCAGAAGTGTGACAGTGAGCTGTTGCAATGCTGAGGGTGCTGTGGGCAATTAGTGGGTAGGGCGGGTGACACTATGTGTGCTCTAATGTGTGAGACCGCCCCAGGCAATGACAAATTGCCCGTTCAAAATGCCCCTGGTACTCCACTGGCTGAACCCAACTTTCTCAGTTTACAGAGAAAAGGATTTGAATGATTTCCCCCGAAGGGACTTTGGGAGAATTTTTTTCTGCCCATTGGTGTCAGTGTATATTCATCTCCCCACCAGGAAAAATGTCATAAAGTTCGTTGCTTCTCCTTAAACACGTCGGTAGGGCTACAATCCCCAGAACTGGAAAGGAAAATGATATTCATCGATTGTGCCAAATCCCGCGTTATGTGCAACACTTCACATACATTATCTCATTTCTCCACTGAAAACACAAACCAAACAAAACAACAAACCCTGGGAATGAGGTGGTCCAAGGAGGAAAGGAGAGGCTCAGAGCAGTTAGGTAAGCTGACCAAGATCACACAGCTCATCCGTGGCCGAAGCAAGATTTCAACTCAGCTTTCCCAGCCAGCAAAGTACTTTCCATGGGGACACACGAGAGCAGCACCCCAAATCACACCTCTCTCTAGGCACCCCAAATCACATCTCAGGTCTTCTAGCAACTACACCGAGCCTGAGCAAAAGAGGGAGACCAAGTTCATCTTGGAGCCTTCTCTCCTCCTCCTGGGGCTCCCTCCACCAAACACCACCGAAGTTAGCCGGAAGAAACTGGTTATGGGTAATTGCGGCCAGGAATTTCTGCTTTTTGTAAGAGTACCTATGTCATGTGAAACACATGGATATATACAGAAGCAAGCTCCCATTGTAGAAGGGGAATGGAGAGGGGGTTATTGCTAAGGAGAAGACATCTTTCTAGAACTATTAACGTCCCACAACTTTGCCTCACATAAATTAGCCTTTGAAACCTGTTGAAGAAATAAAAGGGCTTTGGCCTGGGTGCTTCTGACCATCTCTGAGAGTTTCTGTTCTCTTTCTATTTGGCCTTGAACCATTGCGATCCAGGGAGGACGGGAAAGACTAGTGAAGAGAGACACAAAGAAGGGAGGGGAGATGGTACTTTCATTTAGGCTCTAAGACTTTCATAGCAACAGGAAAATGGAAAAGCAGCAGTGCTGCTGATAACGGCTCCCCCTTGGCAATTTTTGAAATCTTTCTGCATTTAGTCAGAAAGTAGCCAGGCTGGAATCCCCATTCTAACACTTCCGGGGTGTGTGAAGCATGCAAATGCCCTAAGATGGCGGAAACTCAAGTTCTTTATTTGTATAAACAAAGTAGTAATTTCCACCTCACAGTGTTGTCCTTAGGAATGGACGTGGAAATAAAGCACCTAGCGCATAGTAGGCACTCAGTCAATGGAAGCACCGAGGACTGAAGCTCTTGAAGATGGAGTGCATGGGGGTGCTTTGGGCTAGGTGCTGCAAAGGAGTTCATCACCTCCAAAGCTCTGACTCTGCTATCGTCAATCTCTTCTTCTCCTCAAGAGTGGGTGGGGGTGGGGGGAGCAAGGAGGGGAGTTTTCAGGGTAACAAGACTAATCAGGATTTCACCATCAAAGCAAATATATCCAATTAACAGCTATTAAAGAAGCATTTTCTGGCACTGTGCACAATGAAGGCCATTCTATCTAGTGGAAATTAATCTTAATTATTGGTACCTGCATACATACGTGAAAAGGGAAGCAACTCACATTAATCTACATTAAACTTAATAGCAGTCCGCATATTATCTATTCTGAGTCAAAATTGACTGCTGGCCCCTGCAAGGATACCTGCAGTGCTAACTCAAGTAATTACAGTGCAGTGGGTCTCAAAGACACAATTTGTTCCCTATATAATAAATCAGCAGCGAGAAGCTTTTTATAATTAAAAACCAAAAGGAAAAAAATAGAACTGTATAGGCAAATGTCATTTTCTTCTAAAGGAAATTAGGAAAAAGGAAAATGTGTCTTCCTGTCGTCTCATCTGAAAGAGGACGAAACACCATCTCTGATGGAATCCCAAACAGAGAGATAAACACAAGGTTAGGTTTGCAGAATTACGAAAAAGAATGTTTTCAGAACCTCAAATTTGAGGTTTCTAAGAGGGCTTGACTTCATTTCCAAAGACACTGATAAGGCTTATATTAACTGGAACTTTCATTGGTCCGGCGCACGGTGGAAGGCCAACTCGATTTTATGAAATTCCACTTAAGTAGGACCCCCTTCCATTCACCATGAGAAAAAGAGAAAGGAGGACCAAGTTCTCGTCCTCTCTGCTGCCCACACCCTTCACACCAGGGCATCACACACTTATTTCAGAAAATCAAATCGTAGCGGTTGCCCTACCTGCCCTAGACTTTGTTCACTCTTGTTGAGAAACCTCCTTCACAGGTCCTCCTTTACCTTGACTACTCCTGTTCATGAGGGCTTTCCCTAGTTGCCTGGAACCCTACATCTATGGGTGCTCTGTGACCTCCAGACCCTCTTGTCCAAACTCAACCCCAGCCCACATTTCTTAAAGTGTGGTCCGCTGGAACAGGAAGGATTAAGTGATGCGCAGATAACAGGGACCTCATTCGCCAGGTGTTGACCAGTAGGCGCCCGTGCATTCCACATCTTCCTGTGTTCATCAGGAAGAAAGCCCACACAATCCTCGCAGTTAGGACACAAGCTCACTCAAGCCCAATGTTCCCAGACTGGCCGCTGGCCCCCGTCATTATCTAAGTCCCAGCTCATCCTGATGCATGACCCTTCTTAAGCCCCTGCTCCCTCCCTACTCATTCTCACCTTCATTTCTGGGTCACCCTTAAGCCTTCCCTCACTGCACCCAGCAACCTTCCTGAGTCCCAACCAGGGCCGCCATGCCCAGCAATTGAGGGTCTTCATATAATGGCAAACTGAACGCTGCCTCCAGGACTGGGGGACTCAGTGGTCTTGTGAACTTCTTGGCACCCTGTCACCACCACCTTGCCTCAATCTTGACTCTTTGCCCTGTGCCTCCTCCAGCCTCCCCATTCGCTTCTCACAAATCTGCTCTCGGCCCCCAGACCCCTTCTCCAGCCAAAGCCACTCCGTACCCCACAACCTTTCACTGTAGGACATCGAAGTGAGTCTCTGACACTGTGCTTGGAGCCTTCCCACCCAGGGCCTGCTCCAACCTTTCCAATCAGGCTGAAACTCTCTTGGATCACAAATGTCTTCCCAGCCATGATTTTCCCTCCCACCTCTACTCTCTAAGTGTGTGGGTAGCACTTGCTGCTTCCTCCTACCTCTTATACCTGTCTGCTTTATTCTTCCTTACCCAGTAGTGTCATTTAGCACAGTTTTCAAATCAAAAACCATGTACATGTTCCCTGGAGAAATTTTAGAAAGTACAGAAAAAGAAAGAAAGGTAGCCTCTTGGTGTCTACTACTCAGATCTTCTTTCTGTGAATATATAGCCCACATTCATCAAAGTGGCAACATAACTGACATTGCTTTTTAAAATGATTTTCATTCATTTCCTTTTTTTAAAGATTTATTTATTTATTTGAGAGAGCGCGAGAGCTGGGGGGAGGGGCAAAGGGAGAATCTAAAGCAGACTCCATGCTGAGCGCAGGGCTCGACATGGGGCTCGATCTCAGGACCCTGAGCTCACAACCTGAGCCGAAACCAAGAGTTGGGCGCTCAACCAACCACGCCACTGGCGCCCCATCATTCATTTCTTTTCTTTGAATGTGTAATGGGAGCTCTGGTCTGTCAGCATCTCTTTCCAGAGGCAATCAGCATTACCAGCTTATTTTATGCTTCCTAGTTCATGAGTGCGGGGTGTGTGTAATGTCTTTTATACAAGTCATGGGATCCATCATGCTTTTACATCTTCCCGCTTTTACTTAATAAATGTGAGAGGCAATTTATATTGTAAATGTAGATCTGTACTCGCTTCCTTTTAAATATGTCGCTTTAATTAAAACGGTCACAGAGCTGGAGTTGAGGTACAGCAAAAATCATGAGAGGCATTCGAACAGCTGAAGTTCAGAATACACTGGTCTCCCCTACTTATAATTTCTGTCACCTCCCCTGACCACCCAGCCTTATCCATAAGTGGCCCCCTGGAGCTGCTTGAATACCTCTACTGATGGGGAACTCACTTCCTCAGGAGGTAGCCTGAGGTGGTGACGCTGTCTTCCTGAGCCTTCTCTTCTTCATCAAACCGAAATCTCTCCCATTTCCCAGCTCGCTGAAATCCAGTGATCTTACCTTACCGGAATTTAAAATCTATTTCATCCATTCGGACACTTTATAGCAACCCCTCAACAGTGTTTCTTAACCATATCATAGGAAGCTGCCCTGCCCTTTTAACTTAATTTTAAGTTTCTGAAAGTCAGGGAATGAGGCTTGGGTCTCTCTCGCGTCCCTTTCTAGTGCCTGCCCCAGTGCTTCCCACACTGCACCTGGATGACAGCTTCTCATCTCCCGGTCATTACTTCCTCCAGAGAGCCTTTCCTAACACTCCGCCCCCAGAATTTTTCCAGTCGTTGTAACTGTTTGTGAACTGTATTCCCAGTGGACATTGCAAAGCCTGCCATTGTTTTCAAATATATGTACTGGGTGGATACATGGACAAATGAATACTAAGAAGGGAATCAACTGTAGCTTCTCCTTGAAAGACAGTGATGACAGATAGGGTAGTATTACATTTCTCAAGGGGATCTTGTGGTATCCAGCTGTTGGAGATGTTCTCCTCCAGGACCCCCAGGACACTGACTGGGCCACCACTTGCCATGTTTAGCAGTCCTAAGGCTCCATTCACAGAGCACCTAATCATGACTGAAGCTTCAGAAACACCAAGTTGGAAGTTAACTTTCTAGGCCATGCAAACTTCAGGAAACCAGGTCTTAGAGGGAGGGCTCTCAGAAGGATTTCATCAAAGTCAGAGGGAAGAAAACTAACCTTTATTATGCTCCCATTTTGTGCTGGCAATGGAGTTTGAGGTGAGAGACGAGCTTTCCCTCTTGCGAGGATGAAGGATGGAGTCCTGGCACCAACCCTAAAGAACATTCATCTTGCCTGTCCCTCTGCCCAGAACCTGCCCGCAGCTCTGAGTTGGAATTGTCAGCTAACCAACCACCAAGCATTTCCTGAGAACATACTAGTTATGAAAAGACCAGTTCGGTTTTCTCAAAACTCGAGACAGCAGTATACAATGAATTCCCATGAACAGCTGAACAGTAGCGTAAATGAAACACCTCTCTAAGGCAGTCATGCAAGATTACTGGGGTGCGAGGAGCAGAGGGCTTGAAGGACAAAGCGTGTGAACCCTGGCTTTGCCACTCTCAGCCGTGTGACCTGTGGAAGTGTACTTCACCTCTCTCAACTGTATCCCTCAATGAAAGTAATAACGCTGCCTCACCATTGTCCCAAGGATTAGATGAAACTTGGTAAGATTACAAACCCGAAAGTGGGCAGAGACTGCATGTGGACTTTAGAAGGAGATGGGTTGGAAACAGAGCCCGGAAGAGAGATGTGGAAAAGGAGAGAAAGCATCTGCCATTGGCAGAGGGAAAGGTCACCCACATGGTACAAAGGAGGACCCTTGACATGTCCATAACTGCTTGCTCATCCTGTTATTCTTGTCACTCCACATTCAGTGAGCATCTACTGGGGAACAAGGCAGCCACAAAGCCTGCATTGTGGAGCCTACAGTTTAACGGGGATACAGGCACATAGAGAATTGACCTGACTTCAGTGGGCTCAGGGCTCCAAGGTGGGGGGTGGGCACATGGGTGTGGCTCCTAATGCTGGCAGGTGTGTTAGAATCAGGTGGCAGCTTTCTGAGGCAAGTAGAGTCATCCAGGCTGGGGTAGGGTGGGGCAGAGGGGGTGGAGGTGGAAGTTTCTAGAAACTTCCTATAGGCTGAGGCCTACACTTTCTCAGAGAGTATAAGGGAAGAACTCACTAGAAGACAGACCCTCATAAGTCACAGTAATGAATTTGGACCATACCATACAAACCAACGTAGGGTTTTAAGCAAGGGAGTGATACACACAGTCAGATTCGCACTTTGAGAAAGCAGAATGGGTTGGAGCAGGGCAAGATAGAGATGAGGAAACAAGCCAGGAAAGAATTGCAGGAAACTATAGGAAGAGACTATAGGAGCAGAGGAAGCAGAGAGAGGTTTAGAGAATATGACTCACAGCATTCATGGAAGACTGGAGGACAGGTGAAAGATATCAGCAGTGGTCCCCAGGTGTCCGCCTTAGGCAGTGAGGGAAAATGTGGCACCAGTGACTGATAGGAGGTTTCGGGGGGGAGATACTGAAATGAATTTTGGATATGTCAAGACTGAGGTTCTTGGGAGATATCCAAGTATAGTTGTCCAAGAGCAGATGAATATGTGGATCCCAAATCAGGAAAGTTCTAGATGGGAGACAGAAGTTTGGGAGTACCTGGATGATAAGTGGCTGCTGGGCTGGTGATGAGACCTCCCAGAGGGTAAGAATAAAGAGGGGGAGAGGAGAGCTGGCAGAGAACCCCCAAGAGGTGGGCAGAAGAAAGGACTCAATACAGGGACTGACAGTCAGCTGGAGAGGCAGGAGACAGCCCCACAGAGAGTACAGCGTGACAGAAGCCAGCAAGGGAGAGGGTGAGATAGACTTTAGAAGTATTGGGGCACCTGGGTGGCTCAGTCATTAAACGTCTGCCTTCGGCTCAGGGCGTGATCCCAGGGTCCTGGGATCAAGCCCCACATTGGGCTCCATGCTCCACTGGGAGCCTGCTTCTTCCTCTCCCACTCCCCGTGCTTGTGTTCCCTCTCTCGCTGGCTGTCTCTCTCTCTGTCAAATAAATAAATAAAATCTTAAAAAAAAAAAAGACCTTAGAAGTATTTATTGGGGAGGGGAAAGTGGAAGTCTTGGTAACTGGGCAAGTTCCAGAGGAATCCAGATTGCCAATGCTGAGAGGCAGGTAGGAGGCGGTGGAGGAGGAGACAACAAGTGCAGGCAAAGCTTAGGAACTTACTATGACAGTTAAGATGAAAGATAAGGAAGTACCTGGACAGGGATGAGTACAGGGAGGGTTTTGAGAATGATTTTTTTTTAATGTGGGAGAGGCTCAAGCATGTCTTAATACTCCTAAGAAAAAAAATAATAGGAAGAAAAGGTTAAATATATATATTATATATATATATATAATATATATATATAGGAGAGAAAGGAAACAATGATAGAGGAGAGTTTTGAAGGAAATGGATGGAGATAGGATCCAGGAGGTATTTCACTGGAACAAAAATGAAAGAAGATGCTGTATCAGTTAGAAATAACATTCAGGCTCAAGTAATAGTGAATCCTCCAGGACTGTGATTTGAACTCAAATTTTTCAAGTCAAGAGGTAGATTTTCACTATCATCAGTTAAGCAGCTCAACAGTGCCGGGGATCAGAACTAACAACCCTATGATTGGCTTCACTTTTGCCTCATGGTTGCAAGATGGCTGCAGCAGCTCTAAGCACTGCACCCCTAAATGACCAATTCATTGTCAGGAAGCAGAGGTTGGCGAGGGGCAGAGTTTCTCCTCATGTAACTCCCTCTTATAACAAAGAAAAATATATCCTAGAAGTCCTCCAGAAGACTTCATGATACATGATATTACCTAAAATTGGGACTTGCAAGTCATCCCCAGACCAAGGCTGGACCCACTTCCCTGAGCTGAAGGCATCTCCATCCAGGCAAAATTAAGTCTCCAATGGCAAAGAAGAAAGGGGTGGCTTTAGTTTGGAAACAGCAGCATCTGCCTCAGAGGTACAGGTAAGGTAGGTCGGTAGGTTTGGGAGCAGAGAGTTGGATGAGTTCTCATTAAATGTATTTTCCCTGCAGGTTTGTTGACTGCTAAGAGTGAGAGGGAAGAGCTGGTGGGATCTGAGGTCTGGCGGGAGTGAAGAGATTTAAAATAGCCACTATGGAGAAGAGAGCATGAACCAACCAACGAAACATCTAAAATTCTAAGGAGGCCTCAGCAGGAGATGGTTTGGGAAGGAAATTATGGATCAAGGAAAGAAGGAAGGGAGAAAAGATCTGCTCAGTGACAGCTAAGGTACACCAGGGTCTCCCAACCTTGGCACTATTGGCATTCTGGTTCCATGGATTATTTGGCGGGGGGGGGGTGTCTCCTGTGCACTGCAGGACACGACACCTCTAGACTCTATCCACTAGATGCCATTAGCGCACACACACACACACACACACACACCCCAGTTGTGACAACCAAGAATGTCTCCAAGCACTGCCGAATGTCCCCTGGGGGGCAAGATGGTCCCAGTTGAGAACCACTATTTTATTGAGTCCTGTAGATCAAGGATCGTGGTCCTGCTTTCAGGGATGAGATTAAATGCCCAAGGACACACAACTCAGGGCAGTTGCAGTCCAAAATTCAAACCAAGTCTGCTGGAGATATAGTCTTCCCTCTGGCCCTGAGTTCCACCGCCCGCAGTGCGCCACCAGCACCACCACCAAGCAGGAACTCAGCACCCTTGGTCCTGGCCTCCCCCTTCCTGCTGGGGGTCTACACTCCATGGAGTCGCTTTGAGTAGTGATATGTTTTCTGGCAAGAATTAGAGAGAACTCATAAAAATTAAATCTTTACAAGAGCTCTATACGTTCTTTTCCAGGAAGTCAAATCATTCGGGTGAAAAATGTGGCAACATTTTCCCAAGGACTTGGAGGAGGAAACCACCATCCAGAAAGGAAAATCTTTCAAGTTGGAATGCGCTCTAGGCTGCCTCTTTAAATGAAAAACGTTATATGCCTGGGAAACATTATATCTGCCACAGTAATACGAGGGTCTCACTGTAATAATGATAGCGTCAACTCCATGCTGCTCTTCATCCCCGAGACTCCAGAAAGGGCCTTAAAAATGAAATTTTATACAAGCGCGCACAAACACACACACCATCAGAAAAATTCACACATATATCACTTTGTCCACCTCTCTAATGAAGGTGGAATGCGGTGGCAGATGTTTCACAGCTGCCCGATACTCACCCTCTAGCCGTTTAGGACAGGAAGCCAAGGACACTCGATCCAAGAAGAATTGCAGGGAGAGTTCAGGGAGGTAAAATCCAATCCTGCAAATTGGGATTCGGCCAAATGCAGGGAGTACCCCTCCACATCATTGCCTCATCTCTTACTCCAAGAGACCGAATGAAGAAAAATGACAGGCATCTATCTGCATCCGAGGGGCCATGCTGGCCCTGTGAAGACAGCTGGAACTAGAAGATTCCTAACGCTTGAGGCATATGTGCTGTACTACAGCCCGCAGCCCAGCGCAATGAGGTCAAGGTTATAGGTTTGGCCCCCCGGCCAGTTAAATATCGTAACTGTTGAATAGCCATTGGTTATATCCCTATTGTATAGATGGCTGCTAGCCCATTACAGGATAAATCCTTTCATAAACCATGCCTCCCTGATGCGTGTGGATGGCAGGGGAGCACAGGGATCCGGGAGGGCATCTTGTCTAACAAAGTCAGACAGTGCGCACAGAAGGAAGTGAAAGGAACCATTATCTGGGGAGCATCTCACTCAGGCCATAGCTTTTCCTTTGCCATTTCATTAATCCTTACTAGGTCTGATTTATCTGAACTCTACAAATAAAGAAAACTGAGACTTTGCAGAGCTTAAGCAATGTGTTGGGGTTATACCCCCAATGAGTCAGATTCAAGCTCAGGTCCACCAACCTCAAAATGAATACATCTGGGTTACCAACATATCAGGACTTAGACTATGGCTAACGCTCCGGAAATCTTTTGTGCCTCGTCCAAGTCATTACCCACCTGATTCTCCAGGTGACTGCTGTTCTTCCTTCTATGAGATAGATTAAATTTGGCCTGGTGTTGAACTACATATAAATGGAATCATGTAACATGTGTTCTTTGATATCTGACTTCTTTCGCTCAATAAGCTGTGAGATTCATCCCTGTTTTTGTGAAAACAGTAACTTGTTCCCTCCCGTTGCTATATAAGACTCAATTGTGTAGGGTATATTATTATTTCTTTATCCATTTTACTGTTCACTGGCATTTGGGTTGTTCCACTTAGGGACATTATGGATGAATAATGTTGCTACGAACTTTCTTGGCATCTCTTTTGGTGCTCATATGTTTACACATCTATACCCAGGAATAAAATGACTGAATCAAAGGATACACATTTGTTCACTTGTGGTAGATAATGTCAAGTTGTTTTCCAAAGTGTTGTACTAATTAACACTCCCACCAACAGTATGTGAAGGCTCTCTTTGCTCCACATTCTCCAAAATTGATATTTCGTGTTTCTTTTAAGTTTTAACCATTCTGATGGCTGTATAGCTGTATCACATTGTGGTTATAAGTTCCTTGGTAATTAATGAACTTGAGGGCCTTTCCATTTATTTGTTGGCCGCTTGGACCATTGCCTCTTTTGGGACGTGGTAGTCTGTTTTCGTATGTTGATTTGTAAGATCTGTATTCTCTCTGCAAAATCGCTTTGTTAGACATAGATATTGCAAATATCTTCTCTCATGCTGCGGCTTCTCTGTTCAATCTCTTTGGTGTCGCTTAGTTCTTTTCTCTTTTTTCTTTTCTTTTTCTTTTTTTTTAAGTGCCAAATCGATGCAGCTTTTATTGCCCCTTTAAAATACCATAAATAAATATGAAAAATCATCCGGCATCTTCCTGTTGCTGTAGCTGGACAACTTAGCTCTTATTCATCAGCCTGCCCAACTGTTCCTTTTTCAGAAACATAGATGCCATCCAAAAATTTTCTGATATCCTTGTTTTCAATGGTTGTGGCTTGCTGAATCAAATGAGCTGAGTTTTTTATTTTAATGATTTTCATGAAGTCCAGTGTATCAGGTTTTTGGTATGATTTTGTATCTGATTTTAAAAATATTTGCCGCCTAAGGGGATAAAGATATTCTCCTATGCTATGCTATTTTTCTAGAATATTTATTGTTCACCTTTCATATTTGGATTTGTAGTACACATGAAAAAATTTTTTGTATACAATGGAAGGTATGAGTTAACTTCTTTTCCCTCCAAATGGACATCCAATTAACCTAGAACCAATTATTGACAAAGACTATCCTCTTTACTGCATTGAAGTGGTGCTTTTCGCACAGAAGTCAAGCAACCATATATATGTAGGTCTGTTTCTGAATTCTTTATTCTGTTCTACTGGTCTGTTTGTCTATCTTTGTAGCCATTCCACCTAACATACCTACTATAACTTTATAATAAGTCTTTATATAGTATAAGTTCTCTAGCTTTGTTTTTTCTTCCAGGCTGTCTTATCTCTTCTTGCCCCCATAGCATGTTACATACGTTTGAGAATCAGCATGTCACTTTTTAAAAATCCTTGGGGTTTTGGGCGCCTGGGTGGCACAGCAGTTGGGCGTCTGCCTTCGGCTCAGGGCATGATCCCGGCGATCTGGGATCGAGCCCCACATCAGGCTCCTCTGCTATGAGCCTGCTTCTTCCTCTTCCACTCCCCCTGCTTGTGTTCCCTCTCTCGCTGGCTGTCTCTATCTCTGTCGAATAAACAAATAAAATCTTAAAAAAAAAAATCCTTGGGGTTTTGAATGGAATCGCATTTACTCTATAGATCAATTTTGGCAAAGTGGACATTTTTATAAAATCAAGTCTTCTGATCCACATTGTGTATCCTTCTATTTATTAGGTCTTCTTTAATTTCCCTCAAAAAAATGTTTTGTAATTTAAGTGTGGAAGTTTTGTTGCTCCTGTAGACATAGTCTTGAATATTGGGCAATTTTAATCTATTATGAACTGTATCATTTTTAAAACGTTATTTTTAAATTATTTGTGGATAATATATAGAAACACAGTTTTTATATTGACCTTGTAGCCAATGTTTTCACTGAATTGAATTCTGACTTCTAATTATCTATATATTCATTTGGATATTTAAAAAACATTATCATGATGTTTCTAAATTTTAATAGTGAGCATACTGGTCTCATTTCTAGTATCAAGAAGAAAGCTTTCAAAATTTCAGTTTAATAGATACCCTTTATCATATTAAGGTCCCTGCTAATCTTCTTTGGCTGAGAATTTTAATAATGAACAAAGGTTCAATTTTTATGAAGTACTTTTTCCACAGCTCTTAAGATGATCACATATCCCCCCCCTTTATTCTGTTAATATGGTGAATTATGATGATTGATTCTCTAGTGTTAAGCTAACCTTGCATTCCTGGCATAAGCCTCATTTGGTCATGACCTTCTCTTCATTGTATATGACTGGACTTGATTTTCTTTAGGTGTTTTCAATCTCTGTTAGTGAGAAAAATTGTCCTATAATTTTCCTTTCTTGTTCTGCACTTGTCAAGTTTTGGTACAGGGTTAGGTTGGTTTCAGAAAACAAGCCGAAAATTGTTCTTTTTTTCTCTAATCTCTGGACAAGTTTGTGAATAATCCATCTTATCTCGTCTTTAAATGGTTGGGAGAATTCACTAATAAAGCTAGCTGGGCTTGATGTTTTCTCTTGGGAAAGGTTTTCATTTGTCAGGAGGACAAACAAGAGAAAGAGACAACAGAAGCAGACCCATAGGTAATCCAGATGTTAAACCTATTCGACACAGTCGTTGCCTGTGGTTAATATGTATCCATTAGAACACATGAGAGAATAGAATTTCTGTTTTTTGTTCTTGGTTTTTTGCACAGAATTGGCAAGTTGTGTTTTTCAAGAAACTTATCCCCTTAAATTTTCAAATTTGCTAGCATAATATCTTCATGATATCATATTACTTCTTAATATCTCTAGGATCTGTAGGGATTTCATGTTCATTTCTTCACACGATGCCATCTTCATACTGGCACTGTGTGCTCTCTCTTTGTCTTTGTGATTGCTCCTCCTGGGACTTTATCAATTCTTTCAGTCGATTCAAAGAAACAGCTTCCAATGTTATTGATTTTTTTCTACAACAGGCTCCTTTTGTTTCATTAATTTCATATCTTATTTTTATTATTGTCTTCTTTCTACTATTTTGGATTTAATTTGCCCTTCCTTGTCTAACTTCTTAAAATGGATGTTAAAATAGCGGATTTTAATTCTTTCTTATTCTTTAATACATACGTTTTAAGGATAGACGTTTCTCTTGAAGCACAGCATTAGCTGTCTCCCACACGTCTTGATACAATTTATCTTTATCATTCCCTTCAAAATATTTGCTATTTTTTAATTTCTTCTTTGAGTCATGGATTTAATTTACATATGATTAAACTTCACTATGGTCAGAGAATCTATTCTATATTTAATATCAGTCCTTTGAAATGTGTTGAAACTTGCTTTATTGCTCAGTTGATAGTCTATTCTGGTAATTACTTTATAAAAACTTGAAAAAATGTATTCTGCAGTTACAGGGTTCAGTGATCTATAGATGTCAATTAGGAGGTTTATTAGTTGTGTATTTCAAATTCTCTGTAATTTTGCTAAATTTTGTCTGTTTGCTTTATCCATTATTAAGAGGGCTCTGTTAAAATCTATTTTGTTACTAGACTTTTATATTTTTTCTTTAATTCCATGTTTTTTGTTTTTTGGGTTTTTTTGCTTTACTTTCAGGCTATTTAAAATTTACAATTTCCATATCTTCCTTATAGGTTTTAACATTTTGAAATGTCCCCATTAATCTCTAGAATCACTGCCTCTCTTTAAGTCTGCTTTGTTGGTGTGAATATAGCTACTACACTTGTTATTTTGGTTAATGTTTCCCTGTATACTTTTTCCCCATCATTTTACTTTCAATCTCTCTGTATCTGTATTTGATATATCTCTTTTATAGGTAACATTCAGTTGAATTTTGCATTTATTTGACATTCTTCATCTTTTACCTCGAGTAGTTAATGTACTTATATTTAAAATAATTACCGATATATTTGATTTTAAAATCTTCCACCTTATTATTTCCTTTCTAGTTGTTCCTTTCCCTCACTCATCCTTTGTTTTTCCATTATTGTCTTTCCATCACTGCCTTAGAGGAGCTACTGCAAGAATAATAAAATAATTTATAATTAACAAGCTAATACTAATACAGGGGGAGAATGGAATAATAGAAATACTTGCTTAGTCCAAAAGACACAATAATGGAAAAACAAAGGATGAGTGAGGGAAAAGAACAACTAGAAAGGAAATAATAAGGTGGAAGATTTTAAAATCAAATATATTGTAATTATTTTAAATATAAGTACATTAACTACTCGAGGTAGAAGATGAAGAATGTCAAACAAATGCAAAATTCAACTAAGTGTTGGCAGTGATTCTCTACTTTCTCTAAGGCAGTGATTCTCAAACTTTCACATGCATCAGAGACATCTGGAAGGCTTTCCAAAATGTAGTTTTCTGGGCTTCACCTCAGATTTTCTGCTTCAGCAGGCCTGGGAGGAACCCAAGAAATTACATTTCCACAAGTCTGCAGGAGATGCTGATGCAGCCAGTCCAGGATGCACACTTTGGGAAACAGTCTGCTGTAGATTGATACTTTTACTATTTCCCAGAAAATGCAACAACCTCAGCATTCTTTCACTCCACTTGCTCAAATTTCTACTTTTATGCTGTAATTTTCATGCATTTTAATTCTACTAATTTTTAAACCCCAAAGACATGATTTTGTAGTTGTTGTTATACACAATACATATCCATCTAATTTATATATATTTACATTTGTACTGCTCTTCATTTCTTCTTGCATTTCTGCACTTCTGTCTGAGATCATTTATCATGTGCTTCAAGAATTCCTTTCAATATTATTATTACTGTGTCAGTTGGTAGCAAATTCTCTCAACTTGGTTGTATAAAAAGGTTTCATTTTATTTTTATTTTTTAGGATATTTTTGCTGGGTATAGAATTTCAGAACCGAGAATATTTTCTTTCAGCATGATAAATCTGCAATTCCATGGCTGTTTGTTTGCTTCCAGCATTTCTGTTGATAGCTCGGCTATAAGTCTTAGTGTTTGCTGTTCCCTTGAGAGTAAGATTTTTTTTTTTTTAAAGATTTTATTTATTCATTCGACAGAGATAGAGAGAGCCAGCGAGAGAGGGAACACAAGCAGGGGGAGTGGGAGAGGAAGAAGCAGGCTCACAGCGGAGGAGCCTGATGTGGGGCTCGATCCCATAACGCCGGGATCACGCCCTGAGCCGAAGGCAGACGCTTAACCGCTGTGCCACCCAGGCGCCCCTAGAGTAAGATTTTTTTTTTTAACGGCATCTTTTAAGGTTTTTCTCTTTGTCATTGCTTTTAAGCAGGTTGACTATGATGTTCCTGGGTATGGCTTCATTTGTATTTACTCTATTTGGCCTTCATTGTATTTATTAAAATTTAACTGGATGATTTTCATTAATTCTGGAAAATTCTCAGAGTATCTCTTCTGAGATTGCTTCTGCCCCAATATTCTCTCTCTCTTTTCTTTCTGAATTTATACTTACAGATGATTGGAACTTTTCACCATGTCCCAGATGTCTCTTACGTCCTTTACTATGTGTTTTTCAGGATTTTTCCTCTGTGATTTTTCTAACCTAACCTGATATTTTCTAATCTACGCTTAAATTTCCTAATAATTTCTCTTGATATGACTGTTGTTCTGTTAAGTCTGTCTATTGAGTTATTTATGTCAGTTATTATAGCTTTCATTCAATAAATTCCTTTTCATTCTTATTGAGAGATTCCAGCTATCTGGTGAAATTTTCTATCTTATCATCTACTTTTTGTGCATATTAATGACAATTGAAGACAGTGCCAAATAATTTTAATACCTGGAATTACTATGGGTCTGTTTCTATTCTATGTTTCTTTCTCTTGTTTTTCTGCCTGGCATGTCAAGAGCTGTTTAATTGAAAGCTGGACTTTATGTATAATAAATTATAGAGGATTTAGGTTATGTTCTCTTCCTGCATAGGGGTTTTAATTTTCTTCTGACTGGCAGTTAAAGCAGAAAAAAAAATCATCTTGGGGCGCCTGGGTGGCACAGCAGTTAAGCGTCTGCCTTCAGGCTCAGGGCGTGATCCTGGCGTTATGGGATCGAGCCCCACATCAGGCTCCTCTGCTAGGAGCCTGCTTCTTCCTCTCCCACTCCCCCTGCTTGTGTTCCCTCTCTCGCTGGCTGTCTCTATCTCTGTCGAATAAATAAATAAAATCTTTTTAAAAAAAAAGAAAAAAATCATCTTGTCTGAGTAATAACTGAGATCATCGACTTGATTTTTGGTTTTCATAAGGGCTGATTTATTTTTGGAGTGCATTTAATGTCAAGGTATAGCCTTTATAGGTCTTAATTGAAAGCCTCAGTATTTATAAGGCCCTCTTGTTTGTTGTGTTCTGAACTCCAGTAATTGTCCACCCAGCACAGTGAGCCTGCAGAAAGTTCTGTGTTGCTTTATAATCTCTCTATGCCACCCCACACAACTTAGAAATATTGACAAATGCCTCAAAATGAAAGCAAGACAGAATATTGGGCTCACCTCCCTGCAGTGCTCTTTTCTCCAGGATCTTGATCTTCCAAGTCCCTGCTGCCTTAGTAGCCCTGAACTCCAATTTTTGTCTTGCTAGTCCCATGAGACTACCAAAAGCTCTGATTCAGTGCTTTCTGCTCAATTCTCCCAGTCCCATTCTACTTATAAATCAACAAACACATAAGAATAAAAGCACCAGAGGCACCTGGGTGGCACAGTGGTTAAGCGTCTGCCTTCGGCTCAGGGCGTGATCCCGGGTTATGGGATCGAGCCCCACATCAGGCTCCTCCGCTGTGGGCCTGCTTCTTCCTCTCCCACTCCCCCTACTTGTGTTCCCTCTCTCGCTGGCTGTCTCTATCTCTGTCAAATAAATAAATAAAATCTTTAAAAAAAAAAAAAAAGAATAAAAGCACCAGAAAATATTGAGCCTGACTTTTCTCCGGGATTCTGGCCCCACGAAGCCTGAATGCTTTGATTATTCTCCAATGCCTTCAAGGAGTTAGCTGCTTTTTTATTTTATAGAGCTGTTATATTAGCTTTGTTGGGAAATATATTCTCATGCAAGCTATTCAGTCATAGTCAGAAGTGGAAGTTGATTGGTTGTTGTGTTTAAGTCCTCCAGGTGGCTCTAATATGTGGTCATACTTAGGAACCACTGCCCTAACTTATTATACTCTCCTGCACATGTAATGTCCTCTGCCAGGAACATTGTTTCACATCCTCTGACTGGCTAACCTCTAGCAGAAGCCCTTTCTTACCTAAGGACAGATGGGGTTAGTGGCCCTTCTGCATGAGCCTATAAAACACTATGTCTACTCTATCTTATCACTTAGCCCACCATCTTCTAGGCTGTGTGCTTTTGCATTTATTTCTCCAGCAGGCTGTGAGTTCCTTGTGGATAGAGGCCATCTTATTTTTTTGTTGTATCTTTTAAGTATTTGAATAAATGATTTTGAATATCATAGTTCTTTAGTCCTCATTGTTCCCAAACAACAGTCCTCTCTCTCCCTCTTCAGTCCCATGGAATTGCTTTTGGATTCATCCCAACACATCTGGCCTTTTGATCCTCTGAGGCTAATTTAACTCCTCACCTTCCTTGGCTTAATCAGTATGAAGCATTTCTAATCCTGTTACCAACCTTGAATAACCTTCATGCTTCCCCTTTCGTTTTCATTATATGACTGGCATTATCTTTATGCTTAATATATATGTGTACGCTTTTTGGGGTGTATTAATTCAATCAGTTAATAACCATGTATTGAGCTACTAATATATGCACTGGCCATGGTGGAAGGTGTGGCAGATTTCATTATTTAAAGCTCAGCTCAAAGATTATGACCTTTGGAAAATTTCTTTCTAGGTATGCTATTTTGTGGGATGATAGTGCTTCTCTGTGCAGAGTTCATGGCCTTTTGGAAAAGTGGAATAACCGCATCCTTCCACTGGGAAAGGGATAGAGAATGCTTCTTGCATTACACCAGTTATTTAGCTAACTGCTAAAATAGTGATATCACATTGGAATTTTTCTAGATGTATGCTAGGATAATGGTGGGGGGGGGGGATCAAACTTGTTGACAACCCAAAGAAAAATGTCTTCCCACCAGAGCAGCTGTTGCTAAGTTAATGTGTGTCCTGTCAGTGAGAAAGTAGGAGCCTTCCTTAAAATGTCTTTTGTTTATTTATTTGATTGCTTGCCTGTTCCAGCACTGATTAGCTTGTTTTACAAGCGTACAGTTTGCAAGATGTGTGTGTGTGTGCGCGCACGTGCACACTACAGGTGCAGAGGGAATGAGAGAATGTCTTTCTCATCATCGTGACTCCAGCGAGCCTCCATCAATATCCTTACTACATTTTCTCCAATGCTGTTGGAATAGTGCTGTAGCTAGTAATGAAATGGCTTATGGAGAGCATCTAGCCTCTTGCTCTTTTGTCTTTTATGCATCAAGCATCTTTTTGTGATCCCATAGGAAAGAAAATGCGAATCCTGAGACCACGCCATGACAGTCCTTTGAAGGTCAAACTTGGATTCAGTGAAGAAATCCTGGCAGAGAGAGAGAGAGACATGATTTCAAAATGAAAGATCCATGCAAGTTTGTATTTCTCTTTTCCAGAAAGCAAGGAACATATTTTATTTTCCTTTGTATTTCCCATGGTACCCACTGCAGTGGTTTCCACTCAAAAAAAAAAATGGGGAAACAAATCCAGATAGTGATAAAGAACAAGATAGACTGTCATCTGTCGAAGGTGGAGGAGGTCTGACCCTGGCCAGAAATAGGGGAATGTATAATATGAGCTCCTGCATTCCTTTCAGGACTGAGAGTGATAAGAGTGTAACCCAAATTCCCTTCCAGACTTCACCTATCTTTCTCCTACTTAACTCTGTGTATTTCCAGTTTTCTTTGTAAAATGACACCAAAAGTCATATTCAAGACTAATAGTTATCAGTGACTGCAGGTGTAAGACACCTGTTGAATGGGAAAAAAAATTCCCCTTACTCAAACATGTGAGAAACTGTGACTTTTAGAATCTGCTGATTTAAAAAAGTATCATAAAATCAACTGTGAATTCAGTACCTTTTTAAAAAAGATATTTAAATCAGTATAACATCTGTGCATATTTCAAACTCAGCAAAAATATTTATGTGTGACATCATGCATAAACCACAGATAATATTTGATATGTATATGAATTTGCAGACCCTTTGACATAATTCCCATCCTTTGTTCCTTGACTCCTCTCCCTCCAACCCCCCTGTTAAAACTTTCTTAAGGATCTCATGTCCTTTGCTTTTGCACGTGACTCCTTCTATCTCCTTTGCCTGGCCTGCCTTGTCTGTTTCTTTCCAATAGCCCTTGTTTAGCCATCAGATTATTTTCTGTATCCTTCAAGACCTCTCAAACTTCATTGGCCTCATGCAAACTTGGTCCCACTCCCGGCCATCAGTATCTCTCACTCACCCTGAGCCAACTAAAAATAACAAATAGTCTTAAATTGTCTTCTTTGTTTGACTGTTTACCTGTTCTGGCCCCAATTGGCTTTGTTTTACAAGTATCAATTTTTCAAGAATTCATCAGTCGAATATGCAAGACCTCTAGTTGTAACCATATCCATCCTTTGTGAAGAACTCAGATCTGGGCCTTGCAGCTTGGAGGGATCCATAAATATTTTTCAGGAAGAATAATGTTATGAAATAGGTACCTCTTGTATTCTTAGGTGTCCCCTATTTACAGATTCTAGCTAATTTATGCAAATTAGATGAGAACATTTTGTGACTTGTGAGGGGGACTGTGCTGGCCTTACTGTCTAAGGCCATCACCAGGCTAAGCCAGAAGAAAGAACCAGATAATGACAGGCTGAACTTTGCCATCCTGCCATCTTCAATCTTCATTCCTCTAGTTTTTAACTTTGCCTCACGGGTCCCACAGCAAAAGTCTGCCCCTTCTTCTGGAAGATAGCCCTCCATCAATTAAATGACAATTTTTTGTTCCCCCTTTGTCCTCTCCTTATAGGCTGTACAATCCCAGTTCTTCTGACTGTTCCCCTTGCTGTTTCAACTGCTGACCTGGTCACTCCCCTCTAAACATACCCTCGTTCATCCTCATCCTTCTAGAAGTGTAGGGACCAGAATGGAATATACTGCTCAAGATGCAAAGAGGCAATGCAGAGTGGGAGGACCCATTGCCTCCCCTCCTCTGTTCACTGTGGCCTAAAGCCACACCTCAGTTTGGAGACAGTGTTGACATAGAGTGTCAGGAGTTTATAATCACCTGTTGGTTGTAGGTCTTTGAAGAGAACTTCTAGCTTTTTTGAGCCACGGATTTCCAATCAGAAAAGGCAGCCAACTTCATTTGTCAACCGGAAAATGAAAATTTATATCCACTGCACAATACACTAGACCCGCCAAAAAGGTTAAAATGACAGAGACTATACCAAGTAATGGGGAAGATAGATATAGAGAAGCCAGAATTTGCATATATTACTGGGGAGAGTAAATGGGTACAACCACTTTGGAAAGTTTGATAGCATCTACTGTAGCTGACCCAGTAACTCCATTATCAGGGATATACTCAAGAGAAACGAGTGCACAGGTCCACCAAAAGACATGTCCGAGAATATTCAGAGAAACACTGTTCATATTATCTCTAAATTGGAAACATCTCAAATGCCCACCAACAATAGGATGAATATAGTGATACGTGCATACTAGGGAACACTATAGCCATGTATTTGAATGCGTGAACTGGAAATGCAAGCCAGGGAATGAATGGATCTCACAGCAGATACTGAGCAAAAGAAATGAGACACAAAAGAGCACGTAGTATGTGATTTTATTTATATATAGTCAAAACCAGATAAAACCAGTCTCTGGTATTAGAAGTCAGAATAGTGGCTGAAGCATTTTCTGTGTGTCATCTGCCAAAAGGTAGAGTAGAGTAGGAATAGTGGCTAGGAGGGTGCAGGAAGGGGGCTGTCAGGGTACTAAAACTGTTCTGATCTTGACGTGGCTACTAGTTCCACGAGTATGCCCAGGTTGTTAAAACTTACTGAGTTGTCTGCTTACGATTACTTACTTTTCTATAAGAATGCTATACTTTAACAAAAAATTAAATGAAATACACCATAATAACAACAACAGTGACAAAACTAGGGCAGCTAAAACTTCTTCAAAACTGTCAGCAATTGAGGAGGGGGAAAAATCAGCTAGTACAAGTCCACGCAATTTTTTTTACTGTAAGAACGTTGGCCCACTCAGGGCTGGGTCTAAATGGACCATTTCTTTCTTACCAGGTTCCACCGCCAGCCCGGTCACTTTTGCACCTGCTCCGTGGGCTCAGGACCTCTCACACTCATGTCTGCTCTGCCTTTGAGGGTGGCACATTAGAAATGGGAAAGTGGAAATCCTACATGTTAAGCATTTTCTGTGTGTCAGACAAGAGATTTAGTTAATGTTTTTCATTGTATCTCTCCAATCACTCCATAAGAAAGGTGATTAATCTCTGCTTTACAGATGAGGAAAGTGATATATAGAAAGATTAAGGTATAGTAAGACTGACACCCATTCTCTTAATCAGCAGGCTTTTTGTCTCTAAGTGAGGTTACAACACAGTGTTTGGATTGATGTCACATTGACCTCACGTGGCTTCCACGTTGCTTTTGCCCACATATCTGCCTGACCCTTAATGCGTGTGCTGCCTCTCTGGTACTGGTATCCTACGTGTTCCTGACCTCCAAAAATAGCAAAACTTCAGACTCCAGGCCAGACAACCAGGATACCTGTATGCTTCCCGACAATTTACAGGATATATTTGGCATTGATAAGACCCAAGAGGCCAAGAAAGAACCAGATAAATAGAGGTCATACTCTAAAAGAAGGTCTAGGGATCCTACAGGAAGCTCCAAGTTTATTTATTTATTTATTTATTTATTTATTTATTTATTTTATTTATTTATTTGACAGAGAGAGAGGCAGCCAGCGAGAGAGGGAACACAGCAGGGGAATGGGAGAGGAAGAAGCAGGCTCATAGCGGATGAGCCTGATGCGTGGCTCGATCCCAGAACACCGGGATCACACCCTGAGCCAAAGGCAGACACTTAACGACTGAGCCACCCAGGCCCCCCAGGAAGCTCCAAATTTAAAACTGCAAGTTTCTGTGGGGTTTTCATCCTTCACGTCTGAATCCAGAGAGAAAGTTGACTGAGAGTTGACTAAAATATCTCAAAAAGATATTTTAAGAAAGGATGAGAGGATAAGGGGAAGAAGAAAGAAAGAAAGAAAGAAAGAAAGAAAGAAAGAAAGAAAGAAAGAAAAGAAAAGAAAAGAAAGAAGAAAAAAAAGAAAGAAAGAGGGAAGAAAAAGAAACGAAGAAAGAGGAAAGGAAGAAAGGAAAGGAAAGGAAAAAAGGAAAGTCAAGTTCCCAAGTGTTCCTGGTTTTGGCTTCTAGCTGCATGGTATTTCCGAGATTTCTTGTTCTTCTTAAAATCTGTTAGCAATCCCCAAATCTACAAACAGGCTTTAGAAGACGAGGGTAGGGAGAGTAGTGAGAAAGACTGTTTCAGAAGCAATCCCTCTGCGAGGAAAAGCCAAAACCTAAATTGGATACAGCTGAAAATATCTCAATCCTGTAAGATTAGTCTTGACACCAGCCCCGCAGCAGAAGCATTCTGTGTGTTAAAGGAATTACTTCAAAGTTTTTTCCTTTCTTATTGCCCACTCATTTTTCTGAAAAGCCCTCTTCTGAAGCCCTGTGTTTTATACTAATGCAAAGCCTTTTGGATTATTGTCCTAAATGGATTCCAACAGAAGACATTTTGCTGGGGACCATGATTAAAGAGGCTCCCTGGAATTTAGGCTGGCCTGAGCCAGGGAAAGTATCAATACTCCAGGAATACCCAGCCCCAGCCAACGACTTCTGGGTGACCACAGCAACACATACGCACACACAAACACCCACAACAGAACTGAACGGGCCCAATCAAATCACTGCTTTGCCCTCCAGGGAGCAGTCCTCAGTTCCTGTTTCACCTCTTTGGGTTTTTAATGGTCTAATACCCAATATCTTCCCACTTCCGCTTTGAAATTACTCCAAATTTCAGGGTCTTGCAGACAGTGATGATGTTTGCTGGGTCCTCTCCAAGCCAATGGAATAATCTACCCATTCTCATTCTCAAGAGTCTCCGTTCTCATCTCATCTCTGTTTGTACACCAGTTTTTCAGATTTATAAAATGGCAACAAACTGTAATGGGTTTGAATGGAAAATGAGGGAAGTAGAACTTCAATGGATCAGGATGTTTGCTCTTACTTCGAAGAAATTCTGGGTCATACTGGATGCCTTACACCCAGGTGGGCCTTCGGACATCAACAAATGAGGCGACAGTGTCTGGGGACCCAGTCAAACTCACAGCCTTCCATGGGGCTTAGTGCCCCAAAATTTAGTTCACTTCTTCCCTATACCAAAAAATCAGTTAAATTCACAAAATTACCCAGAGCTAATCTGAGCTCTCCTATCTGTTCCAGCCATCTATAGTTATTGTCCTCTGACGAGAGGCCTCTTCCTTGGGCACACTCTTCCTGAGAGTCGTATCATCTACCGGCATAATGGTCCATTTTCAAGAGAGGTATTTCATTTTAATAAAAATGTGTACCACCATATTTAATCAATCAGGCTGATTGACAATGGCAATAGCTGAGTCTTACAGCAGATGCTGCTGCTACCTCATTCTTATTCCAGTTTCATTTCTCAATCAAATCCATGTGTAAAAAACATAATGTGCTGCCAACACAATGTAATAAAACCTCAGCTGAAATGCACACCCGCACGACAGAAACGGATAACTCAAAGTATGGGAAAAGTTAACTTCAGAAAAATCACTTCTGACACCCGCGGATTCAAGTTTTATGGACAAGAGATGCATCGCCTCACTATAGCTAACATGAATGGGCCAAATTCATGGATCTGTCCCGAAACAGAAAATCATAATCTCTAAAGCAACCTTTGCAAAAAGCTGGCAGAAGAATCCTTTTTAAACAGACCAGAAATCAGCCTTAAAATGGGCCGAGTTTGTTTGAGATGCACCATTTGTGTCACGGAGCAATAAATTAGTACTGGAGCAGCTTTTTTTTTTTTTTTATGGTGGTGCAGACTGGTTAAAGATGATGTATCACTGGTTGTCACAGACTGAACCAGCAGTTTTCAAAGTTAATGATTCAGAGAGGAATAAAGGTAACCTAATTATAGCACTACCAGGGACAGAACCCAGTCACTGTACTCAAATTCCGAACTCCTCCAAATGTCAGACTGGGGGAATTGCATGTATTTCTGCAGGACTCTATTCTTACAAAACCCCAGTTAGGGAGCAGACACGGAGTGCCTGAAAGGGGAATGGGTCTGCCGTCCAGAGATTCATCAGTATACTGGGTTGCCTAGTGCTGGACCCCCCACCCCGCCCCTGCCAATTCATGTCTACCCAGAACCTCAATGTGTGACCTTATTTGGAAATAAGGTCTTTGCAGATATGATTAGTTAAGACAAGGTCAGACTGGATTAGGGTGGGCTTTATATCCAATGGCTGGTGCCCCAAAGAAGGCCAGGTGAAGACACAGATACAGACACCCAAAGGAAAAACAGACGTGTGAAGACAGAGGCAGCAATTACAGTGATCCAGGTATAAGCCAAGAATTTCCAAGGATATCCAGCAACCACTAGAAGCTAGGAAGAAGTGAAGACTTCATTACACAAGACAATGATGCCATCATTTGAACGATAATGTGGGAGTGAATTCCTCCAAGGAGTTCACTTATAATTGGGCACCATATGACCAAACAGTCCCTGTCATAACAGGATTTGGCATCACAGAATTCTTACAGTCACAGGTAATATTTAGCAATAAAATGCAGGAAGTCACCAGAAAAAAAAAAAGCAACACTTTTTTTTTTCTTTTTTTGACTAATTGGGAGATTTTCAAGGTGGCTATCAACACAGAAATTGTTCCTGCCCAAAGTTAGGGAAGTCTATCAAATCTTGCTGCGGCAGGCCCATGCACCAGAAGACTACTCTGGTCGGTTGCGGTAGGCAGTGGCCCTTATGGAATTTACTCAGCACTGCGCATGACTGATCGGAGCAATCACGGCGAGCGTTCTGGATCATGGCTGACTAACGCACTCTCAATACAGATCTCAAACAATTACAGTCAGGTGAGAAGCCTGTGCAGTAAGCGTATCAACCTTTACAGAAGGAGGTGACCAGCCCCTGTGGAGAGCCCTGGATCCATGCTGAATAAGGAAGAAAATTCAGGAGAGGCACACCAGGAATTACACAGGATCCCATGAGGCACAGAGGGCAGTTTACCTCAGGACCCCGATGTTAACATCTGCATCTAGTTACTGCATCCGAGTGTTTGTCTCAAGGTCACTGTTAGTTAACCATCTAGGGTTCGTCCACAGTATGGGTTTGATTCCTCTTAACTCAGTATCTCCCCTGGACTAATTTATGAAGTCCTCAGAAAAGAAGCCTTTTGGATGTTGTGAAAGAAAAACATCTGGCCCACAGTCCTAATGGGTAATGATAACCACAGTCAAGATACCCACAGCTCAAGTAAGGAGACCTTTTATAGAAGAAGTCGGCCTCAATGAGACCTTTTGCTGAGTTAGGGAGTAGGAATACAACCCCCTAGAAAAGAGAATGGATCCATAGTCCATGAGGAAAATCTACAAATCTGCAACCAATCCATACCCCTTCGTGATCAGATTTGCCCTTGGGTATCATCCTATGCCCCACATTTCAGGAACTAGACTAGTCTAACCATAGCCTTGGATCACCTAGGCATAGCTGGTGTGAGAAGACTGTCTCCACATCCCATTTGCCTAAACTTCTGGCAACCCCAAAGGGATGCCCACACCTCCAGAGGAGCAGCCCAAGAGACTTTGTCCTTGCTGAGCTTTGATAGGAAGGGAGAAGGTCTAATTCAGCAGCCAAAGAGATAAAAGCTAAAGCCAGAGGCTTAACCAACAGCTCAGGTTAGAACAGAACCAAGGTTCATAACCACACAGAAAAGGCCAGAACACTAGGCAAATTCCCTGAACGAACAGGACCAGGGTGCTTCCTACCTCTCACCTCCCTGCAAGAGGCTGGGCACAGGTACTCACTCTGCGTTCCCATTCAAGAGCACGCATGAGAAAGGTACCCTGCCACATACACACATTGGCTGGGGAGTCCGCCATTGCCTAGTGGGATTTTGTCAAATAAGGGCGAAGGGGAGAGACCTACGGACAGACTGCTGAGCTGGGACCCTGGAATCGAATCACCTAGTCTATCACCTTGGTCAGCTGGCTTAGCTTCCTCGTATATAAAAGAGAATACTTGTCCAAGTAAAACTGTGAGGTAGACGAACTCAGCACTGGGGTTTGACAGACCCAATTATGCACTTAAGCTCTGTCATTTCCTAGCTGAATATCTTGGAATTAAACAAAATTTCTGAGTTATAGTTTCCTCATCTGTAAAAATGGGGGTCATAACCCAACCGAATGAATCGTGCATATGAAGCTTCTGGCTTTACACAGTAGGCACTTATTAATGACAGCTGCCATTATTATCAGCCTCACAGTCATCATTGTCCTAAATAGCAGTGAAGACAATGCGTGGTGGGTGGTTATGAAGCAGCGAGTTTCATTTTGTACGTCAGTGTGAATGTCATCGTCTTTATATTGGGCGCCTTGGAAAAGTATACACTTCAAAAGCTTCTGCTATTGCTTACAAAAAAACCAAACAAACCCAAAAGGTCCTCCTCTTGGGGGTTTTTTAATTCATAATCCATGTATAACCCCCATTTGAGATCTGCCGTATCACATGGTTTTGACCACAAAAATAATGCATCATTCATTCTGATCTAAAAAATATATTCAAAGTAGCATTTCGCTATATTTTTAAAAATAAAATATGCCTTCAAACACTAAAGATTTCTCCCATTGAGGCAACAAAGAAAGAAAAGAAGGAAGGAAGGAAGGAAGGAAGGAAGGAAGGAAGGAAGGAAGGAAGTTAGGAAGGATAGATGGATGGAAGGAGCAGAGAATCCAAAGGGAAGTTCAAACCAGAACTTCCCAAAAATGTTCGTCCGTAAGTATCCTCAGAATAAAGGTGTAACTTTCGGGACACTTGTTTTAAAGGTCACCATTATTTAAACGTACACATTTATTTACATTCATTTAAAAAGTCAGTCTGTTTGCATTAATATTTATATCTCTAAGATAATGTATCGAAAATAGAATATACGAATGTGTAAATCATTCCATTTATTTTTGACTGAACATGCATATTATCCACTTCCTTATACTGTTTTTGAATTGGTGGTTTATTTTGTTTATTTACTTATTTATTTATTCTTAAAGTAGGCTCCATCCCACTATGGGGCTTGAACTCAGGGCCCTGAGATCAAGAGTCACATGCTGTACCAACTGAGCCAGTGGTTTAGTCAATCATTTGTTCATTCATTCATTTATGTGTTCAACAGATATTTACTGAAGACCTACTATGTCCCCTGCCGCACAACAGTGCCAGGTGAAAGCTCAGAACAAACAACTTCCGGCTGGGAAGAGTTCTTCATCCAAAATACCTGTTTGGGGTTTTAGTTTTTCTGGGTTTTTTTTTTTTCCTTCATAAAATGACTCTGAGAGAAGTTGTAAAGGCGTCATAGTCAAAGCCTTGAGGTGACACTGTCTGAGTGCACGCTGTGGACTGCCCACGTGGTACTTCAGAGGCTTCTATTTCAAGATGGTGAGCTGAGGCCAAGAATTTGCCTCCCCTCCTTCCCGAGATCCTTTCGAAATGATAGAAAGGAATTTTCTAATGATAAAATCAATAATAGTGAAGAGACTAGGAGGAGCGCCATCTCTGAAGAAGAAATTTTTGACAGATTTCAGGAAGACAAAACCCGTTTGGCAGAATGTTACTACGTCAAAAGATGAACCAGCGCAGAGGAATCTTTGGCCCAGAGCACATGAGGTGAGTGACGATGGAGGACAGCGAAGCAAGGGGTGCGTCTTACAGGCAGGACTCCAGGCTGCACCCCAGTCAAAAAAAATCAAGTTTTTCCCTCTGATGATATTAATTATTTTGTTTGGTGTGAGCATCGACACCCTAAAGTAAGGTTTCCTTGTTCAGGAACACCCCAGAGAGAAGCTTGCCAGTTGATATGACAAGCCCCCAGACGCAGAAACTGACAGCGTGCTATTCTTCATTCCCCAAAATGAGTTGACACTTAAATATGAACAAACATTTAAAGGGAAAAGATAAACAACACATCATAAAACAGCATTTCTATTTATTCATTCTTAAAAATTAATGGACAACTAAGAGACTTGACGGGAAAAATGGGAAAGCACACTATATAGAATTCAAGAAAACAGAGACTTGAAAAGACTTTATATCCAGAAGGGAAAACCAGGAAACCAGGATTTTTTTTCTTTAAATGAAAATGAGAGAACGGTGAATATTTCTGGGAAATTAAATTGCCCAAATTAAAAAAAAGAAACTAAAAAAGAATTTTTCTTTGAAGACGTTATTTTTAAGTCATCTCTACACCCCATCTGGGCCTCCAACTCACAACCCTGAGTTCAGGCGTTTCAGGCTTTACCAACTGAGCCAGGCAGGAGTCCCCAAAACTAAAACATTTCAATAGAAAGATTAGAAGATGTAACTGAGGAAAGTTCTATAACGTTGAGTGAAATGACAGAGGAAGGACGATAAGAGAATAAGAAAGAGACACGAAGGATAAATGCAGGGGGCTTAATAGCCAATTAAGAGAAGTTCAGAAAACAATAAGAAAGTAGGGAAGTGAATTATCAAAGAGACAACAAAATAATTCCAAGAGCTGAAGGGAAACACAAATATTTATCAGAATTAATTAAAAGAAGACTAAGCCCTAGACACACCATGAAGAAATATCAAACCACCCAGGACAGTGTTTCTGAGATCTCAGTGGGGGCAGGGAAGGACTGTAAACCAGGAATTGTAAGGGAATTTGAGTGAAAATGGGTCAGACTTCTCATCAGCAATGAAGGATCCTGGAAGACACTGGCTTCAGATATGAAGGTAAAATTATTTTGGACCTAGACTTCTATGTCCAGCTTAAAAACGAGAAAAAGGGGGGCGCCTGGGTGGCTCAGTCGTTAAGCGTCTGCCTTTGGCTCAGGGCGTGATCCCAGAGTCCTGGGATCAAGCCCCACATCAGGCTCCTCCGCCGGGAGCCTGCTTCTTCCTCTCCCACTCCCCCTGCTTGTGTTCCCTCTCTTGCTGGCTATCTCTCTCTCTGTAAAATAAACAAAATCTTAAAAAAAAAAAAAAAGCTCATTGCTTTCAGACCTTCACATGTTCAGAATATTTTGTATCGCACATCCATTTTCTTTGAGAGAATTTACTTAAGAAAGAGGGTGGAGAGAGACAAGTGGGAAAACCAAGAAAGGGAGGAACTGTGGAATATAGAAAACTGTAGAACAACCAGGATTCCAGTGAAAAGGAGCCCCTGTTACAAAGTGGGCCACATGTCTTGAAAGCAATTGGAAAAAGTCACCAAATTTTAAGAATTGCTTTAGAGAGGAAAAGTGAAAAGGATTCTAAGAAATTAATTAAATGACTATGGAGCTGGATGATATTTGGAACATAGTGAGAATATGTTTTCCTCTTTATAAGGAAAAGAAATCAAAATTTGAGGAAATAAAACTTGTACAAATAGTCATGGTCTAAATAGAAAACCACCCAAATGAAAGCAAGTTTGAGAGGGTGGAAAAGTACATTTGACTCTGATGCCAGGAATGCACCCTTTTGACTAGCAAGGCACCATGACATTGGACGTGGAAGAGAGAAAATGCATGCTAATGGGGAAAAGTCTCTTCAACAAATGGTGTTGGGAAAACTGGACAGCTACATGCAAAAGAATGAAACTGAACCTTTTTCTTACACTGTACACAAAAATAGACTTAAAATGGATTAAAGATCTAAATGTGAGACCTGAAATGATGAAAATCCTAGAAGACAGCACAGGCAGCAATTTCTCTGTCATCGGTCATAGCAACATCTTTCTAGATTTGTCTCCTGAGGCGAGGGAAATAAAAGCAAAAATAAACTATCGGGACTACATCAAAATAAAAAGCTTCTGCACAGCAAAGGGAACAATCAACAAAAATAAAAGGCAAGCTACTGACTGGGAGAAGATACTTGCAAATGACATATCCAATAAAGGGTTGGTTATCCAAAATCTATAAAGAACTTCTATGACTCAACACCCCAAAAAACAAATAATCTGATGAAAAATGAGCAGAAGACATGAACAGACATTTCTCTAAAGAAGACATCCAGATGGCCAACAGACACATGAAAAGATGCTCAACATCACTCATCATAGGAAAATGCAAATCAAAACCACAATGAGATATCTCCTCACACCTGCCAGAATGGCTAAAATCAACAGCACAAGAAACAACAGGTGTCGGCGAGGATGTGGACAAAAAAGAACCCTCATGCACTGTTGGTGGGAGTACAAACTGGTGCAGCCACTGTGGAAAACGGTATGAAGTTTCCTCAGAAAGTTCAAAGTATGGGGCACCTGGGTGGCTCAGTCGTTAAGCATCTGCCTTCGGCTCAGGGCGTGATGCCGGGGTCCTGGGATCGAGCCCTGCATCGGGCTCCTTGCTCTGCTGGGAGCCTGCTTCTTCCTCTCCCACTCCCCCTGCTTGTGTTCCCTCTCTTGCTGGGTGTCTCTCTCTCTGTCAAATAAATAAATAAAATCTTAAAAAAAAAAGAAAGAAAGAAAGTTCAAAGTAGAACTACCCTTTGATCCAGTAATTGCACCTTTGGGTATTTACCCAAAAAATACAAAAACTCTAATTCAAAGGGATACATGCACCCCTATGTTTATTGCAGCATTATTTCTAATAGCCAAATTATGGAAGCAGCCCACGTGTCCATCAATAGATAAATGGATAAGATGTGATACACACACACACACACACACACAGGAATATTACTCAGCCATAAAAAGGATGAAATCTTGCCATTTGCAACAACATGGATGGAGCTAGAAAGTATGAGGCTAAGTGAAATAAGTCAGAGAAAGAGAAATACTATTGGGTTTCACTCATATGTGGAATTCAGCAAACAAAACAAATAAGCAAAGGAGAGAGAGAGAGAGAGAGAGAGAGAGAGAGAGAGATCAAGAAACAGAGTCTTAAGTATAGAGAACAAACTGCTGGTTACCAGAGAGAGGGGGGTGGGGGGATGGGTGAAGCAGGTGATGGGGATTAAGAGCACACTTACCATAATGAGCACTGAGTAACATATAGAAGTGCTGAATCACTTTATTGTACACTTGAAACTAATATAACTCCGTAAATTAAGTATACTGGAATTAAAAGAAAAAAAAAACTTAGAAAAAAAGAAAATGCATGCTTAGTTCTGCACCAGACAATATTGACATAATGTAAATGATGATTACTGGCTCTTAGTTTTTAGAAACATTCATAGACAGGGGCACCTGGGTGGCTCAGTCAGTTCAGCGTCTGCCTTCAGCTCAGGTCACGATCCCAGGGTCCTGGGGTTGAGCCCCTGTGTGGGGCTCCCTGTTCAGTAGGGAGTCTGCTTCTCCCACTGCCCCCACCCTGCTTGTGCCCTCTCTCTCTCTCAAATAAATAAATAAAATCTTAAGAAAGAAACATTCATAGACAAAGCATAGAAAACTGAGTTGTTACAAAGCAGAAAGTAAATATGATCCACAATGATAATGTAAAAAATAAACAGGGAGAGGAAAATGGAGGAGGAAAAAAGAGAGAAGGATTGAAAATGTCTTCATTTCGCAAAATGAAAGGTTAAGAGACACAGTTGAAAGCAACAAACAAGAACTAGAAGTTTAAATATATATTATTTAAAGCTATATGGCAACTGGGAAAGGAAGCTAAAACTACTACAATAACGAACAGAGATTGGAAGGAGAGAGGAAGGAGAGGAAGGGGGGATGTAAATGACAGAAATTCTTATCCAACCCAGCAAGAGGCACTGAAGATGGCTCGAGTCCATAGAGCCCTAATAGTGGCCTTGGCATTTTATTTTGAGGTATTGGAAGAAATCATTCAAAGTAAAACCAGAAAAGCTTTTGAGGTTCTTGCCTCTGTGTCTTCTCAGGTGGGGGGGCAAGCAGTGTTTGGGGCAAGGTGTTCTCATCTTCATCACCAACGTTTTCTGACTTGCTCACTATTACTACCTGATACATATTTTTCAGAATTAAAAGCTACCAGTTTTACATCTGTGCTCCAGGCGGGGTCCTGGCAGGAAACAGATGGCAGGCTGAACCTGAGCGGTCGAGCAGAACTTCACAGGATTACCTGTCACCACATGGGCAGGGGACACAGAGAAACCTACCAGGCTGGCCCAGCAGCCTGCCGACGCCGCCAGCCTCGAAGGGTTGGAAGTGTCTGCTGAACCTGGTAGATGGTGGCTGTATAGGGGGGCTGCGTATATTGCGATTTATTTCTTTATTTGAGAGAGAGAGAGTGCGTGCTCACACACGTGGGGGGAGGGCAGAGGGAGAGAGAGACTCCCAAGCAGACGCCCAGCTGATCTGGAGCCCGACGTGGGGCTCGATCTCACCACCCGGAGATCGTGGCCTGAGCCAAAAACCAAGAGTCAGATGCTTAACAGACTGAGCCACCCAGGTGCCCCACATATACTGCGATTTATAACAAGAAATAGATAGTCAGTCTTTGTCCCTATTTCTGGCACAGAACTCCTAAAACCCTGGGAACTTCCCAAGTGATAAGAGCAGTAAAGATGTCCTGAGGGTCACAAAAAAACTCTTTTCAGCCCTTTCAAGCACACTGGAGCTAGGCTACTGAGACAACTTCTGGAAAGTACTTGAGGGTGAGGGGCTGGTCGCCAGGAGAAGCAAGCATGAGGTTAGAGGGTGGGAACTTCCAGTCCCACCCCACTAACCTTCGGCGGGGCGGGCACCTGGAGGTTGGTTGCCAATGGCCGATTTTGTAATCAATCACGCTTGTATAACGAAGCCTCCACAAAAACCTAGGCAGACAGGTGTGGAGCTTTCAGGTAGGTGACTTGTGGGAGGTGCTGGGAGAGCATGGAAACTTCACCCCCCTTTCTCCTCACACCTCACTCTACGCATCTCTTCCATCTGGCCGTTCCTGAATTATATCATTTATAATACACTTTAATCTAGTCAGTAAAATGTTTCTCAGAGTTCCTCTGAGTGAGCAGCTCTAGCAAATTAATCAAGCCCAAACAGGAGGTTGTTGGAACCCTGGTCAGAGCCACTGGGCAAGAAGCGCAGGTCACAGCTTGGACTTTCAGTTAGCATCTGAAGTGGAAGGAAGGGACAGTCTCATAGGACTGAGCCCTTAACCTTGGCATCAGATGCTATCCCCAGGGAATAGTCAGAATTCAGCTGAATTGTTGGGGAACTGGTTGGTGTGGGGGAAAAAAACCACACACACTGGAATTGGTGTCAGAATCTAGGGCTGTCTGACCGAAGCTGAGTCCTTTGATAGATGATACAGGGACACCTGGGCAGCTCAGTTGGTTGGGCGTCTGCCTTCAGCTTGGGTCATGATCCTGGAGTCCTGGGATTGGGCCCCACATTGGGCTTCCTGCTCAGCGGGGAGTCTGCTTCTCCCCCTGCCCCTCACCCCACTCGTTCTCTCTCTCTCTCTCTCAAATAAATAAATAAAATCTTAAAAAATTAAAAAATAAATAAGAAAGAAGATACACCAACCCACACCAGGAGGGGGCCAGGGAAATCAATAACTTTTTTATTCTCCTTCCACCCCCTCATCTCCCACTGGTGTTTCTTATTGGTCAAACCCAAGCCAAAATCTAGAACCCTGCTGTCCAGGACAGGAGTCCCTAGGCATATGTAGCTATTTAAACTAATTAAAATTTAAAATTCAGGTCCTTTGTCATATCAGCCACAGTTCAAGTGTTCAGTAGCCATGTGTGGCTGGTGGCTCTCCTACTGGACGGCACAGACAGAGTATTTCCATCATCCCAAAGTTCTACTTTGGACAAGCTTGATAAAGGGCAAGGGAGGGCCATTGTCCAGGAAGGTCAGCCTCGTGGGCACAGAGCAGGGTAGGGAAGGCTCAGGAATGGCTCTGGAGGGACACACAGGGGATATACAGTATGTTCGGCATTTCCAAAAACATGTCTCATAAGAGACTTTAAAAAATATAGTAAAATTTGAGGGTGGACGGGCAGTCGATGGCCACATAAATTTGACAAACTCTACATACTATTTTGTTCCCTTGAAGACTCAAGATATAGATCAGCCTAGTAAGAGCTGTAAGAAATCCTGGAAATCTGTTCAACACTGTTTAAAAACAGGTGTTTTCTGAACTCTTTGGCTAAGAAGCTACCCACCTTTTTTTTTGGATGGGAAGAATTACAACACCTTTCACAAAGTTCTTTTATACGGGATATTTATCATTTTGGGACTTCCAAGATCCTATCAACCCTCCTTATTTGGGGTGGGAGATCCTGGATGGGCTAAGAAGGTTGGATCCGTCTGCCCAACACAGAAAGCTGACCAGTGGTTAAGAGGCTTTTGACGAGCGACCTGGGAGAGAGGATCAGATGCCCCCACCCACGGTGGTGGTGGGAAGAAACCATGCCCAGATCTGCCGTTCTGGGAAACACAGTTGACTGACAGCTCAGGCTGCCGCCCTTCTGATCCACCCTTGTGTTCCTGCCACGCTTGCCCTGGGCTGCTCCCAGCCAAAGATGGGCAGGGGCATTCATGCAGGCTCATTCCTACAGACACGAGGGTCTAAAAACACCTTCGGCTTGATGATTCCTCAATGGTCTGGTTGAGACTTTCTGAGGACTGCCCTGCGGCCTGACACTCCTCCTACCTACTCTCCCTTCTCCTACCTCATTTCAGAGCTGTTGGACCCGTATCTCTGTCTAAAGACCCTGGCTTCCTGCCTTTTTTTTCTTCACAGGCATCCCCTCCCCCCCCCAATAAATCTCTTTCATGCATGTGTAATACTGTGTTGGTGTCTGCTTCTTAGAGGACCTGAACCAACATAACTCAAGACCTGAATCTTGAGTAGTATCTCAAAGACACATAGAAATAATTCATGGCAGAGCTCAGCAACACGGACAACAATTTTGTCTGGCAGGCCAGTCAAGGCTCAAAAGGTTAGTGAATAAACTTCCCAACCTGCTTAAAATCATCTGTCCCTTTCACAGTGGCTAGCCCTGAAGACTGAATTCTTCTCACCAGTTTCCATTGCTAACGTGCTCTGACCATTTTAGAAAGAGCCAGGGCCTTGTACTCGTGGTCCAAAGCCTTGCCACACATTATCCTCACGATTGGATGTGGGGAGCAGTTCCAGGCTGAGGTCAGTGAGACTGGCGTTCTGCGGAGGGCCAGGCTTTGAGGAGAAGAAATGGGGATTTTGAATACAAGGCACTGTCCTTGCCTTGTATCAATACATACCGTAGAGTTTGGGGTACACACTTCTATGGAGGCTCGAAAAGTGGTGGGCAGCCTTCAGAAAGGGCAAAACAAGTTTTCTTTTTCTTTCTTTTTTTTTTTTTCCTCCCCTTTTGGAAAGCTGGGGGTGGAGTAACGGTACTGGAAGCCACTCCTGGCTCCCTACAGAGAAACCCCCCCAGACTCTGAGGATCTTTGCTTGGAGATGGAGGTCAGGATGGGTGCTGGAAAGCGGGAGGTAGGAGCTGTGCCTAGCTTTCCAGCAGAGCTTTCCATATCGTGGTCCCCATGGGGAAGAGTTGGGAGTCCTGGGGAAGAGGTGAGGAACAACGCGCAGGAACCTCAACGGTGGGACCAGGCAGGAGACCGGAGCCCTGGCCGTCACCCACCCACACAGCGCTTCTCTGCTGATGGCCCATGTCGCCTGCCACTCCATGAGCACAGCACTCGCCAAAGGAATCCCATTTTGCTCAGTTTGGGTCCCGTACCTTCACCTGCCAGCACTGTGCTAGGCCTGGGAGCTACTGAGATGAATCGTGAGTGGCCCTTGCCTTTTGAGAGCTCGCAGAGTAGAGGAGATATCAGAAAAAGGGAGAAAGATAGGGGCGCCTGGGTGGCGCAGTCGTTAAGCGTCTGCCTTCGGCTCAGGGCGTGATCCCGGAGTTATGGGATCGAGCCCCACATCAGGCTCCTCTGCTATGAGCCTGCTTCTTCCTCTCCCACTCCCCCTGCTTGTGTTCCCTCTCTCGCTGACTGTCTCTGTCAACTAAATAAATAAAACCTTTGAAAAAAAAAAAAGAAAGAAAAGAAAAAGGGAGAAAGACAAATAGAAATGCCATGTGGTGGCACCAATCGCAGAGTCGACGTGTCCTGGAAGGGCCATTGAGGCTCCCCAGGGGCAGTGGCTTTGAAGCTGGGAGTTAAGTACAAGCAGGAGGTTGCCAGACAAAATCAGGACAAGGAGAAGATGCAGACCCAGTCTCAGCGAGTGAAGTCCCCAAATTCCAAACGCACGCGTACGGATGTCAGAATGGCCAGTTTCAGTACCATCGGTACTGTTTGCTCCTGCAACAGACTGGAGCGAGCCAGCACTCTCTGTGAGATGGGGCTAGTCGCAGGTGTCCGACAGCGGGGTGCTGAGCGCTAAGTAGCTGCGGTATGCGTAAACACTTTCTAGGCCGTGGGCAGAGCTAGCTCTACCAACACCCATGGCTCTGATCATCGGTGTTAGAGCTATTATTACTCATGAATTCAGTGCCAGGGGCTCACGCAGGCGAATAAATCAGAGCCCAGCCCTCAAGGTGCCCTAGGAATAACAAGTCACGCTCCCACGGGCTTAAAACGTGCCACCTCCGTCCCCAGGGCTCTATGTGTGTAAATTGTTTCACCCTCACGACAACCCGAGAAGCGGGTTCCTCTCAGCTTGCAGGCGGGAGAGTGAAGCACGGGGCAGGGGGGAGGCGGGGAGGGGCGTATGAAAACTTGGGCAAGGCCCCACAGCTGATAGTGGCAGCGTCCAGATGTGAACCCAGGTGAGCTGGCTCCCGGTGACCCACTCTTCACCACCGTCCCCTCCAGGGAAATGGACCAGTGAGCAGCAACCATACTACGGCGTCAATACTGTGAATGCAAGTTGAGTGAGGACAGGGGATAGTCCGCGAAAGCTTCTTGGAGGAGGTGGTCCCTGAGCTGAGTTCCGGTGAGGAGGAAGGGGAAGGGGCGCTGGCAAGAGGAGTGTCCAAAGGAAGACCCTGAGGGGTGGGAGGGAGCAGAGTTTCTGCCCTTCAGTGTGGGACAGGGGTGGAGAGGTGGGCAGAAGCGGGTCCTGAAGGCCTCGGGCGCCATGCTAAGGAGACAGACTGTCCTCTGAGGGCAGCAGCGACTGTGCTGGAAGGCTCGCTCTGACCACACCGTGAAGGGCTAACGGGGAGAGGAGGGTGTGGGGGACCACTGAGGGCGGAGAGGCAGTTGGGGGACCAGCACAGAGGTCCAGCTGCCATTCCTGGTGACTGCACAGATGCAGAGTGTGAGGACGGCTCACATACAGCAAACCAACGAGGAAAGAGAAAGCAGAAGAGAAATCGAGAGCAACTACGGGGTCCTGGCCTGCATGACGGGGTGGGTCAGGGTGGCAGGCCCCAGGACCTGAGGAGGAAGACCCGGGGCCTCCCCTGTAGGGAAGGGCACAGGAAGCAGAGCCCGGAGGTGATGGACCAAGAGTGAGCCGAGGGGAAGGAGGGAGAGAAGCGAGCGTCTGCCCAAGAATCCAGGCAAGTTGAAGGGCAAAGGAGATAGGTCAGACACCAAGAATCGACTTCGACGGAGTTCCAGGTACTTAAACCCAGGCTTAGATATATCTAAAGACCGTGCTTGTCCCTGTGGTTCTAAAAGTCCTTGTTTTCAGTCTTATTTGTCCCCAGTCTTCCTTTGCCAAGATTTCACACTTCGCTGTCCCACTCACGTAGAACTGTTTAATGACTTTCTCAATATCTTCGTCTGCTCGTCACTGTTCCCTGCACACGCACGGGTAATGGGACAGGGAGGAGGTTCTGCTGATGGGTATTTGTAATGTGTTGAGACTGATAAATAAACCAATAAACACACCACTGCCGTCACCACTAATAATAGCAACCGTTCTCAGCTCCTGTTTATTGAACATCTATTATGCCCAGGTGCTCCACTGGGAGTTTCACAAACGTGGCCAATAAACGGAGTAGGAATGACATTTCTCTTTTACAGAGGGAGAAACTAAGGCTTGAAGTTACACGAGGAGCTGAGGATCATACAATAAACAGTAGTTAGCAGTAGAGTATCTGGGTACTACCCACCGAGGGCCCAGCCTTAGGCAGCCCTTCAAAATGTATTTGCATCTACCTGACCCGAGATCCTTGCTAGGATTCCTGGGGAGAGAAGAGCTGTGCGCCGGAAGTAGAGGGAAAGGGGCAGAGCACAGGCAACAGGGTTAAGTGGACTCACGTCAGGGGAGGACTGTTCCCGAGCCCAGGATTACAAGCTGTTACTGTGCTCTCAGTCAGTCAGTCCCGACAGGCTCTTCCAGAAAGAACAAGCACCTGAATGGGTGTTCATATTTGTCACAGAGGTTTACCCAAAGAAATGGGTGGCTCAGATGGTTGAGCGTCTGCCTTCGGCTCAGGTGGTAATCTCCAGGTCCTGGGATCGGGCCCTGCGTGGGGCTCCTGGCTCCGTGGGGAGTCTGCTTCTCCCTCTGCCTCTCCTGCCTGCTGCTCTCTCGCTCACAGGAATAAATAAAATCTTTTTAAAAAAATAAAGAAATGAAACACATGATACAAAAATTCCTGGCGAGCTTTCTTTCAGGAACACAGCTTACAAACCCTTTGCTCACTTGCCAACTATTTACCAAGCACCCCTGGAATGCCAAGCATTGGGCTAGGTCCTAGGGACACAGCGGCAAACATAACCAACCACACCAGTATGAGACAGAGAGGAACAGAGGGTTCCCTGGCCCGAACTGTCTCTGTGGGGGCGACTTGAACAATGAGACTGGTCCACGGAGGAGACGGAGGGCCTTTTGGGCAGACGTGTGGCTTGAGCAAAGGCCTCTTGCTCCACACTATTTTCGCCACCTCTTGGCACCTCCATGTCTTGCAAACTCCAAGTCACCCCTGAAAACTCGGGCAGGCTTGCCCGGCTGGGTGGCGGAGCTTTCGGGTGGGCTTCCTCTGGACATGTCTGGAAAAGCAGGTACTAACAGGTGGCCCAGCTCGTGCATCCCTCTCTGGTCTGAGCCCTCTGGAGACAAGTGGGGAGACGTTGAGTTCTGTGTCCCCGGAGCTGGCACAGGGCAGGTCCTCAATAAACGCAGTGGAGTCGATGTCTAGGGTCAATGTCAGGACCCTTTAAGTAGTCCGGGACGATACTGCCCTTTTAACCACTTCATGGTTTGTTTTTGAGGAAGACAGATTAGAGGCCTGAGCTCTGCCACCATGACTGGAATGTATCACTTCCGGTTTTGTTTTCCTCTCGTATCAAACGACAAAGTCAGATCAGCATTGTGGGCTTGGGATGTAATATACAACTTATCAAAGTCCTTAAGTAGGATTGTTTGTGCTGGAGCAAGTCCAGGGTTTGCCTACACCCTGTAGTCAAGATGGCGCAAAGAGAGCTCTTCTAGAAGGGACGTCACCAGCACATTTGGTTTTTATTTTAGTTAACTCACCCACAATTCTGTGACATAGTGTTGCTCTTGTCTGTAATTCACTTGACGCTTCATTTTTCAACAAGAACACAGTTCGAAGTTTCTGGCACAGAATACAAGGGTAGCTGAATGATAATATTTAACATCCATCGAGAACTTGACTTTTTGAACGGGTAGAAGGATCACATGGTCCAAAAATGAAAATGATAGAAAAAGATGTACATTGAGAACCCTGTCCCCCACTCATGCTTGTATCTGCCCCATTTTGTACCCCTGTTGTCTCCCCATGAGCCACCGGCTTCAACAATTTCTGATCTGTCCTTCCAGTGTTTTTTATGTGAGTTTGGATTCTCAGAAATGCATCTTCAGCATCTATACAAATGATCATATGATTTTTCTCCTTAGCTCTATTTTGATGAACTGTCCTTGCATTTTTAGAATAAGCTGCACTTGGTCATGAAGAATTATTCTTTTCGTATGCTGCTGCGTTCTGATTGTTAATATTTTATTTAGGATTTATGCATCAATATTCATGTTGGAGATTCATTTATTGTTTCTGTTTTTTTTCTACAGCCTTTGTTATCGATGTTATCCTAGTAGGGTTAAAAGAAGAAGTTGCCCTTCTTTATCTCTGCTCCAGAACAGTTTAAATGGTCTTGGAACCATCCATCCTTTAAAGGTTTGGCTGAATTTGCCCAGGAAACTTTTAGCCCTGGTGCTTTTTAAATATTGACTCCTTTATAATACTACCTAGCTTTTTCTATGAAAATTGGCTTATTTAAATGTTCTGGAGTTGGTTTCAGTAAAGTATATTCTCCTGGAAAAGTATCCATTTCTTTCCAATTTGCAAATTTAGATAAAGTTGCATAAAATTGTTTTCAAAATTTCCTTGCTTTCTGCATTTTTTCTTCTTGCCATTTTCTTTTTTGCCTTTTTCTTTCTTCCTTGATTTCTGAGAAAGTTTATCTGGTCTACTGATTTTGCCCCAGTGATCCAGTTATTTACTTATTCACTCTATTTTCTCCCATTATCTACCTCATTAATTCTTATTATTTCATTTCTTCTGCTTTCCTCTGGTTTATTTTGTTGTCCTTTTTTCTAACTTTTGAGTTGATTCTTAATTCCTTATATTTCATTCCTTCTACAGGCTATGACATTGCCCATCTGTGCTGCTTTAGTTCAATCCTTTAGATTCAAAATCTAATTAGTAGTAGTATTTTCATCATCACTGGTTTTTAGAAATTCTGCACTTTGAATTTATACTTTTCCTTTGACTCAAAAGTTGTTTAAATGAAACCTTTCTTAAATTTCTGATTTTATATCAATTTTAAATTTTACTGCATTGTGAATAGAAAACATCCACATTACCTCTACTTTTTGAAACTTACTGTGATTTCATTTGTGTTCATCAGCATATGGCCAATTATTGTGGCTGTTCCACAGGCACGCAAAACAAAAATATGTTTTCTATCTCCAGGGCACATAATTTGATATATATTCATAACATCTACCTTTATGATTCTGTTACATAAGTCTTTTGCATCCTTATTCATTTTTGGTCCAACTGATCTGAGAGCACGTTGCTATTCCTGAGATGTGGAAAGGCTGGGGAGGAGCCAGTTCCAGTGGGTATGGAAAAATCATAAGGTCTGTTGGAGATGTCTGTTAGATCATCTCCAACCAAAAATCATTCTTGCCAAACACTAATTTGAAAAGATATGTGCACCCCTATGTTTACTGCTGTGTTATTTACAAAACCCAAGATATGGAATCAACCCAAGTATCCATTGACAGATGAATGAATAAAGATGTGATATATACATGTATGTGTGTGTGTACATGTATCATATATATACCTAACATAAACACACACATATATAATAGAATATTAGCCATAAAAAAGAATGAGATCTTGCCATTTTCAATAACATGGATGGAGCTAGAGGGTATTATACTAAGTGAAATAAGTCAGGCAGAGAAAGGTAAATATCATATGACTTCACTTGTACGTGGAATCATAAAAACAAAACAAATGAACAAACAAACAAAAACAGAAACAGACCCATAAATACAGAGAAGCTGATGGTAGCCAGAGGGAAGAAGAAAAAAAAATCACTCTTGCCATAAAGAAAAGGGACCCCCAAAATTGACTAAGGTCTGTATTTTCCAACTTGTATTGGTACTACTTGACAGGAGAGTCAATCTTTCATTTAATCAGATAATTTTGTATTGTTTCCTAATTTTTTTTAAGTAGGCTCCATGCCTAGCATGGAGCCCCACTCAGGGCTCGAATTCATGACCATGAGATCAAGACCTGAACCAAGATCAGGAGTCAGACACATGGGGCACCTGGATGGCTTAGTCAGTTAAGTGTCCGACTCTCGATTTTGGCTCAGGTCATGATCTCAGGTCATGAGATTGAGCCCCACAACTGGTTCCATGCTCAGTGGATTCTCTCCGTCTCCCTCTGCTGATGTTCTCTCTCTCTCTCTCTCAATAAATAAACAAAATATGCAAAAAAAAAAAGAATTGGACACTTAACTGACTGAGCCACCCCGACACCCCTCCTAATTTTTTCATATATGGATTTTTCCCCCCACATCAAGCAAAAAATTGAGTCCTCTTTCACATTTCTATGGTGGGTAGGACAAGGTCCTATTGATGACTCGGAGGAATTTGAGATGGTGATGTTCCCAATAATACCATTTGAGCACTGACTCTGAGCCAAGCTCTCTTCTAGGCACTCTGTATGTCTGAGGCTATTTAATCCTCACATCAACTCATGGCATCCCCATTTTACAGATTCAACAACAACAAGGAAAGTGGAGGTAAAAGAACTTCCTCAAGTTGAAACCGTGAGTGAAGGCAGAGCCAGAACCCCAACCTTAGTCACTCTGCTCTGCTGCCTCTTTCAGAGACCGGCTCATCCACGGGCTTCATTTTATTGGTGTGGAACAGACTCAAAGCTGTCGTGTCATCCGGCAAACTACTAGCAGATCCATGAGGTTTTGCCCTTCATCCAGAGCCTTCCCACCATACAGCACTAACCCTCAGGTGCAGAGAAGCAGTATTTTGTCCTAGAAAGAGGGTGTGATTTGCTGGATGATATGGACTAATCCTTTGATAGCAACTCCTGCTTGCCTCACGTCATAGTACCGCAGAGCTACCACAGCTCAGGCAAAGAAAGAGGTTTTCAGTTGAATGCTACTTGAATGATGTATACTTTCAACTTCTGAACAAATAATTCAGTGTAAAATAAATTCAGTTTTAATATGATTAGGATACATAAAACAACAAAAAATGAAGATTCTACAAGGGATAAATGCTCTAGGTGAGACGACTTGCGTTTCTGATAGGCATCTTCTGCACTCTGCAACGCCCATGCACGTGACCTTCCTTCTTCGTTTATGGGTTGTGGGTGTGAGGCTTGGAAACAGGCACTTTCCCAGGACAGGGAAGAACTGAAGACAGCCCATGGAAAAACACACTAATCAACCCATGGGGGTGAGGAGAATCATTAAAAAACAACGCAGAAACGGTGAGTTTCTTGTATTGTCTTCAAGTCCAGCTCTCAGTTGTCAAGAGTGACCTAACATTTCCCTACATAGCTTGGCTTTGGAGGGCAAGATCTGTTTGTTTTGTTTTGCTCCATCCCATACTTATTCCAGTAATTATGAAGAGAGAAGGGTTTAGGACATGTGGGGAGGAGAGACTGACCCAGTGTATCAACTTCACTAAGAAAGGACATAAGGGTTTGGCAAAATAAGACAATTTCATTCTGAAAGTGTAAAGACATCCTATACTAATGGAATTATTTGGCTTGCCAAAAATCAAAGTTGTTCAGCTGAATATGGCAGGGACCTAAGCCCTATGGCTACAGATGGTACCCCTGTACAACTCCATGGAGCCTTCTAGAAACAGCCTAGGGAAACTGATTCCAATGCTGGAGCTGGTGGTGTTCCCCTTGGATTCATTCATGGTGAGCAGCAAGATGGGAGAGACAAGCCCAGGAAACCTGTCCTCTACTAGCACAGAATCTCTGGGAACCTGTGATGGTTCTCTTGAATCATGACATCAGGAAAAGACTTGTCCAAAGGTAGTCCCACAACCTGCCTGCTTTGGGGCCTGCAGCAGAAACGCAATAAAATGCATTCCTCTCATCCTCAAGTGCAAACTGATCTCTCAAGCCTTGTCACCTCACATTTGGTGGATGCCAAATGAAGAGAGGAGCGGCTGAAAATGTAGGATGGATTCCTTGGGAGAGGTTCTAGACTCTCTTTTCTCAGTTTGCCTGGTTTTCCTTTCAAATGAGAGGCTGAAATGCTTGAGTTGTGGTCTGGCTCAGATTCTAAGGCATCGCTTCGGTGGGGGTCTCTAGGTTCACTGACCTAAACATTCTTGTTTGCAAAAGAACATTCTATTTAAAAGGAAGTGTGGCCAATTTATACTTTACCACATAGATTATCAGGAGTCTCCTCTGTTGCACCAAGTGACAAAGTTGAGCTGGGAACTCTTTCACTTGCTTCCAATTTAAGTCATAAATTAAAATGTGTCTGGCAAAAGTGGGAAAAGGGTTGAAAAATGGTGAGTTTTGCATGAAACCGAGTGTCGGTGTTTTCTGAGCACCTCAGAACTTCAGGTTTCATAGGGGGCTCCAAGTTCATTTTGTTCAAACCATACATCCAATGGCTTCCAGTATTCTGGGTAATCTGTTTGGTGGGTGGTCTTCTCTTCCCATGAAGGACACGAGTTATCTGAGGGCATCCATAGCTTACGTATTACCTGAATCCAGCCTTGATCAGTGTCGCTTTGTTACAAAGAATGGAAAACCACTTAATTTAAATCCTTTTTAATGAATTTATTGGAAGGAACATGTAGGTTTCACGAGGAGTAGAAAGATAGCAGATGGTTTTCCTCTCTTCTCTTTTCTCATTTCTTATTGTCTGTTTCTCTCGGCAACTAGCTCCTTCCTCTTGCTTTTCCAGCTTCTGCTTCATTATGACTTTTTGGCTCTCATACAGGACACCTGCTTTTGTTTTCTGGTTGTTGTTCGGGGTTTTTTGTTGTTTTTTGGTTTGGGGGGTTTGTTTGTTTTTTTACATTTACCTTATTTTTATCATCATGTCCCATTTTTTCTGTGGAGAACCAGCCATGGGAATTGGTTTGGCAGTGGACGCTTGACTTGACCAGAGCCAACAAGATACGTTGAGACCTTTGCTGAGGTTTCTGAGAGATGGCTTGTGAGTGGGAGCGGACAGGGGGCTGGCTCTGCCAACACCATCCTGCTTCTGGGAAGCCCAAGACTAATGGCAACACAGCAGTAGACCAAAGGGATAGAGGCAGCTACATCCTGATGGCAGTTTGGGAAATTGAATCCCAGTTATATGTGAAGCGTTTCATGAGCCAGTAACTTTCTTGCTGCTTAAGTCATTTTGGATCGGGTATTCTGTCAAGCATAACCCCCAAAGTCCCAACCGATATAGCCATCAGCCCTGGATTCTCACCCAGCCAACCCCATTCATCACCATGACCTTGCAGTTCTAGTTTCCTCATTGGCTTAGTTAGGAAGGGCATGCTCAGGAAGGAGTAGTTTCATGTGGTATGTAGGGCTAGCCTTTGCAGACCTAAAAGTGGGGCAGAGGGAGAGGAAGTAATTACCTTCTTGCATTTATAGTAATTAGAGTCCTTGATCTGACAATTAGCCTAATCGTATTTTCCCCGTCTTCAGTAAGGTCATGAATGTCAAAATCTGGGGGATAACATGAAAAAATCACTTCCAACTTCACAAATAATGCTTGTGATGCTTTTTCATATGCAAGTCTCATGGAAATTTAGAAAATGAGGGGTCTGTTTTGTCATTATTCTCTTGTGGATATGTCAACAACTTCAAAAATGTTTTCAATATGCCAACTTTAATTTTAAAATTGAAGACAATAGACTAGCTTGAAAGCTCAGATTTAAGTCACAAATGAAAATGTATCTGGTAAAAAGTGCATTACATACTATTTCTTCATTATGAGACTAACTTAATTCTTTGATTTAAAAATATCTCCACTTTCATACATCATGATTCAGACAATCTTTTCCCACACCTCTTCTTTCAAGACATCTAACTTATTTCATTAAAAAATAATAAATCTCAGGCTCAGAAATTATTTCTTAGCCAAGAATTGTACTAGTGACGTTGTTCATTGTTCCAATTAAAATTTAAATTTGTTTAGGAAGGGCAAGGACAGGACTTTCATATACATGTTTAAGTTCCACATCTAACATTTCATTTCCACCAACATACATAACCTGTGTTGACATCACAAACAGTCCAGAGGCAGCCCGAGAAGAACGAGCCCTTGGGCTCCGTCTCTGGCCGTAGAGTCTGCTTATGTGACATTGGCAGATTATGACCTCTGCAAGCCTCTGTTGCTTCACATATAAAGGACTGATCTTATATCTTTATAGATAATAATACTGACCTCATAGCTCTAACGGAGTAAATGCGTGGTAAATGTAAAGCACATAATTGATACTCGGTCTTATTTACCACCTATTACTTAAGGTAACAAATACTTGCCCTTCATAATAAAAACATCCACAACTCACAAATGCCCATTTCCTACCAGTTGCCAACACCGCCGTAAATCTGCCAGAGTTACAAAATCAAATCTACGCTTTTCATTAATTGAACTGTTACTACCCTCTTAATGCTACGGAAATGTCGCATTCTGCTACTAGCGGGCCATGTGACCTGGGACAAGCACTTAAGCAATGCAAGTTGTGCTTTTGCATTTGCAAAATGCCAAGACCAGACTGTCCTACTCGTATTTGTCCTAGATGAATGTTAAGGTCCCCTCCAGCTACACCATTCTTATCCGTGCATCTTAGAATTCAGTTCGGTGGCCACGTGATGCCTATGAATCATCATGGGATAATTACATCCTGATTTCAAATGTTCTTCTCAGAGGAAAAACCACTGCCATTTAAACCTCATCTCCCAGACAAGTATCAACATCAGGATAAAAGGAAAGAGAGAGTGAGGTGATATAATGGTCTCATAATTCACAGGCTCAGAGTTTGTAATTTTGGAAATCTCTAAAAGTTATTTCTCAAAACTTGAGGACGAATGTTGTGACATAGGGGTGGTCAAAGAAAGGTGTGCCCCAGGTCGTGATGGACGCCTCTCCACTGGGCTTATGGTCTACCGTTCCACGTAACAGCTCCGAGCCCAAGCTGCCTTCCTTATTGGAAATGCTAATGATTGGTATACTTCCATTTTTCTGAAACTGCAGAACAGAACTGTCTCATTAACCATTCCTTTGGTATTTACTTTGAAACCAACTGTGCATTTCTTGGCCTCTTCACATACAATCGATGCCAACTCCCACGCAATTCCACGGAAGCCTTGTACAATTTTCACTTGCTCTGCCCCCCTTTTTTTTCCTTAGCCTCCCCTCTATTACCTCACAAACGGTGAACGTTTCAGAAATTACAGTGCCCTTAGAAGGTCTCTACACATTTGTCTAGAAGACATTCGGGGGAAAAATGCAAAAGATGCCTTCTCAGGGAAGTGGGGAAGAGCGCATAAATTAAATTTCTCATGGACATGGCCCGAGAAGAAAGTGCGACGTGTGAAGAGGCCAGATTCTCTCTGACAGATGGCACGCCGTGCATGCTGTGAGCTGGGCAGTGCTCAAGGGCTTGCGCCATTGCAAATACAGAAACAATAAAACTGCTTATTGATTTTAAAGAGATCTGTAATTAAGTATGACATTCTAACAGATAAAAGTTTACCAAGGCAGAACAGCCGGGATTTAAGGGGTCTTAAAATGAGATACTATTTAATGGATACAAATGTCATTCCTAGGATGGCAAAACTTGAAGAACTCCACCTTGTGCGCGTGCACGCGCCTGTGTGTGTGTGTGTGTGTGTGTGTGTTTATGTCTGAGTGCAAGAGCATGCATACAATTCATCTAAAGTTTTAAGCGGTGCGTGCCCATTTGAAATTTTCTTGAGATTAGAAAAGCAAAGGTTGCTACCCTTACATTCAGTTGCCTTGGGCAAGCAAAAAAAAAAAAAAAAAAAAAAAATCTGTCAAGACCCAGGTCTTCCTGTTAAGGCTAGAGTTGAGAAATGCCCTCCAAATGCCTTCAAGTCAACATTAGCTATGACAGAAGCAAGACTATTATTTAACAGTAGCAGCAAATGTCAAAAACAAACTGTGCCTGGCGTTTTGACAAGACACTGTTGAAAGAGAACCACTTTTTCAGCACTTGTGTAACCGTGGGGGAGAAACTTGACAATTAATATCCTGAGGTCTGGTAATAGGATTTCCAGGCTGCTTGGTGGTTTCCTTCTGATACACATAAAAGGAGTAGCAAGTGGCGGACGTGAGCAAAAAAGAACCTGAAACGAGGAGGCCCGGAGAAAAGGACTGATATATCAGAAATCAGGTACCTACGGCTAATTAAAACGTAACTCCTTCTTGGGGAAACCGCAGTCTCACAGTGGTGACACTGTGAAGTATGAGGACAGAGCCATCATCCCTAGGCAAAAATAAGCTGCTGACAAAACCTATCTCCTGTTTCCCACATCCTTCCTTCCCTCTGGTGCCCTCACGCCGTCCTGTGACACCTCCTCTGAGCTTCTCTCCGTGAATGACACTCCCCGCCGAACCTGGTCAAACCTCCAGCCCAACAATCAATTACTCAGTATCACCACAACGAGCCACTTTATCACCCTACTTCCTTAGGAACGTGGTTCTGGAACGTAACCCGACAAGTGAAGCTGTGGATGGCGGTGGGGATTTGTGCATTCCGTGTCCTTTCATTTTGACAGAGACATCAGGAGGGTATCTTAATGCAAAGGAAATGCAAAAAGGCAAGGAACAAATACATAACTGGATGCCTGTTTATATTACATATGATTGCATGTGACGTTCAGAGGCTCTAAGAGAAGATGGCAGCATATCCCACTTCATAGATGAGAGTCCTGAGGTTTAGAAAACTTGGGGGACTCGCCCAGGGTCCCAGTCTATAAGGAACCCGTGTGGCATTCAAGTCTGGGATTGTGGGATTCCCAAGGCT
>NW_024423343.1:97212243-97251870 GCF_017311325.1 Ursus maritimus | reverse complement strand
TCTTTCCCTGATTCACTCTGACAAACCTCGGGATCACACCTGGATCAGCCTCAGAACATTTTTTTTTTCAAGGAAAGTCTGAAAACGATGATGATTGCTAAATGGGGACGCTATGAACTGTGGCAGATGGGGCGGTCTCAACTTGTAAGCCTTCTAGAATAACCCCCACAGGCAGCTGTGGACTCTTCCAAGAAGCAGCATGCCCTGCTTGCAGGCTTTATGGGAGTCATGTAAACCCTCAAAGAGAAGTCAGTCCCCATGCTTGACGTCCTACCTCCCACCGCTGCCTCTATCTCCCATCTTCGCTGCTTCCAGACTGGACTCGGGTTCTCCAGCGTACATTCGCCTGTCTGCCCATGTTGTTTTCCTGTGCGTCCCACGCCACCGAGAAATGCCCTCCCCTCCTCGAGTTTGAGCCTTCCTTCACACCTCAGCAGGACCTCTGTCCCCACCCTTCGGAGGCCTTTCCTGACCAGCGGGTTAGCTCCATGTTCTTACTCTTTCAGAATGTCTCATGTGCACAATCTGTGCAGATGCCCCCAGCCCAGTACTCGGGTACGATGGGGCACATCAAATACGGTACCACCCGGCACTGCTGATTCCCACAGGCGGCTCCCAGACTGAACTTTTTAAAAGGTCAGAAGTCAAAAGCGGTTAAAAAAAATGTTATCACCTTTCTATCCTGTCAGACTTTCACATGGGACTGTGCCTGTGGAGGCTGTGGCAGAACATCTACTGCGGAGAGAGGCTCGAGGTCCCCGTGCAAGCGTTCACGGAGCGCTGGCGCCCTTAGCCTAAGAATACGCGTATTAGCTTCTCAAATCAGCCCGTCCCGGAGTGGAGGAGCGAATTAAACACAAGCCGCGTCCGTGGACTGGAGGCTGCATCCGAGTCAGAAATGCCTGCAGTCACTCACCCTAAGGGACGGCCGGAGAAGTCTGCTGGAAATACTTCCGGGAAACCACCCGCGGGGACCGGCAGGGACCGCGCCTGCGGTGATGGGAGGCTCCGGGTCGCTAGAGCGCGGTCAGACCAGAGGCTGAAAGCCCGCTTGGCCGCCGGCGGCTGTGGAACAGGCCGTATCTGGAGGGGCGTGGTAGGGATGTTCATGGGAGGCGCAGGGCGAACACCTGATTCATTTCCTTCCCCTCACTTCTCCTTTTATTAAGATTTTATGTATTTGAGAGAGAGCAAGCGAGCACGGAGGGAGGGGAAGAGAGAGAGGGAGAAGCAGACTCCCCACGGAGCCGGGAGCCCGATGTGGTGCGGCTCGATCCCAGGACCCCGGGATCATGACCTCAGCTGAAGGCAGACGCTGAACCGACTGAGGGACCCAGGCACTACCACCCTCCAGCCCTGGTCACTTCTTTTTTTAGATGACAGGAAAAGGCAAAGGTGAGCCCCTTCCTTCTTTCCCAACCTTCTAGAACTTGGATACTAAGTTTATAAGTTATGTATTTTAAAGACTATAATTTTAATTTTACCACCAAAAAAAGTATTTTATTTTCTCCTAGCTGTGTTCACTATGAATCACTTAAGACGGGGAATATGCCAGTGGGCAGAGTGCCACAAAACGCTTTACACCAACTGTGGCGGACACTACTGCCGATCACCCGGACGTGGTTCTTCTGTCCTCCGGGGGAGGGACTACACATCCCAGCCCCTTTACAGTTAGTTGGAGCCAGAACCAGAACTAATGCTATCAAACATCATAAGGATCACAGATTTATTCTTTCTGGCAAAACAAACAAACAAACAAAAAACAAACAAACAAAAAAACCAAAGCTGAACCTGACTCAACCTTATTATGAATTTTACATACACTCTGGAAAGATGTGCTTCAACGTACACTGACCTGCTTTCTCTTAGACAGGAGTGACACTGACACACGCTAGGTGTGAGGCACAAGAAATTCCACAAAGGTTTGTCCTTACAAACATCTTTAAGCTTCACCTTCGAGTTGTCAGTCTGTGGGCTCCCCAAGCCAATACGCAGAGTCCGTGCAGCAGCTGCACTCAGCTGATCCTAAAATGATGGGGTAGCACTTTGTCTTTCTGTGATGTCCTGCTGGAAAATCTCAGGCTTTTGTAAAAGCAGAAAGTATTTTTTCAAAGCAGAACGGCCACTGTCATACTTTGGTCAGGTAGACATTCCCAGAAGATCTAGGAGTGACATGTGATGACTATAAAGGGAATAGAAATGAGTTTCATTCAGTGGCAGAAATTCCCAGGGAATGCATTTTAGAAACTTTTCTTCTAAAACAAACAGATTCAGCACTCGGGTTCTTTCTTTCTTTTGTCTCCTCACTTGCTCATCCCAATGACTCCGTCCATGATCACATTCTGTACGAGTGTCCTCAGAAAGTTGTTTCTGAGAAAGAGACAAATCTTGCAAACGCAACAATCATATGCAAACACGGGAGTGTGGTGGGAATTTATTGTTTTCAGAGCCGTCATAAAAAAGGATGATTTTTAAGTGGCAGCATATTTCCTAAGTGCTCATTACTTTTAAAGCCCACCTTTGGGGAGGCCACGGGCAGGTGAGCAGTTGCAAATCCTGCCACGAAAAGCAGAGTAGAAGGACGCGGTTGCACCAGAGTTGGTTTCAATTTGGAATCAACACTGCCCCTTGTTCATGAAATCCTCACAGAGACCGCAGCCGCGGACACGGTGAAAGGGAAAAATTGCCCATATATGGCAATCAGTTGTGACACGAGGCTCATCAATAGCCCACTCTCTCCCAGGCACATCATTATCTATCTGATCTGCCGAATCGGATACTTAACAACATTGTCTTCAGAACAGTTGACGTACCCTGGAAAAGTCTGTCTTGTAAATCACAAAGAAAGATGACAGGTTTCACGGATTTCATCAGTGGTAAAAAGAAGGGAGGCATAAAGGGACAGATACTAGTGTACTTAACCCTCCGGCACAATGAATTCAATGAACTAAACGTACTTCAAGAGGAAAAAATAATCTCCATACCTCAATTTTTTTGAGGCCAAACAAGAAGCCACTGACATCACCTATTTAGCTCAGCTCCTAACTAAATTGAGTTTTTTGAAACATAAAGACAAATGAACAGGCAGATGGCATGATTTCATGGTATAAAAAAAAAATAGTGGAGAAAGTTGAACCAGGGAAACAGACTACTTCAGCTCTAGCTTTTCTCTCCTACCCTAGATCCGGAGAAACAAGAACAAAAAATTAACAAGGAAAGGAGTCCACAACTAGACTGCCAAATAAGACGTATCCTCCCTGGACCGGACACTACAAGGAACTCCTGAAAGCAAGAAAACAACCAAGAGCAGATAGATGGGGAGAAACCACAGCCCAAAAACCCTACCGAAAGGAACTTGCTAAAAATGAAACCTCAGACAATCTAAGCTTAGAGGTGGCTGACAGCTCAGAGATGAAAATACCCAACTGACCTGATGGGTTCAAGCAGGCCCTTGTGGAAGCAGCCCTCTGGCCCACTCTACACTTCCGCTCCCCCATCTTGGAGCAGGCAGAGACAACACAGTAGGTGCCCCGGATGAAAGTGGTAAGAGTGAGGACGAAGTTCAGTGAGGCACGGCAGTGCACGCGAGGCCAACAGGGGAGCACTCACAGCCACAGACAGGCTGGTAAGGGCTCCTCCTGCCCTTCCCTGCAATGGCTCTGGAGAAAAGTTCAGAACTTTAAAGGTAGAATAAGTAATACCCCCAGAAAATACAAGAATGACCACACACTTCCACAAAAAATAAAATAAAATAAAGATCTTGGAAATTCAAAGTGTGATCACTGAAATTAAACACCCAGTGATGGCTGAATGCTGAGTGGATACAGCTGAGGAGCAGCTCAATGAGCTGAAAGATCCAGTTAAGTAATTCTTCTAGAGTGTAGCACAACGGGGAAAAGCTAAGGGATATACAGGAAACAGAAACAAAAGGTCAAAGATCTTTTGAATAGAGGATTTGAGAAGGAAAGAAGAGAAGAAAAAAAGAGAACAAAGAAATAATAAAAACAAAGACAAAAAAAAAAAAAGCCCTGAAGTAAAGAGGAAATATCTCTGATGAACAGGATTAGTAGAAAAAGAACTACTCCTACACAACCTGTGGGGAAATTTCAGAATATGTAGGACGATGAAAAAAAAGAAAAAACTAAAAATAAATAAGTAAAAGAAGGGAAAAGGGATTCTAATTAAAATCCCAATACAATCAGGGCATCTGGATAAGTATTTCATTCAAATGGTTGGGAGGACTACAGATAAGACCGTCCTTTCCACCTGACCTCTGAGATCATTCCAGGCAACACCAACACTGCTGTAACAGCTGGTCGCCCGGGCTTTGGGTCTCCACTCCACTGCCTCACATCTCCACCCACTTTGGTGAACTATGTAAACAAAGTTGTTTACGTCACACCTTGGACCTCCGGCTCTAGAAATGTTCCAAGAAATTCCTGACTACAAACCCCCAAGCCTAGGACCCTTTTTGTGAAAAAGGTTTTTTTACCTCAGGGCAGGAAGTCCTTTTAGCTTACCTCATTCTTTCACACTGTTAGGTGAGCCCTGCTGATTGAACTTCCTTCCCCAATCTGCCTGGATCCCATGATAAAAGATCCCTTGATCTTTCATTAGGCGCCTCCATTCGTTTTTCACATAGCCTTTGTGCCATGTCTTCAAATAAATTCCCAATGAGAATCAATCTATCCCATCACAGTTGCCCTAAACTCCTGGGCTCCTGAGCCCTCCCAGACATGGCACAACCATGTGGATTGGTTCCACTGCAAGAATCTCATCTCGAGCCTCACCTGAGTCCTTGACGGCCTCAAAATGATCTAGAAATTCTTTATCTCTCGTCTGTCCCTGTGTCCATTCTTCATAGAGGCAGTCCAAATCTCCACCATTCCCTCAAAGTTCTCTAGCTAACCCCAGCTCCCTTCACTTGTTAACATACGACTTAGTATATGATCAGACTTGTCCCAAATATATTTTGTAAGTTATTGGTATACAACGAAATACGTTAAATGTTAAGATAAAATAGGTTAGGAAAAGCATTTTTCAACATAAAACAATCAGATACATCTCCTTTATCTCTAAGGTTAGTAATTCCTTCCAACTGCACTCCATACTACAAGCTCCCCTCTGCCAGAAATTGCCTTCACTCTGGTTTCAAGCACATCACTCTTGTATTTCTCCTCCCACTTCTGACTACACCCCCTCCACCTCTTCACCAGCTCTTCTGCCAGCATGCCAGTAGGACTCAGATCTTGTCTCCATTTGCTGTAACATGATCCTTGGGGATCTCATCCCCCTCCACAGCTTCAAAGATCATGGCCACACAACAACAACAAGCTCCCTCATTTACATCCACCAGCCCAGACTCAAATGTTCAACTGCTTATGATGCATCTTCATCAGATGTCCTGGACATAGCTCCACCTCAGCTTATCAAACTCACTAACTTTACCCACTCACCTGCTTCTCTGCATTCTCTTTGGTTTATGGGACTACCATCCACCTCGTTTTCCGAGAAAGATATGTTAAGTCACACTTTTCTTCCTTACACTTCACACTCAAGTCATCAAGTTCAGATGACTTAGTCCAAAATGTATCTCAATGTGTCCCTCACTCTTCGTCCCCAAAGTTATGATCTCTCTCTCACCTCAAACATTCCCTTCATCTCACACTCCTCTACACCAGTGAATGGCAATGTGGGCTGCACATTAACACTGCCTGGGGAATTTATGAAAATCCTCGTGTTTAGGGCACACCCCAGGCCAATTATTTTAGAGTCTCTGGGGGTGCAACCAGGCATCGGCATACTTTTACAAGTTCCCATATGATTCCAATATGCAGCCAGCTTGAAAATTTTCCCAGAATTGAAGACGTGAGCACGCAGAATGAAAGTGCACACTGAATACCAAGCTAGAAAAGTAAAAACAAATCTAAAACTAAACAAGTCAAAGTGAAACTGAGTAACCTTGAAGAGAAAGAAAATATTGCGTAAAAGCTCCTGGAGAGAAAAGACAAGATTACTTACCAAGGAAAGAAAATCACACCAATAGCAGATTTCCTGTCTGCAATATTTGATGGCATAAACAATGAGTCAACATAATGGAAGCAGGGGGGAAGCTATGAACCTAGAATTCTATGGCCTGCTAAACTGTTCTGGGAGAATGAAGCAGATTCTTCCAGACGCGCAAAGCTAGGACTCTACTACACACAGACCATCACTGGAAGAATTCCCTTACAAAGATTACACAGTTGACCTTTGAACAGCATGGGTTTGAACCACACAGATTCCCTCATATGTGGATTTTTTTCGATGAATGTGGTACAGTACTGTAAATGTATTTTCTCTTCCTTACGATTTTCTTAAGAACATTTTCTTTCCTCCATCTTGATTAGAAGAATACAATATATAATACATACACAAAATATGTGTCAATCGACTATTTATGTTATCGGAAGGCCACAAGTAGTTAAGTTTCGGGGGAGTCAAAAGTTAGACGCAGAGTTTGGACTGTGCAGGGGTCAGCGCCCCTACTCCCACATTGTTCAAAGGTCAGCTGTACTTCATTGTGTAGGCAAGTAAGCCAAAAAGATTAGAGAGCTATTTAATAACGACCAAGTCTGGATCCCACCTAGAAAATACCAGACGTGTGAATGTATGCACCACGAAGAGGTTCCAGTCCCCTTGATTGCAGTAAAATAGCTCACTGCAAACAAATAAATTTTATAACAAAAGTATTCTGGCTAGTTAATTTTAATTGTTCTCCTGTGCTTTTGTAGAATTTAGTTCCAGTTTTCAAGTGTTCGCTTTCCAGAACTTTAATAAAAGGAAGTGCTGCCAGTGTAGATGATCCGAAAATAATTTGAGAATTCCCAAGTGATAATCATTCAATCCTTGTAACATTAGACTTGGTTTCCTTACATTATTTCTTAGCAAATTCAACCATACATGTTAATTTTATTAAATTAATTCTCAGTATTAGATTCTAAGATTTAGCATGAAGAAGAAAAAAGGACTCTTAACCAAGATGATAATTATATATTTAATACATCTTGCTTTTAACAGCAATATTCAAAGTAAACACATCATAGACCTTATAACTTATTAAAGATTTATAGTCCTTACAAAGTTGATTCTAAAAATATACCTTATTTGTTCTAAATGAATAACATTATCTGGAAGATAGAATAATAAATTATAGTAGTATGTTTACCACCACTATCGTTAAGATTGTGTACATATATTCAATATGAAATCCTTTTAGGATCTTCACACTTTCAGCCTTAAAATGTAAAAGCAGATTAAAGTTTGGCCTACAAGATCTCAGTCTGACAGCAATGGTTTTTAAAACCAAAAATTAAAAAATATCTAGCTGACATATTCCAAGAGCATGGGCACATGCACATACATTTCTACATGTACATCCTCTCTCTCACTGAATCCAACACACACGCGCGCACACACACACACACACACACACACACACAAACCCAAAGTAAGCAGTAAGTTCCACCCTTGTGTATCAGACAATTATCATCAATTTCAAAAACAAAAATTGGAAAAAAGTTAACCAAAAATATGTTTAAACCACACTTAAATGGTTCCCGTTGTTGGAAAGATAGGCACGAAACTGCTGTCGAGATCTTTAACATGCACAGTGTAAGCCACCTCAGGCCATTCTGGAACAAGCTCGAACTGTTCACTAATGGACATATGAACACGTAGAAAGTGATGTGCTCATCCATTCCCCAGATGGCCTTTCACTAACAGTCAGTGACTGACCCTGCCCGGCTAATGTGGTTTGCTTCACGGAACCCAACAGATTATAGAACCCAAGAGAATTAGAAACTGCATTTCGATCTGTTTGGGGTTTCTTGGGGTTCCATGTGCAAAAGCAATGGGATACTGTACCGCAAATGACAATATCATTGAGCACTTTGTGGCACTGAAAAAGGTCATTTTGGTATTTCTAGAATGTATTTATTCCAGCCAAATTTCCCTATGGTGCCTTCTTTTAATTACATATAGTCTTGCAGACTTCGACTTAAAACAATTTAATGCTGATAACCCTCTCTTGCTCATCACTTTTACCTCCAGCAGAATTCTTTTTTGGACGCTCTCCAGTAATGCAGGTTTGAAAATGTGCTATGGAAGTTCATTTTCATTATCAATTAAAACACCCCAAGCTCTCTGAGACAGCATTAAAATAGAAACTAACCACATGTCAGGACACCCATAACTCATACTGCTGTGATTAGAAAAAGGAAAAGGCACAACAGTAAGCAAAAGAGAATATACCAGCTTTCCATTTTTCTTTGTCTTTCTCTTTTCTGGCTTCCTCTTATTTTATTTCACTAAGTGTATAAACTGTTCAAGCATTCTTATACTCTGCATGACAATAACAGAATATTTTGGCACATCAACATTGTGATACAATATATGGTATGTTTAAAAAAATTAATTTAAAAATTTCATCTATTAATGAACACGCTGTTTAATGTAGTGCATATATATTTTATAGTTATTTAAGTCAAATACATCAAGGTTTGTAACTGATTTACAGATGAAGCAATCACAGATTGCAGTAATATAAGCGTATGTGCATGTATATGCATGTAAGTGTGTGTGTGTGTGTATGTATACACACACATACACACACACACACACACATATATATATACACCAATCAAGGGAAAAACTGCATCCTGGCAATTTTACAGTCCGAAGCTTTGTTGATATAGCTATCATTTACGTGCCCTTTGCATCTTGTTTTTCTGTACAAAAGATATATTTTTGCGTTCTTCATTCCTGATGAGATTTTTCTGCGATAACTTTACATTCATACTGTAAAAATTAAAAGGTTAAAAGGTTAACAGATTAAGGTTTATTTTGAACAGCAATTTCCATACATACTAGAAATTAATACTTTATTCACGTATGCCCACTTTATTTGTCAAAGAATCTGAGAGCTATGCAAGGATTAGAAGCAAATGACAAATGTGACAGGGAAAAAGAAAGTTCGCAGTCGAGAAGTGAAAGAGACATAGCAAACGCAGGCAAAAGACAAGGTTTCTGCATTACAAGCAAATAATAACAGTATGATTCAGATCAATCCTACAACATGAAGGGAAGCAAAATAGGTTTCTCTGAGTGCTTGGTAAGGTGAACCAGAAACGGAAAGGTCATGAACTTAAGGACAGAACTGATACGGTGAATTCAGGTAATATTTTCTCAAATCACTTTACAATTTCAAGGGGAAAAAAATCTATTATATTAGCAAAACCTTCTGGTCAAAACAGTATTTTAGAAGTACAGCTACAGATGTGCACCCACAATTCAAGATAAAGGAAACAAACAGGCTTAAGATAATTGGGTGGCCAGATTATCAAAAAGACATGAACCACGAGAGACTGTGGACTCTGGCAAACAAACTGAGGGCTTCAGAGGGGAGGGGGGTGGGGGATTGGGCTAGCCCGGTGATGGGTATTAAGGAGGGCATGTATTGTATGGAGCACTGGGTGTTATATGCAAACAATGAATCATGGAACCTACATCAAAAACTAATGATGTACTGTATGGTGACTAACATATCATTAAAAAAAAAAAGACACCCACCTAAGCCACTCAGTTCTCCTAGCTGACTACAATGACACAAGTGACAGCACTTATTTATGAAACTGCTGTGGCCTTTGAATGCTGCTCCCTGACCCTTGCCATCCATGACCGGGGTGACCAACAGTGTCCTTCTTCTTCTTAACTAAAATGTTCAAACATCTTGATTTGCCAGAGATAGTCTTAATTTCTATCTATTGAAGCAACATAGTTATTAGTAATGCTGCTTTTTTCACTTTTAAAATGGTCTCTCTTTGATAGAGTAGAAACCTACAGATTAGTTAAAAAAAAATGGAGGGTAAGTCCTATCACCTTACCCAGAACACATTTTAGCTTTTCTATCCAGTGGTTCCTTCCACTTTTAGTATGCTTGGCTTGGAGAAAACTTGACTTACATCTTAATAACAGATGAAATAAGCATCAGCTTACCATTGCCAGTTGTCGGCCAATGTTTCCCATTGTTATGCCTCCAGCAAAAAATATACACGGTAACCAAGAACGAACATAGAGAAAATCTGGAGATGTATATCTAGAATAACAGAAATGTTTTTAACAACCCGCCAAGGAAGTACAATGATATTTATTAAGAAAATTACAATGGAAATGGTTATTCTGTACATTAAAGTGGCTAACCCAATTTTAAAATCTCAATTCTTAAATCAGTTGTCATTTATTTCTTTTAGCAAACAAACACCAAAAAGAATACTTACTGATAAACACCATTATAGACTAGCAGTTGAGTGACCACGGTTGCCAAGAAAGCAATTCCTACTCCAAGGCCAAAACCACTTCTAGACCTATCAAAGGTCCACCATAGTCCAATGGAGAGTGCAGCCAGTGTGAGAGACAACTGTATGTTGTTATCAAAATCCACTTTCTGAGATCAGTGTTAAAGAGTCATTTTAAAACTTGTAACCAAATAATACCACCTGTTCATTTTCCTAAAATAAGAGATATTACCGTTGAGACAGGAATTGATTGCTTTTTCTAGAGTGAGTTCGGTCTTTTCATACAATGCAGGACACTGGGTGAGATTAAAACTGTCTCTGATATTTACTAAAGATACACAGAGGGCATGATATTTCATTAATAGATCCCACCTACTTGTAGTTCCCCCTACCCCCCAAAAAAGCCCTCTGTCTACACTCACAGTTATAAGATCAGACCCATTATTTGAGATATGCTTTCTTTACTAAAACTGTAACCGGAAGTCTTGAGACACACTATTGCTAAAGGAACACACTTTTGCTAAAAAAGAAACCAATATTACTTCTCAAACAGGTTCAGAATTACTTGCGAATCATACAAGAACTTGAAAATAGAAGAGCTGACAGCTATTTAACAGGGTACCACATTCTCTATATGATTTACTGACAGACACATTTTATAATAATGCAGCTCAGAAACAAGAGGACCAAGGACACAGTATCCCTTTCTATTATGTCAACTGTTCTAGTTTTAATTTGTTGAGGATAAAGCCTTGAAGTGAACATTATCTTGCAACCTGCCAAGCTATTTTGGTGCCTGAGACTTTCTGGTATAGGACAGTTTGCTCAAATGATATTTTATTTCCGTCACTTACTTAAGCATCTATTCACAAATGTGCGGCCCTTTCCTACTCCAAAATCTCTGGGCAAAACGAAGCTTCACAAATTCAATTTTCTCATTTCTTTGCTAGAGGATTACACTAAAGGAATTAATTTCAAGTATCATTAAAAGGGCATTATCTATGTCCCAAAGGCCACATCTTGGCTCTATATCCAGCTCCCCAGGGGAGACTAGATAGCTTGCCAAACTAACTGGCCATGCTGCAACTACAGAGAAGAGAGGAGAAGTTCAAAAAATGCATATGAAACTATTTCCCACTTCCTTTAACATCCCGTCGTTTACCACCCACCCCGCCCCACCACACCAGCTGGTATCTCCAACACCCACTTCGCTTACTTCTCAGCATCCGAGGGCTGTTGTTGGCCATTCCCTCAAGGTCATTTCTTGATTAGGCTTGATTTATTAAAGAAAGAAAGAAAGAAAGAAAGAAAGAAAGAAAGAAAGAAAGAAAGAAAGAAAAGAAAAGAAAGAAAAGAAAAAAGAAAGAAATCCACTATATATGGTATGCTTTCTGCAAAAGCTTTTCTTATTCTTTAGCAGGCATTATACCTAACACTCCAAAGAAAAGGTTATAATGCTCTGATTTTTCTGTGTAATAAACATTCTTAAAAAGAGTAGAATTTAATATTCACTGAGTTCTATCTTTGATAACTAAATTAACTTTATTAAGGGTCAAAGGAAACTAAGGTTTCTAGGGTAAACAGGTAAAATACATCTAACTGAAAAATAGTACCATGGGGAACCTAATATTATTAAGTCTATGTTATAAATTTTGCAGACATTTTGGATTTTGCTTCAAGGGCGGACAGAACAGTTAAAAATCACTATACTCAAGTATCTCATTGACAGAGAAAGAAAAGAATGACCGAGGCAAACAATTTAAATTAGATATATGAAGGTTTTTAAATTCCAGAAAAGGCTATCTAAATTTCTGTATTTAAAAACACCTGAAACATCTGGAATAGAATGGTCTAATCCATCAGTTGGGAGGGGAATTTACATGCTTAGGGGGCCTCTGAATGGGGGAAGGAGCCCTTCCTAGACTCAAGCCAGGATCTCTGGGGTCTAGTCTCAACTCTGTCCCAGCCTCGCAGTACGAGTGCCTTGGCAAAGTACCTAACCTCTCTAGCTTTCATTTGTCTTATTATCTTTATAAAGAAAATGTGGAACTGGGTGATTTCTATGTTTTCCTCTAGATACAATATTCTATGAGTCTATCTTTTCAAACGCTCCCAACCACCAGATTTGTTTGTTATAAAATCCTAAATCTCAAAGATTTCACAAAGATAAACATGTTGGGAAATTCTTTAATACAAAAGGAAATGGAAAACCAAACTAGCAACCGCCACTGAGGGGCCTCCAGATTCACAGATCCCGAAGCGCTAGGACAACTGGGAACAGAAAGGCAAATGTGTCTGCAGAATGGAGGACCTTGCCACTTGCCTTTATTCCTCTCTCAAACTTCTCCAAAACAGCTCAGTACTTCCTATAAAAGACACAAGAATCCACCGGCCACATGACCCACCCTCTCTCCAGCTAACCACCAGCCGTGAGCCCGGTGCAGAGCCACAAGAGGAACCCTGGGCAGCCCGACTTGCATGCATGCTCTTCCCAGCACCAAAGCTCCTGCCCCCTCCACTCTCTAAGCCACATCTTCTAGGAAAGGGATGACTGAACTAGTCAGTCACAGACTCTTTTCTACAAAGCAAAGTCAGGGGTGGGGGAGAAGAAGAGAAGCAGCAGGGAGGAGGACAGGATGAAAATCTTATGAGGGCAAAAACCTTTGTTCTGGGGTGGGTATTTTTTTCTGTTGTATCGGGGAGAAGATAGATGGGAGAAGGGAAATAGAGGTACTTTACCTCTATTCCAGCTGGGATACTCTAAAAATACTCATTAACCACAAAATAAAATGCCAGAATCCATAAGTGATCAAACTTTAAAAATATGTACCTTAGGAACAAATGTTCTTTTTGGCCAATGTCTAAGCTGAACATTTCCACTTATGCCACCTTTAAGAACATTTACGTGGTTTGCTGGCGTCGATTAAAACCAATAGATGTGTTTTTGGAAAAAAATTATAGGTTCCTTAAATTAAAAATAAACCAAAAAACAGCCAGCACCTGAAACCACAAGTCCTCACTGGGAAGTCTTAAATGAAAAGAGAGACAAAAGAAATCCTTTGAACAATTATCTGTTTCAATCTTAGAGTTACCGAAACTATACAGAATGATGTAGCTAGTTTAAGAAAAACACGCAAAACGTTTAAACGTGCAAAGTTTCTCAGTGGTCCTGAAACACCGGGATTTAAATGGGAGGCTATCCCCCACCCAGTAACCACAGGGCTGCTATTGTGGTGTTTCAACAATACAGCCCACGTTCTTTTTACGCTAAGGGGACATATCACAATTTGACAACAGTGAGGTTGCAAGGGACTGTTTAACCCTTGGACTGTCGGAGCGGCTTTGTGATTATGCGTTTCGTTACAGCGGAAAGGATACAGCGCTGGCATGATTTATACCAACAAAGACGGCTACGCACCGCATCACACTGGACCACTCTCTTTTAAATTTATGTGGTTCGCCAAGATGCCTGTCAATGCAGGGGTATAATAACCCAATCACAGCTGTGGAGAAAAGGAGAAAAAAATTAAGTCATCTCCAATGCTATAGTAGCAAAACTTAAGCTAAAGAGTCGCTACCACCCCCCACAAGCATTTGAAAGATTGTTTCAAAAAGCTCTCCCAAGTTACTTAACATCAATCACTGGTATTTTTAAACTCACCTCCCAAAAGAGAGGAGGAAAAAAAAAAAGACAGCACCCCTGCAGAAAGCACTGCAAATGATTACAATAGTATTCCAAATTATAATTGGCAGAGCACTACTTCAGTGTATGATTCACAATTTAGCAGTTTGGACTGGATGGTTCCTGCTACTTCTCTACTTACTACTATCTCTGAGATTTGAAAACATCAAACCAGCTGGCAGTTAAGCAATGTTCTCTCTGAACTGCATAACCATGAAGCATGCTATAAAATGCCACAGACTGTCTAAAGAGAAGCCGGAAGCATAAATGAGTACAATAGGGTCATTCCACACACAGTGTTTGTTCGGATGGCTACGGCCGTTCTGTTCTACAGATTATTCTAGGGCCTCCAGCTTGTCTCCTGTGCCCAGTGCTGTGCCCTAACGTTCCCCACCCCCCTTGGCCTTCTAATGAGTCTCTAGGTCATATCGAAACAGGGAAACTTGCAATAGAAATCTACATGAAAGCCTCACTCCACACAAAGAAACACTTAGGAAACATAATCTTTAAGAACTATACATTTTTGGTTAAAATTTAAATTCACTCTTAAAAACGAGAAGTCATTTTAGTACATTTCTTAGTTTTGGAAAGAACATCTTGACTGTTAACCATATAATTATGAATAACTGTAGGCAAAATGTCTATGATTGAGACTCCAAATACTCACACCCAATTTTTAATTAAAATACTTGTCAAACTTCAACATTTTATTCATTTAATGGGAGAAGATTTTAAATGCTAAGTTAGTCACCAAAAAAGACAATGAACCAAAACATTCTTCAGCAAGTTATAAGGAAAATAAACTTCTACAGATTAAATTTAACAGGAAATAGCTAGGCAGCTTTGACCTGCTAATCTTACTAAAAAACAGGACGGTTATGTTGCCATTAAGTAATAAAGACACAATTGTCACACCAGTTGAAAAGCAATGTTTAAAATGTCCAGTGCCACCTATGATGTCTCTTGAAATTATTGTACCAACATCTGAGCGCCCGAGGAACAGGACCCCCGCCTGGTGCTGGCTAGCTATATCTCACAAATGATGCACTCAATCTTGAAGGAAAAAGAGAAATCAATTAATACCAAAAATCACAGGCTAACATACCAATGGAGTAGTATTAAAAAGAGGCCTCACAGCCACGCCTCCACCTGGGGGTGAGTGGCTGCAAGGATGTATGCGTGCTCTAATCCACAAATCTGAAAGTGCTCTTCTGAGTTAGGCTTCTGCTGAGTATAGATGGTTCACAGATCATCAAGAGATTAACAACGAATTTCAGCAATGCAGACCTCCAACAACTATTAGTAAATTCAAAACTTTCACATCATATTCCTATTTAAAAGGCTTGGCTCTAAAATCCTGGGAGATTAACTGACAGCATTTCCAAATTCCTGCAAAATTAAAATGGCAACAAGCATGCCTAACAGTTGAAATACATCTAAATGAATATTACCTCTTTTTTTTTTTTCTCAAGGGGTCATGAAACTAACAGCTCATGTCATTCCTCACTCTCGCTCTCCCTCTCTTTCCTCCCTTTGCCTGTTGCTGAGAAAAATCAACTAAGATCAGGCATTCCAAGTCAATTTTCCTCAGCAGCTGATGCCATAGGTAAAGAATTATCACATAGAGAATACTGACGTGTGTGCAAAGATATAAATAAGTAAAATTGACTAGATTTGTATGCATGTGATGTCAGACTCACAAGTGAGAGACAACTGAGGAGAGAAAGCAAAAACACAAAAAGGAATTTAAACTGCCACGCTGCCAACCTTGGGATTTGCCAATAAAAATCAAATCCATTGAGTATGCATGGTTCTCGGCTGCTCACTGAGAAGGAGAATTCGAGGAAGCTTGTCACTTCCCATTAAATGTCTTCTTCCTTCCCTTTAAATAAAGGCATGGCAGAGTCTGATAGCAATATCTTCAGCACAGTGAGGCTCCACCGTTTGAGAGCTCCGCAGAAGTATGTCTGGGCTTCTTTTCTCTCTCTCTCCCGACTTCTTCATTTTAACAAGAGATGGTTAAAATCATGCCTGCGTAACATTATATGCAAACATCACCCTGCTTAATCGGAGGGCTCTCTGATGCAAAATAACATTTCTTGGGATAGATTTAAGTTACTTCCCAGTGACCAGTTACAGCATACCAAGCCAAAACCAGAAGAAGTTTGTAAAACATCAATATTAAGTCATCACTCTTTCAGGGTAGTGTGTTTAATTCAGTGATGCACTAAGAGGAACAGTTAAATTAAATGTTTTGCAAGGAGAAGGGGCTGAAAAAAACACAGCCATTGAATGAGATGGACTTTCATGGAAAAATACTACAGGATAGGCAATGTTTCATTCAATAAATCCTTAAGCTCCCATAATATGTCTGGTTCTTGATTATTTGCGGGGGATCCCACCCCCAAAGTGAGCACAGAAACAATTCAATACAGTAACACGGTAGGAGTGGCACTGACAGGGCCTAGTGGGGGGCCCCCGTCTTCTCCTGGCATGTGCTGAGGGGAGGAAGGGTGCTGGAGTGTCGGGAAAGCATCACAGAAAAGGTGGCCCCTGAGGCAGGAGCCAAATTCAGCAGGTCAGTGGTGTGGAAAGGGCTTTCTCATCTAAGGGAAAAATTGGGGGGAAAGCATGAACAATGCAAAATACCCACTATCACCGGGAAATTGTAAACTTTAGGCAAAACGGGAGCTTCAGAAAGACTCTGAAAAAGACAAAAGTTGGCAAGGGTCATATTATAGAGATTACCCTGCAGACACTGGGGAATCAGGAAATAATGCCATTGCATTTGTAGCAGGTAGAGAGGCGCTCACTCTTACAGTGCTGAGTGTGCAACAACATATGATGGGGAGAGGGGAGTGGCGGGTGGTCAGAGTACAAAATTAGAAGCAGAAAAAGAGACAACTGAAAATTTCCAACAGAGTGGTAGAGGGCCTGAACCAAGAGACAGCGGAAACATGGAAACTTGGGAGGTGAGAGCGGGAGGAGTCTTGCAGGGCTCTCCAGGAACTGGGTAAATGACTGCCTGGCTAACCTGGAAAGATTTGGTTTTTTCTTTTTATGTTAAGTATTAGTTTCATAGGTATGAATATAATTTGGTTACTTGCGATTTTCAAGTCAATTTCCCTAGTTATTTTACCCACATGATGATGACTATCTTTTTCCTCTATTCATTCCTCAGAAAGATTCCTCTGCAACCCTCTGTAAAGTTCAAGAGGTTTCTAACTCTGATTCTAATGTACTGCACACATTGAGAAGTTAATCAACTTGAAACACCAGCCATTATTAAATTAAAAATAGAGAACTAAGAAAAGGAAAATGAGATCAAAGGAACTGCACCAGAGTTCTCTACTGGGCGTCCCTCTAGAAGCACTGCTACCAAATGTTCCAGCACTAGGTGCTACAGGGGAAGACAGCAAATAGCCAGGGACCCTTCTGTTTGCATGTAGAAAGTGGTGATTCTGGAGAATCTCCAGAAGGTAGCTGCTCTGTCTATGAATATTGGTTGGATAGGAAAAGCAAAGGACAATGATCAGTTTTTCTGACTTAAGATGGTAAAAACCTAGAGAGTTTTGAAAATGCATACAAGTGCATACACACAAAAACATATACATACTTCTAACACACGTAAACTTGTATACACTATGTTTCTTATATAATTAACTTCTTATCTCCTTGATATTGTCCCTAAAATTGGGGGCAGGAGGTGCAAGAATCCATCTTCCACCTTTGACAACTTCCACAAATCTGGTATCTTCACTCTCCTCTACTAAATGCCACGACTCACCCCAACAAAATCAGTAGCAGAGTTAACTGGAATATAGATTTCCAAATGCCTCTCTACTTCTATTTGCCCAGATACCCCGTGGAACGTACTGCTTTCAGGAGAAACACTTAAGCAAGAAATGCAAACGTAAACCCCCCAAATGGAGAAGTATGAAGTTAGGTTTGTAAGTGTGCCAAACCTAGTGGCTGGGAAAAGGAAGGAAAGCAGGGACAAAGTAACTGAAATGTGGCATTAACATTTGGAATTTTCCTTCCTAAATATGAGTTTGTGGCGAAAGTGGCCAAGCCACAGGGACAGACGCAGCCACTACTCCTCTCCTTAGTGGAGGTACAATGAAACCTCAGTCAAGTTCTCCTGCCCCAGCCACAAATGTCCAACACACAGCAGCATGTCCCATCCACGCCTGGCACTTCATCTGCAAGCTTCAAGAGAGGCACCCTGAGTCGAGAGGAAGTGTGAGCAGCTTCCTCTTTCCCCTTCTCCAGCCTGTGATGCCAGACCCAGCTGCACCATTCACCGGCTCTAAGACTCTGGGCTCAATGACATCCTCACCTCATCTCAGGTTCCTCATTCCCCCAAAGCAGGCACAGTGCCAAAATCTCACTCCCAAAGTTGCCCTACAGATCCCTGGGGTTAAGGGATGTGCCTAGAACATTGGGAGGCAGTCAATAAGTAATAGTTTCTCTCCCCTGACCTTCCTTTTGTCTATTCTGAAAAGATATGTTCTTCTAAATCCCAAAAAGCTTCACCTGGTAGCCAGATAGCAGCTATACCATACAAGAAAATAAACGAACTAGAAAAAGATGATGGGAAAACTTAATTTTTCTCTTTTGAGTTTAGATGAAAGAAAAGAAAATACATGAGGACTAGCAGACACAACAGAGAATGATAAAATATCATTTATGCTTTCTCCTCTATTTGGATGAGTTTGCCTAATCTCTCAGAAAATGTCAATAACCCTGGGGAAACGATGAATCACTGCCTTTATAAACTTTTAATGTGAATATTGTAATAGAGACATCGACACATAAACTACACTGAAACCTTACCACAACATGCCTCTCCATCCACGCAACTGTCCAGTAGGTTCCACGAGGTCATTCTAAAACATCTCACACCTAACTCCTCCCCCTTCGACCTCTAGCTCAAGGATGGAAGTCAAGAAGGATTTATTATTTATTATTATATTGCAAGGTATTGGTGTATTTTAAGTATGAAACACCAAATGGACATTCCAAAAAGCAATTTTCTCCCTTGATCAGACTCTTCTTCTACCACACAATGATGGCTTCCTTCTATTACTTTCTTTTATAAAATGTTATTAATCTATTGGTCTCAGTCATTAGAAAAAGCTAAAAAGTATCCATTATGGAAGCTCCGCATTAAAAGGCTTTCTGAAATGCTCCACTTTATCCATTACATCTTGTCCACCAAAAAAGATCTAAAATAACTACTGAAATAGGATAACTTTAAGCAAAGAGAATCTACTTATTAATCTCTTTAACTATTCTTTATCCTTGAACTACATCTAAAAAAAAGATACCAAAAAAAAAAAAGCATGTACAAATATCTAAAAAATAACATGAAGCTTTAAACTTGAGTAACACTACTCAAGTAGTTTTCATCTACTTCAAAAACAAGGCCATAATACACACAGATCTAACCCTTAAGACCACAGTGACGATGACCATCAAAATAATTCAGAGTAAGACCTAACATGAGGTGGGTTGAAGAAAAGACAAAATCAAGAAGTGAAAAGCTTCAACCCAAAGGGAAGCAAGATTCTTTTAAGATTAAATTTTTTTTCTTTTTTTTAATTTTTCAAAAGGAACATTTACTAGGAAACTAAAGGGAAACCAAACAGAATGAAAGAGAACAGAGGCAGAGTTATAGATGGGCTCACGGAGTTCAAATTCAAAAACAGCCTCTGGCCACAGCTGGACTGGCTAGACAAAGCTTTCTAGACACAAAGCCACCTGCCTGCCATGTAGACAGGCTTCTTTGCCTGTTGGCCCCTAGCTTGTATTTCATACCAACAAACCAGTAACATACTCAGTAGTACCCAGGGCTCCCAGCTCTCTGGGCAGGAAGATCTTTGGGGGATGGATGGGGAGAACAGTAGGCACAGCTACCCCAGGATCTCCTACCCAGGCTCTCAGTGCCAAGGACATGTCAAAGTTTATTGGGATGGCTGCCTGATATCTATCAGGGCCAGTCCGGTTTCTCTGGGACTATTCTTCTGGGCTCATCTGCCTGGCTCTAGAGACAGTATTTCTGCTGGCTATCCTGCTGGCACATGTCCTCATGCTTTAGTTCGAAGCACTGGCATGGTGGAGGATGTTTGACTGGGGTGGAATAGGCAGGGTAGAACTTTGGGCAAGGAAAGTTGAATTCTTCTCACATCATCAGACGCAGGCAGAATCTTGGCTTCTCTTTGGATCCCGGCGGTTGAAAGCCAATCAGAGATGGAAATGGACTAGGGCAGGCTGGGGAATGCGTGAAGGTGGAGTGTAGTAACACTGCCTCACACAACCAAAGGCCTCTTTCCTTTTTAGATGTGAGATCAGTGTCGGGTGTCTTGCACCAGGGAGCTGCGGCACTAAGAACTTTCTGAAGTCATGCAACGATCCTGCTTCTGCCCAGGTAGTCCCACAGCGAAACGTTAATTCAAATGAAGACAATGAGCGTCCTAGGATTGTATCTGGGAGAAGTGGTGCAATGTGTGGTTGGGGTACCCTGCACCCATTAGGGGAGAGAGAGAACCACTAGATAACAGCTTAAAATTATAAAGTTCATAAGTCAGACAGAAATCAGACACAAGAGTACCTACCCTGTGATTCCATTTATATTACATGGTGGAACGGGCAAAAATAATCTGGGGACAGAAAGATCAGTGGAAGCCTGAGGCCAGGGGTGGGGAACGGACTGCAAGAGAGCACAAGAGAGTCTGTGGGTCATGGAAATGTTCTACGGCCGGACGGTGGTGATGGGTTATGAGACGGTGCGCATTTGCCTCAACCCATCGAACCATTCGTTTCAAACAGGTCCACTGTCCCGTGTTTAAATTAAAGCTGAAAAACAAGTACTGCTCAGACAACAGCCACACTCATGTGCCCTCCTTCCTCTCTAAGCATTACAGAAGCCACCTACACATACCTGAGGCTGTGCCACAGCACGGCGGTACCCACCATGCTGAAGAGAAGATGCTTGCGATCACGTCAGGTGGAAAGAGCGTCACATTTCTCTGAATCTGAAGTAAATTTAACACTAATGCAAGAAATACTCCAATAAAAAATAGTACCACTCCACGAATCATCAAGTTCACACTCCTGCTAGTGACAGATGAAATGTAGGGGCCGCGCTTTTTGGGCCCAGGTGACTCTGTCTCTCCTTCTGCCATGGTTTCATAAGTTCAGTAAACCAGCAAGGGGGAAAAAAAAAAGTCTTCCCAGCTGAAAAGACAACTGTCTGTGAATCAACGCAGACTGGAGTTTGGACAGTTACAGCATCTTATCCTGGAAGAGGACATACCAGAAATCCTGCAAGAGATAAGAAAAAAGAAATCAATGTTTGTCTAATAAATGATCATACAATTTTTCTGATTTTAATACTAATTAATTTCAAAGTACAAATAATGAAATGACAAGCTTATCTATTTATTTAAATTAGTTATTTACTGAATAAGAAGTGGTTTAAAAACATTCTTATATGCATGATATAATAAAAAAGTGTTACACTTATATTTACCAGGACAGAGTAAGTGACCTTCGAGGCTCAAAGGTTAGAATAATAATAACAACAGCTTGCTCCGCTTCAAAGAAAAGCAGAGCAGGTTACCTGAGATAGTTCTACCACAATCTGGAAGCTTAAAATCCTGGTTTCTGTTTTTTCTACATAAATCGCCAAGCCCATCAGTTAGAACACATGGACTTGGAGATTTAGGTAAAAATCTGTATACTTTATAAAAAAATAAATGAATTTATACAGAAAATCAACATATTCTAACTGAAAATTCTGTACTGCTCACAATAAAATGTGACTTGCTCATGAGGATGACCTCCACAGGGGAACAAAATGTTTTCATGTTTAATGGTTACATATTTGAATTTTTGCACCACAGCATCTTACAAAACACAGACTGCCACCCACTTCCTACATACACACCAAGCACAGAAAGCAGACCTGACCTACTCTTGGCAGGGCCACAGCTGTGTCCCACCCCTGCCGGGACCCAGTCAGCCCTCTGTTGCAACCACAGAGCTACTGTGACAGAGCTGCAATAGGAAGCCGAAGAAAGGAAGCTAAGAAAATGAAGAGTAACCTCACAGCTAGACTGTAAGGAGTTTGAGCCAGTGGCTCCTGAAAGCCACGGAAAGTGGTCTTTCTCTTGTGTGCATCCGGTTAAGGCAAAGAACATTGGACACTTTCTGTGAACACAAAACCCATGTGTAAACTGGTGGTTGGGGAGAGGGGTGCTGACTTTAGAAATAATCAGTATGAAAAAGCGAGTACTAGTAACTCTCATAGCCAATCAGTTCCGTGTGATAAACACAGACAACAGACTGCTTTTTTTTTTTTACACTGAACCTCTGTCACATCCAAAGCTCTGAGCCCAACACACATAGGGGGACGTCTGTCCTCAAGCTAGTCCTCGCAAACCAGACTTAGTGCATAGCTTCACTGAGCGCTGTAGCTTAGAGGACTACAGAAAACTGTATGTCTTACAGCTGATTCATGGACAAAAACATTCTGCACACCAACTGAAAATCCCTAGAACCCATCTGGTCCTGATCTGGTCTTGCAGACTCTTCCTCGCTGTGCTAGCCAGCAGACCAGCACCCAGGTGTTCAGCTGCTGCAGGATTCTTCACCATCACCATAATCGTGACTCCTGATATAGCACCCATCTATGGAGGGCCTACTCCATGCCAGACCCAGAGTCAGCCCTAATCTGCAAAATCATCCAAAGGTACGGATTATCATCCTCATTTTACAAATGAAATGCAAAATCAAAGAGATTTAGCACCTTGCTTATCATCACACGACCCACAGTATAAGAACTGGAACGTTACCTTAGGTCTGATTCCAAAACCCATCCTCTTCCCTCTAAGCCTGAGTCCCATTCCAGCCCAACTCCTCAGACTTCTTTTTTGGCACTTGGATTTATGGAAGGGGATTTGGTTACTGAAAAGATGGTGACATGGAAAAACTAACTCAACTGTAATATATTCTCAATATAAGTAGGCAACCATATAATACCACAGAGACCATCAGAGTAAATGCACAAATGCCTTGAAATTTTCTTCAAAATTACTAGATCGAAGTATAAAAAGATGTTTTAAAGAAAAAAAAAATCACATGGCCAGCTTACATACTGTATACCACCATACTGCGTTAAGACCCTTCACTTCCCAGACTTCTAGTACACACAGCAACGTGTCCGAACTTCAGCTGTTAAAATGGCTACTCAGGACAAAGAGTATATATCCATTTTAAGCAGCCCCAATTCCTCTAGTAAATCCTTGTTTTATGTCTGTGATTTTTCCAGGCGGGAATTTATGGGAATGGATATTTTGTGTTGAATTATGTTTCTAAAAGAGCAGAACAACTTCAGCTTAAAAAGCGTTTTTCAGTAGTGCCAGCTCACAATCACCAGTGTTGGTCAGAGGGCACTGGCATTTTGGGCAGGACAATTCCTTGTTGTGTGCAACTGTCCTAGGCATTGCAAAACACTTAATGTCCCTGGCTCGTGCCCACTAAATGCCAGTGCATACCCCTCGCCCATTTGAGACAAACAAAAATGTTCCTACAATATTTCCAAATACCCCCAGAGAGGCAATGCCCTCCCACTAAGGGCTGCTGATAGCCACTGACTATCTCCTCAAGCTAGAGACTTTCTAAGTTGTTTATTTATATTATTCTACCACAGCTGTTTATTCAACCTTTCCTGGCAGGGCTTGTTTATAGTTTCCTACTTCACCCCAAAAGTTTTCTTTAAAAGTAACACAATATTTATTTGATAATTGTTTATTTGAATGAGTTATCTTTTTAAAGATAATATTTAAAAAATCCAAAAAGCTGATTTTTATGACAATATAATAATACAATAGTATATAATTACTGGAGACAAAAATAAAAGAATGCTTTAGAATCACAGTACCCTAAAATTTAAGAAATAGAAAGGAACTAAGAGATTATCTATTCCAGGGGGTCCGTGAGCCTGATGCAAAACAAAACAAAAAAGTTGTGTACATATGCATTTTTCTGGAGAGTTCCACAGTTTATACCAAGTACTTAAAAAGTCCATGATCCAAAAGAAGTTAAGAACCAGTGATCTAACAGTTCTCTCATTTTACCGGCATTCCAAATGAAACCCAAAGTGGTCAAGTGAGGTGACAAGATCAAGGCTGTGTACTACTGGATCTTGCTACCACAAGCGTGTAAAGTGAACTCCCGGAAATGAACAGACTCACCAAAGGAGTAAGAAATTCCACAAGACCACTCATTCCCTACTATCCAACAGTTCAGTTCCTAAAAAAGCATGCTACTTATAGTATCAGTCACAAAACAGGGAAGTGAGTTATTTAAATGAAAGCTTTTGGGATTAAGTATTCCCTTAATCTGTTTACTGTAAAGTTGGGTTTTCTGATTAGGTATTGGTATTTTTTTTTCTTAAAGCAAAATGTACCTATACCTTTAAATACTACTCTTACATCAATGATAAATTTGATTCTTCTCCAAAATTTAAAAAAAAATCTATATTTGAAAATTTTAAGATTACTCAAGAAATAACTTGCTGATTAGGGAAGAAGTCTTTGGTATAAAGATATTATTTAGAGAGAACAATACCCCAACAGATCCTCCATGATAATCCCGGTACAATGAGGCAAGTGTCTTTAACCCCCATTTTACAAAACAAAATAAATTAAGTAACTTCCTGAGATGATAACACTGTTACCAGGTAGCACCAGGACTGGTGCCCTCCCCCACATCCCCAACACTCCGGCTCCTTCTAGAGTTCTTTCCCATTTCACCACACTGCCCTAACTACAAACACCATACAAAAACAATTCACGCGCCACACAAGTGGGAGCTTTTAAAGTCATACTGATCAACTATTGTTAATACAAAAATAATGTGGTTTTTTTTTCAAAAATTGACAAAGAAAAATCTCCCACGGTATATAAGAAATTCTTATTCTTCCTTGAGCCCTGACCAACAATTTCTATAAAGTACATTACTGAACAAAAAGAAAAATAGTTCAAAAGTTTAAACAGGTCAATAACAAATCATCAAAACTGGAAAAACGTTAGTCCAGCTATATGACCACCTGTTAATGGGTGATATTATTCCTTTAAAAAAAATAATTGATAAGTGATTCAGGACTTTGTGAATGAAAATCAAAGATCACTGAAACAACTTTCAGGCAATAGGCATTTGAAAACAAATACAAAATTTTCTAGTAACCTTAAGAACCGGTTGTATTTGATCAATTTCAACACCTTCTCAGCAAACAAGATCATTCATTTTCCAGTGATTAACAGTCACAGAAGTGTATTTCCTTCCTCATATTACCTTATCTCTTCAGGTGTTTAGGTCAGATAGACTACAAAATAATAAAATTAAATTACTACCTCACATCTTTCATCAGATGCTCTCTTAATTATAATGGCAGTCTCAGAATAAGCATAAGCATCAGGAAAAACACACATCAATGAAAAAAATTTAACTCTCCTTAAATAAAAGCACACAAATGTGAATCATAGGCTATGCACACTAAAACTTCGAGAAAGACAAACATGTTTGCCTTGAAGACAATGCAACTCATTTTTCCTTTCTACATTAAAACCCAAACACAGAAACCATTAAACAAGCAGCATTCACATCCCATTACTACTTTTAAATGTCAAATCTCAGTCACTAAAAAGGTTACTCTATCATTTGGGAATAATTTTCTGATAACAATGAAAACAACGTGTCTCTAAATTACTGAACTGCACCTTCTTCTTTCCTTTACAAAAGACCATTCATAAAAGCAACAGTTGTCAGTTTAAAAAGAATCGACCTCTTTCCCAAATGTACATGATTCATTGCTTGGTCACTTTGTATCAGATAAGTACTGACGACTACAACAAATCACTCTAGTCAACATAATGTGCAGAGAAAGAATGAAAGCGGAACACAGGAAGAGTACCTGGCTAATATTTTTTCCCTGGAGACCCTATTAGTTAGGCATCTCTTCATTCATTTTCACTCCGTGGGTGGCAATCAGGGCCAAGCCCCGAAGCTGGAAAACACAATCTAGCCACTGTTTGGCTCCCTTCTTTCTCCCTGTACCTAGGACTGGAGCGTGCCCTTCCCCTGCAATCCTCCGCTCTATTGCAATACTGATCTGGGTCAGTCTCAGTGGCCCAGGGGTCAAGCCTACCCATTCCTTCTTAAAGCATCTCATCAATCCTACAAAATAGGAAGGCCTTCGTGGTGGTATATTTTTCTAGACTATGGAGCTAACACCATACTTTTATAACTTTTTTTCCAACACTACCAGGGCATGGGTCATGATCACTTGTTTTAGCACACTTCCCCCCACCCCTCTCCCCGTCCCCTATCATCCACACCGCCTTCCTTTTCCAGATTGCCAATTCCCACTGAGCAACCCCAAAATCCCAGTAACTGACTTCTAGGTCCTGGCAAGTGTTCTCTTTGGATTTACCCACACACCTGCTCCAGAGGTGTCCAATTCCGATCCAAAATGCCAAAGTCCCACTCCTCAACCCAATATCAACATACCTTTTTGCGGATTCTAAACTTACTACAAAAGCTACCTTTTTGGATCCATCCTCCTCCCCAGCCTGAGTCTCCCTGGCTACTAGCCTCCCAAGTCCTGACAGCTCTATGCTTGACAGCTCAGCGACCTCCAGCTTCATCAGATCTCCAGGGTCGCCCTTCCCGCCGTCCTCCAGTCTTCTCTCCGCTCGGACACTCTTCCACTGTCCGGGGAGCCTCAGCCTCTCCTATGACCTCCGCCCGACCCCGCTGTCCCCTCCCGGACCTCGCCGACCCTTCACCAGGTAAGCGGGGCCCCTCGCCCTTCAGGCCCCATCTGTGGTCCTGGCTACCCGCACCTGCCAGCAGGGTTCCCAGCCTGCAAAAACACAAGCAGTGCCTCTTCCCGAAGGCCATCCCCCTCCTCAGGCCGCTTCCCTCAGCACCGTAGCTCCAGAGCTTCGCAGGGGGACCCCAACTCACCCCCGCCTCCGCCATCTTCTGGGACCGGCTCCCGCCCCCCTCCGCCTCTTCCTCCTCCCCTCCCACTGCTCCGCCGGAGCCTCACTGCGCCTGCGCAGTCCACGGGGAGGCGCTCCGACGATCGGGGCAGACGAATTTCCGGTTCGTACCCGCACTTGTTGTTGGGCCCGCGAGACGGGGCAAAAGGGCTTCCGGTCTGCCCGAAATCAGCCGCCGCTTGTAGGCGTGGACTGTTTAGACGGTAGGAGGCGGCTTGGTCTGCTGTTGTTTGCTGACCAGGCAATCGTGGGTTGTGAGTATCCAGGCCCTGTGGGCGGTGTAAGAGAATCGCGCACTGACTCACGCACACTCTCTGGGAGGCGTGACCCTCAGCATGTCCCTCTGCTCCTAGGGGAACTGAGGGGTCTGGAGCGCAGGCTGCTGGGATCTCCCCCCAGGGATGCTGACTCTCTGTGCTTTTGCCTGGCTTTTTTACTCTTTACCTTTTCCCCTTCTCTACTAAGTCATAAAAGCATAACTGATACTTCTCTCATCTCCATTCCACAGCACTTCATAAGGTTTTTATTGATAATCGTTCCCCAAGTTCGACCAGGTAGCAGTTTGAGGACAGCTGTTTCCGTAGGAAGAGCTTTTAGAAGAGCTTTAGAGGTCAATAGCAAAGTAGAGAAAGTACAGAATCTTATAACCCCTTCCTTGTCAGAAGGTGTGCTATAATATAGATGTGATCATGTTACAGTGGTCTTGAGGAAAGTTTTAGGTGAAATTTGGGCCTAGCATAATTGTTTCAGAGCTTTCCATAAAAGTGTCAGTGAAATACCTTTTTTCCCCCTTCCTTTAAATGGTTAACAATAAAATGGATTTTTATGTTTCTAACCTTTATATTGGTACACTTACTTCTCAAAATTAAAGTCGAAATTAAATCTGCAACAAAATGCATCTAGGCAAGTATTGATATGATCTTTCTTGTTTTCTCTAATGTTACCTATAGCTCATAAATTTCTCTTTTTTTAAGATTTTATTTATTTATTTGAGAGAGAGAGCAAGAGAGAGAGCACAAGCAGGGGAAAGGGACAGAGGGAGAGGGAGAAGCAGCCTCCCCACTGAGTGGGGAGCCCCACACAGGGCTGGGTCCCGGTGATGAGGTTGGGGACTATACGTGAGGTTCAGTGGGGTGGAGTCCGGAGCCGACGACCAAGAAGGAATTCTTGAGGTGTCTTTGGTGCAAAATGGTGGTTTATTAAAGCACAGGGACGGGAGCCGTGGGCAGAAAGAGCTGCTGCCCCGAGGTTGTGAGGAATGGCCCATTATATACCCTCAAGTTGGGAGGGGGTTAGGGATAGCGTAAGTCTCTAAGGAATTTTGGAAGCAAGGTTTCCAGGACCTTGAGGGGGCTAGCTGTTGTTGGGAAGAGGTCATTTATTACTGTCTAATAAAACCTTAGTCATGAGACCCTTCAGATGTATATCGGTGGGCCATATGCTTGGGGGATGATTGCCAACACGTGTCTTGGGGGGGAGGGGGTTAGAGATAAAGGAGGTTTCCAAAGGAATTTTTATACGTTAAAATAGACTTACAGGATCTTGGTGGAGGGGAGGGGGTCAGGCTAGGACTGCCTTTTGCCCTTAGCAAAATATTAACATCAAGGAAGCTAAGTTCCTAGAGGAATGTCACCGTGCCTGTTTCAAGGACTTGTCAATGAGCTGTAGGTAGTAAGGTCTGTTTCTTTGTCCTTTAGGACAGCCAGGAGTGCCTGAGGAATGTCACATACACCCCATGGGGGGTGGGGTTTGCAGGGTGTCAGCTTCTGCTTTGTTTCAGCTTGCCTTCTGTTCCCTCATCACCAGGACCCTTGGATCATGACCTGAGCCAAAGACGCTTAAACAACTGAGCCACCCAGGCAATATTTTGCCATAAATTTGCCAAAAATTTCGCTTCTATGGGTTTTTATACCACCAGTAAAATAAGATTTGGGCGGATTATATGGATGGATGAGGAATTTTAAAAGGAAAAGAGAAGAGCGCCTACAAAAGAGACAACAACCTCAAAAATGTCCTGACATTAAGACTCTCTGTAAAACAGTACGAGTTCTATTCATTTGGCTCATGTCTCCCCAAGCCACCTTTTTCAAACACTTAGAAATTGCCTTCAAGAAAATCTTTATGGAAAATTTTAGCCTAGAGGCATTTATTTTAATTTCAATATTTATTTAAAGCTGGAAAATGTTAGTATAGTCCGGGAATTGCAAAGAAGGTAGAATCGCTGGGGGGTAGCAATTGAGAAGGAAGAGGTTACAAATTGAGGTTGTGTATTAATATCATGATTGAACACATACTCAATCTAGGTGCCAGACACTGTGCTAAATTTAATTTCATTTCACCTGCTCAAAAACCCCTTTAAAATAGATATTATGTAGTAGATGAGGAATTAAGACCAAAAGCTGTGATACCCAATCCTGGCTGCATATTAGGAGCACCCATGGATCTATTAAAATTTCTTGTGTCTGAGCTTCATCCTCCATTTATTCTGACTTAATTGGGCTGAAGAGGGGACCTGAACCATTTTAATAATTCCTTGTGTAATCCCAATGTGCAACCAGAGCTGAGAATCACTGTCTTAGAGTCAATTTGCCCCCGGGGTCACCTAGCAACTAAGTAAGTGGCAGAGGAGGCAGAAATTTAATCTAGATCTATCTGATTCCAAACCCTGTGCTCTTAGCTGCTCACCAGCACCATCAACATTCACCCACGTAGCACACACCACTCGCATGCTCGGAACTTTGTTAAACACTGGGACACAAAGATGAATGAGACAGAGCCTTTGCCTTCAATAAATTCACAGCCTTGTAAGGCAGAAGTCTCAGTAAATGAAACTAGGCCAGTTCACACAAGGTAGAAACAAGTCAACTGAAAACTCTGTGATATTTCCTTCCGATTTTGACCTAGATTGGCATCGAAGGTAACCAGTGGCGGGGAATCTAGGTAGGTGGCTATTGCAATTGTAGGCTGAACTAAGACAATGGCGGGGATTCAAAGTGAATTGGCAGGACTTGCTGACCATTGATGAGAGGGTGAAGGAAAGAAAGAAGTAGAAAATGACTTCAGAGCTTTGACTTTTGAGTGGAAGTAACACCATTGATCTAGAACAAGAACACAAGAATGGAGTTGAATGCGCTTGAAACACTTGTTGAACATTCAGGTAGAAATATTTAGTAGAGCACTGGAAGTGTGCATCTGGAATTCAAATGAGCAAATAGTCTGGAAATAAAGATCTGGAGTCACTGACTTATGAGTGGTAGCTGAAACCAAGCTTTGTATAATGTGTATGTTATGTATGGAATTTTTTTTTTTTTTGAAGACAGCAAAGATCAGGAAGGAAAAAAACCCACCAAATTTGACATTGCCATATTTGAATAGTTCAATAAAGCTATTTTTATCTGCAGTGATATTAAATACAGTCAACTCATGATCATTCGTGATGAGTTTTTAATACTTTCCAGACTTTCCCTAGCCTCACAGCAAATTTAACAGATGATGCATGGCCATGGAATGCAAACCAATTTTAAATATTGGCTAAATATTTAAGAACACAATATGATGCATTCAGAAATGTAATAGAAATATCCTAGAGCAGTGTTTCCACACATAAATAACTTTTATGCATCCCTAGTTTTGACTTCAATTATTTTATCCTAATATTACTTAAACCTACAAAAATTACAGTATTCTAAACATAAATCTAGACAGAAAATTCTTAGGCTTAAGCCCATATGCCTCTGTAAACCAAAACACTTGCAAAATAAATAGGAGCAAAAACATAAAATAAGTAGCTTCAAATTGTAATGTGAAAGGTGTTTTCTTGAATTTGAAGAATTTCAGTAAATATTAAATCATTGCTCCAGAATGGATTATTTTAAGATAAAACATGCTTTTAATACTGTATGTCATGTGATGGCTCAATTCTTCACCACTTCTCTTTATTAAACTGTTATTTTTATAATGAACCCTACCATTACTTGGCCTTTATTTGGGGCAAATGGTCATTTAAATTCATCTGTATTCTTTTTGCAAACAATTACAGGCCAATCTTAAGAGAAATCATGTAACAATACCCTGTTAGAATGTGTTCATCAACGTAATCCAGAACAGGCTTGTATTAATAGTTGAAGGTTACCATGTAAGTAAAATCACATCATTTCAAAATTCTTCAGAGGAACTATGGAATACTGAGAATATATTCATGGCCCCTAAAGATCTGCAAATGCTACTTTGAAAAACAAAACAACCTATCCTAGATTATCCAGTGTTTTTGATTATTTATGCTTTGTAAAATTCCTTAGCATAAATCTCCAATTCCCAAAATGTATTCCATAGAATCAATATAAGCAGGTAGTTTGTGGCGAGTGTGTGTGTGTGTGTGTGCGTGTGTGTGTGTGTGTGTGTGGAGGAAATGGGGTTCTACGTTTATATTTGGTAAGCACTGGATTAGAAAAAAATGAAATACATTTTCAATATCGGAATTCTGAGATCCTTTAACATGCCGGACGCACTTGTCCCATGGAACATGAGATTCTTTCCCTCCTTCAGGGCATCTCACAGTGCTAGTATTTGACTGTGTTTATATATTGTCAAACATTTTGGTCTAATATACTTAAGGAAATCTGAAGGAATGAAGCTGTATTTTGCATTGAAGAATGTTTATAAAATCCTCTGTCATCAATGACCTCTATATAGAAGGCAGAAGCATCATCAGGCATATGGCACACTTTTCAATGCCTAGCATGGTGTCTATTTCATAATACAAGCTCAATAAATATTTGGGGGGTTAATTAGTATTTTGTTGTATTTGTTATCTGTTTTATGTCAATAGCAATTGCTGTTATTTTGATTTAATGAGCTACATATCTTCTGGGGAGAAGACCATGGTCACAAAAGTGTTTTTCTGAAGCCCTGTCATATAACCAATATTCATCCTGAAGTATCGTAAGGAAATTTGTTTTAGAATCTACACTGTCCAGTATGGCAGGCATTAGCCATGTGCAGCTATTCAAATTAAATTAAGATTTTATTTATTCATTTATTTTAGAGGAGAGAGAGAGAGAGAGAGTGTGTGTGTGTGTGTGTGTGTGTGTGTGTGTGTGTGTTAGTGTGAGCAGGGGAGGGCCAAAAGGAAAGGGAGAGAGAGAATCTCAAGCAGACTCCGTGCTGAGCATGGAGCCCAGTGCAGGTCAGTCTCATCCCCCTGAGGTCATGACCTGAGCCAAAACCAAAAGTCAGACACTTAACCCACTGAGCCACCCAGGCACCCTAAATTAATTAAAATGAAATACATTAAAAATTCAGTTCTGCAGTCACACATATCAAGTGTGCAATAGCCCCATGTAAACAGGGCAGATTGTAGAACATTTCTATCATTACATGAAATTTTACTGGAAAGCACCATTTTAGATGATTTACATAAACTTAGTTTCCTAAAAATATTAACAAGGTAGGGAAAAAGTCAAGAAATAGAGGTGAAATTAAATTTTTCCCACCAGCAATTTGTCCACCTAAAATTTATAACCTCTTTTAGCACATTGGAGACAGAATTGTATAATGCAAAGTGACCCAGTGGTTCTAGTTTTACTTCAGGAAAAAGTTTAAGTTATGGCATTCCCCACTTTCAGACCTGGCACCAACCTCTTCCAGAGGGATACACCAATTCCAAGACAGTTTGGTTTCTCAAAAGAGTCATGAGCAGGTGGCCAGTAGAAAGTCTATACCATGTAATGTAGATCAGATGGTAAAGAAAAGCCCTCCCACTGAAAACAAAAGTGTTTGTTGGAATATATATGTATATTTTTTAAAGATTTTATTTATTTATTCAACAGAGATAGAGACAGCCAGCGAGAGAGGGAACACAAGCAGGGGGAGTGGGAGAGGAAGAAGCAGGCTCCTAGCGGAGGAGCCTGATGTGGGGCTCGATCCCATAACGCTGGGATCACGCCCTGAGCCGAAGGCAGACGCTTAACCGCTGTGCCACCCAGGCGCCCCTGTTGGAATATATTTTAAGTGTCATCAAAGAGCTGAGAAGATAGGGGCACCTGGGTGGCTCAGTCATTAAGCATCTGCCTTCAGCTCGGGTCATGATCCTGCGATCCTGGGATCGAGCCCTGCATTGAGCCCTGCATCGGGCCCTGCATCAAGCTCCCTTCTCAGCAGGGAGCCTGTTTCTCCCTCTGCCTGCTCCCCCTACTTGTGCCCCTCTTTCTCCTTCTCTCTCTCACTATCAAATAAATAAATAAAATCTTAAAAAAAAAAAAACAAACAGCTAAGAAGATGAAGAAGGATTACCAGGCCAAGATCTAAGGGAAAGTAGGACCCTAGAGAAGTAAGCAGAGCAAGAAAGCAACTTCCCCTGAAATGTTTTCCTGGTTGGAAAAAAATTGAAATTCTGTTTTGACAGACTTTTCAGACAAGAGGACAAAGGTAAAATCTTGGGGCCTGGTAATTTGGGGACTCAGAGTCCTCAAGTTTAAAAGGTGGGACAGCCAAGGACAACAGCTTTGGCATAAAGGTAATGGGAAGTAAGGCCACTCCCCACCCACACAAGGAAATGAGCAGAGCAGAAGGAAACAAAAACATAACAAATAAGTACCTGTGGAAATGTAGGCACAAGCTGACCCTCAGGCAAATTTGCATTCCAAATTCACTCCATCTCAGTAAATTCAAAAACTTCATGTCTTCAATTTTGTTAAAGTGTTTTTACACTGATGGAATCCAAAATACCTTTGAATTGAATGCTTCTTCCAAATGTCTTTCCAGTGTTTTACAAATGTCTAGCCCACATCTAATACATCTGCAGATTTTTTAGTAACACTCAGCTTAACCAAGTACCCGTAGCTTTTAACTTACTTGTCCTAGAAACAAAACCTGCCCTTTCAATATTTTTAGGTCTTCAATATACAAATTTTTTAAAAAGATTATTTATTTGAGAAAGAGAGAGAGAGCACCTGAGTAGGATGAGGGGCAGAGGGAGACAAATCTTCAAGCAGACTCCACGCTAACTGGTGAGCCCCATGCTGGGCTCGATCCCATGACCCATGAGGTCATGACCTGAGCCGAAACCAAGAGCGGTGTGCTCAACTGACTGAGCCACCCAAGTGCCCCCATCAATTTCCAAACTTCGAATTACATGATGCAATCACAATAACATAATTGGCAACAATCACAATGGACTCTTAATGGCCATATAACCTAATAGCTGGCGCTGGAAGTGCAGGGGTAACTAGCCCCAGGAATGGAGCATGTTACCAGGGAAAGGAGACTCGCCTTTAAGTGTAGGATCTTCTTATATCCTTTCTTAGTGCTGTGAGGTCGACAGGGGAGCGTCACAGAGAGGAAGTTCTCATCCAGGGTTTACTAGCAGTTGGGTCAGATTAGAAATCAGATCTGCTGATTCCTAATTCAGTGCTTTTTTTTTTTTTTAAATAGAATTCATCCTGATCTAAGAATTAGGCTTGAAATCTTTTAGATCACGTAAAAAGAAATTTGTTCTACTGTTTTAGCTTAACAGACTCTGAGATGATAATGGATAATTCTTGGTATATTTGTAGATAAAGTTTTTGTACATTTCCTTGATAATATGCCCAGAACATTCAATCTATCTTTTCATAACTCTAGACTGAAAATATACTGAAGTTACCAACTATTCAGTTGTAGTTACAAATGTGAGGTGATTTCGTAATAGGGATATCTTCTTGGATATAAACTCATTAAATGTTTTCTGCGATGCCTGACCTTAGCTTGATTTTATAAATTTTTGTTTTGGTGGCAAACTCTATAGTACATTCAAACAAATTGGGGGGTGGGCGTGGAAGAGGAAGTGACAGAGGTGCTTATAAATCACTCTAGTCATAAGCAGGCAAACTAACCTGAATTCTCATGGTGGCACTGCTTCGATCTGTGATTATTAGTAAGATCAATGCTGGCTCTAGAGGAAAAAAAAGAACAGCACGTGTCCAAAAAGGGGAGGAGGACAGAGAACAGGGGCAGGGTGAACCCCCAAAGCTCTGAAGGAAGAGGTCAGTAGGAAGGGCAGTCACCTTTTAGTAGTGACCTTGGTGTAACGCTGTCAGGGTGCTTTTGGGGTCTGTTAGGAAGAGTGGTGACTAAAGTTAATAAATTGAACGTATATAAAGTCAAATGGTCCCTGTAAGGCTTGGTATGTATCATCAGGCAACAAATAAACTAAACAAAGCCCGAACAAGGTCACCACGGATGAGCAAGCAAAAGCAGAACACAACTCTGAGACAAAATCACTGAGGTATAAAACATCAGGGTGAGAAGACAACTGGAAAGACTATAGACCATAAACTATTTGTCAGAGAGGCAATGATAGAGACCAGGAGCAGAGAGGCGACACTAGCTAGTAATTATTACAAGGGCCCATGCAATTTGAGGTCAGAAAACATAACAAGGTGTTCTCTAAGAGATTTCTGTCTTGCTAATTCACCACGCTGTTGTTTCTGTCGTGTGACACTCTTGCATTCGAATCAAATTCACACACTGGGGGCTTAGATGGTATTCAGTCTCTCCCAAAGGCGAAATGTGTATTCCAATCTCTGACTGAGCTTAAGCTAGACTCATAATTGTCTAAGAGCATATATTGTTTTTATAAGAGACTGAAAAAAGTAGTAGAGAAACTCCTCTGGTTTGCCGATTACATATGTATATGGATACACGTTGATTCACAAAAGCAGAGGATTTCATCTGACAACAGATGGAAGACACAATCAAATAGTTGAAAATTTCCCAAAAGAAATATATATAAGGCTAGGTGATGTAACAGACATAAAACACACTTACAGAAACTCAATGGCTTGGATTTAGATTTCTTCTGGGACACAGATTTGCCAAAAACAGAAACTTCCAAAAGAATTTTCCATGAAAATAAAGATATTGCTTGAAATGATTTTAAATTTATTTCCTTTGGAATTTGAGAAGCATTGCTTTTTTAAAAGACAAGGAATCAATGCTTTAATAGTGATTAGAGAGAATTAAAAGGACTTAGACTTTTTTTTTTAAAGATTTTATTTATTTGACAGAGAGAGAGACAGCCAGCGCAAGAGGGAACACAAGCAGGGGGAGTGGGAGAGGAAGAAGCAGGCTCCCAGCGGAGCAGGGAGCCCCATGTGGGGCTCGATGTGGGGCTCGATCCCAGGACCCTGGGATCACGCCCTGAGCCAAAGCAGATGCTTAAGGACTGAGCCACCCAAGCGCCCCTAGGACTTAGACTTTTCAGAAGCAGATCTTAGATTCATAAAATTAATGTTAGTATTGAAGTATGATAAAACCATTAGTTGAAAAGACATTCCAAGCTGGAAAATAATATGTGTAGCTCAATAATGGCCTGGCGAGTCCTGGTGATGCTCACTATTTTCAGAGGCTTTATTAGACATCCGAGCGCCAGTAGGTCCCATTGCTCTTCTGTTCTTTTAAAAATTGCTGGGGTGCCCAGCTCAGTTTTATTTCAGGGAGCCTGGGGTAAAGGAAAAGCATGCACACTACATAGAAGGAGGCATATCTGCGTTCCAGGCTCTGCTCTCTATTACCAGCTGGTTATTCTTGGGCAAGTGACTTGCCTTCTCTGATCCTCCATTTCCTCATCATTGAAGTACTTCTTGTCATAAGGAATACATGTAATAAAGTAGTCATAAAACATCAGAGTTTTGTGGGTATTAATCACTTTGATGTTCTCCTTGACAAATGATGTTCCTCTTTCTGTCGAACACCTCCAGGATTAAAAATTCCTCACCTCTTAAGGAAACTTGTTTCATCTCTGCAGAGTTCTAGGTGCAAGAAAGTTCTTCCCGGAGTTCAACTATATCCAGCTTCTTGATGGCTTCCCACCCACTGACACCACTTCATGTGACAACCTTTAGATTGTGAAATTCTCCTCCTGCTCTGCACTCCCCACAGACTCTTGTCCTCATTAAATACACCATTTGCTTAGCCATTTTCCATATGACACATTCTCCATCCCCTTACCGTAATTGTTGCTTTCTTTTGGACATGCTTCAGACTATCAACATCCCCTCCATAGGCTTACTTCCAGAACAAACACACAAAGTCCTTCATTTTAGATACTTCCTTGAACACAACGCCCCATTACAGTAGCATTTTTGGCAGTCATATCCTACTATTAAGTTGTATTGAGTTGTTAAATTTAAACAGCTCTTAAATCCTTTCCATGTGCACAAACCACATTTTCTCTATCCTATTCCTGTATAGTTGTGGGTAGAATTGGGGGGGGGGGGTTAGATTTTTCCGTGTTTTCCATTGAGGGTGATGGGTGAATGTCTAAACAAAAGGGATTATGATATTTCTGTTGAATTTCTTCCTAAACAGTGTCTTTCCCATACAAATTCCAATGTTCAACATAATGATGAGCCCCCTTAAGCCTTGTGTCACCTGCAAACTACATCAGCTTGCCATCAGAATCTTATCCCAAGTCCTTAATCAACACTTTGGATAGTACAGTACCAAGTGCAGAGGCCTGTGGTGGGCTTTGGAGAGAGTCCTGCCATTTGGTTTGACATTAATCCATTCATCAAAAAAGAATTCTGTTTACTATAGGCCCAGCTTACGTTCAGAGTGGCGTCATTACAGACTGATAAAGGCACTTAGAAAGTCAGGCGAACCATTTCACCTTCACTAACTGATGCTGATTCTTTTGCTGAGAGCTTGCAAATCAGCTCTTTAATGCTTTGTTCTAGAAAATTCCCCAGATGTCAGGCCCATCTTCCAGAATTCACAGGATTCACCTCTGCTTTGAGAATAAGACATTTGTCCATTTTCAGTTTTCCCTAATTCTTAAGGTTCTTCAGAAATTATTGACAGGAGTCTCTCGGTTTTATCCCAAGATTCTTGTAGTCTCTAGGAAATGTGCTTCATCCAAGCCATGAGACTTATATGCATTTGAACGGCCAGTGCTTTCTTACGGGTTTCTCCCCTACCTTCCTTTTAAAAACTAGCAGTAGAGGGGCGCTTGGGTGGCTCAGTCGTTGGGCATCTGCCTTTGGCTCAGGGCGTGATCCTGGCAATCTGGGATCGAGCCCCACATCGGGCTCCTGCTCCGCTATGAGCCTGCTTCTTCCTCTCCCACCCCCCCTGCTTGTGTTCCCTCTCTTGCTGGCTGTCTCTCTCTGTCAAATAAATAAATAAAATCTTCAAAAAAAAAAAAAAACTAGCAGTAGAGCTGCTTTTCCTTCTCTGGCAATCTTTCAGCTGGAGAAAATATAGGAATTAAAGCAGTGAAGTGGTTCTACCCTCCTCCTCTTCTCTCTTAACACTGCGAGTAGAAGGCTCCTTAAACTTTGAGCACACGTCTGTTCCATCTACGAAAATGTGCCTTGCGTGACTCATCACCTCCGGCCTGAACCACTTACATTTAGATTGTTCACAACTCCAGTCCTAAATGCTGGCACACCACAGTCTAACCTGTTTCCAGTCTGACCCTAGGACTTATTTTTATCTTTCACTTCTCCTTCTCTCCTGAGACCTAATACTTCCCCATACTCCGATTTTCTTTTTGCTCTTAGCTCTCTGGCCCCTGTTTGGTCCCCCACGGGTAAATGCCCCTCCTCCGTAAATGGGTTCTTGCCGTTGGCTGATCTCCGTGGGTCTGACGTTCCCACCAGGTGCTCCAGCCATCCACTCCTGTGTACCAAACCAGGGAGCAGCTGCATCGCCTGTAAGTCACACGGCATCACTTCTGCCATCATCTGTTGGTCAACCGATCACTAAGGGTGGTCCAGATTCAGAGACAGGAGACACAGACTCCAGCTCTCAATGAGAAGAGTGTCAGAAAATTTGCACACAGGTATTTAAAATGCCACCAGGTTAGCAGAGCCCAGCAAAGAGAGCCCTGGCATGAGGCAGCAAAGCCATCAGTTACTAGTTCTTCTTTCTCTCTACATAAGCGCACAAGTCCTCAAATGCTTAGCATGTTTCATACACCTCCCTCCATCCTGGCCATTAGGGTCTAATATTCTTCCAGGCTTACATTGCTGTCTTACCTTTGAACACGATTGCTTGTCTGTGGAGTTGTATCAATTTATTAGGGGCTTTTCCATTGCTTCCATTCTACTGTAATGCCAAAAATTAGGCTTTGAAAATATTTCATCCCTTATCTTTTTTTTTTTAGAAGGAAAGGAGAGAGAGAATCTTTTTTTTTTTTTTAAGATTTCATTTATTTATTTGACAGAGAGAGAGACAGCCAGCGAGAGAGGGAACACAAGCAGGAGGAGTGGGAGAGGAAGAAGCAGGCTCCCAGCGGAGGAGCCGATGTGGGGCTCGATCCTATAACGCCAGGATCACACCCTGAGCCGAAGGCAGACCCTTAATGACTGCGTCACTCAGGCGCCCCCATCCCTTTTCGTAGAGCCCCTATAAATGGAATGATAGAAATCCCCTTCCTCTGCATAACTCTGCTTAACATTAACACAATAGATAACGGCCTCTTCTTAATTCTTCTCATCCCCTTCTTAGGGTGCGGTAGGTATAACCATGTGGTGAAGAGTCAGACAGACCTGAGAGT
>NW_024423343.1:97201053-97212225 GCF_017311325.1 Ursus maritimus | reverse complement strand
ACTAGCTAGCTGGGTGATCTGGGGATTTTACTTCTTTAAGAGAGTAAATTTTTTGTGATAATGGGGATGACAGTAGGATTAACTGACAGTAGGATTAATTTTTTAAGATTTTTTATTTATTTGAGAGAGAGAGAGCACAGCAGTGGGAGGGGCAGAGGGAGAGGCACAAGCAGACTCCCCGCTGAGCGAGGAGCCTGATGCTGGGCTTGATCCTAGGACCCCGAGATCATGACCTGAGCCCAAGTCAGACGCTTAACTGACTGAGCCACCCAGGTGCCCCTAACTGACAGTGGGATTAAATGAAAGAATATAGAGAGAGGATTTAACACACTAGCTGGCACTCACTAAACAGTAACTGTTCATCTTATTCATCTCTTATTTTTTTCTAAGATTTTATTTATTTATTTGAGAAGGAGAGCATGAGCAAAGGGAGGTGCAAAGGGAGAGGGAGATGTGGACTCCCCACTGAGCATGGAGCCTGACCTGGGGCTCGATCCTAGGACCCCAAGATCATGACCTGAGCCAAAGGCAGAGGCTGAGGTGACTGAGCCACCCAGGCGCCCCTATCTCTTACCCTTATTATCTTTTAACTGAAAATGGCAACAATCTCTCCATTCTGGACTCTGGATATGCATAAAACAGCAGCTGTCTATCTGTACCAAACACCCTGGGAGGGGACTTTATAACACCCTGTGTTCACGAGTAGTTGCATATGTTTTGCCTGGTTTTGTCAGGAACTTCAGCGAGATCTGCTAGGGTCATGGTGACCCATTCCTTCCCTTCTTTTGTAACCCTTGCAGCACCAACCTCAGGCCTGAGCTATGAATACCAGAAGTGCATCCCAGATCACATAAGCTGATCCTACGTTGAACAACTGAATGTCAGAGCCAAGACTGTTGCCCCAGGTTTCTCTCTGCAAATAACTGTAGGACACCTTCCTACAGAGAACGTAATGTAGGGGAACGCTGCTTGTCCAGAGTGCATACCTGTGGGTGTATAATTAGTCATGAGTCAGCATGTAAATACTCTGGAAATTGCTGTATTTGTTAATGTGAAAAGCCCTGCAGAAATACAAGGAGTTACAGGACCCAGGGCTGAACACAGGAGATAAGGTACTGTGGGGAGAGAACCAGTGAGCGAGGCATCAGTGTGTGTCACGTATCCCTCCGAGGGGACGAAGCCCGTAGGTTCTCCTCCCTCACTTTCTAAGAACACCGACTCCCTTGGGTGAATAATTTAAAGGACAAATTACCACTCTTCTGGGTACCAAAGCCAGCCATAAGCTGAAATTAAATTAAATCATAAAGCCCTACAAGAAACTGAGGGAAGAGTCAGAAATATAAAACCAAGGGAATCCAGAGCTAAGCATGAAATATTAGAGGCAGTGCAATGTCCTTGCCTTCCTGTGCTGATGAAGGGAAAAAGTGAAAAGCACCCCAGCACAGACTGAAAGGACCACCATCAAATATCCATTGTTAAGTACTTGGTAGTGGCTATTGTAATGATTTCAATTCCGGTGGGGTGTTGGAGGGAGGTAGGAGAGACACCACTAGATCAACTTCGAGTCCTTACATCTAGGCTAACTAGTCGGGTGACCTTGAGCTACTCACTATCTAACGGGGCCTCTGTTTCCTTTACCTCTGAGTTGAAAAAGATGAAATCAGAGTTTGGGTTTCTAAAGTGGTTTTTTTTCCCCCCTTATCAGCTCAAAAATCATAGTGAGCTAATAAAAGCATGTATAAAATTTGCTTATGGAAATACAGAAAGCTCCTTTTTTCACAGCACCAGCCCTAGCACCACCATTAACATGTCCTTCTACTCCTTAGTATACTCCTTATTATGAGGCCAGGAGATTGGGGGGTGGTGGGGGGAAGGGGGACAACTTTGGAAACAGAAACTATGAAGTGTTGTAATAAAACACTGTGTCCCCACACTTGTTTCCTCCAGATGGAAATGAGTTGTTTACATGTGGCCTAGAGGGAAGGCCCCACCCTGAATGCAGGAGTGAAGGAGCACTTTAAATACCCCAGGTTGGCTTCTGCAAGAGGAACTCAGCATGCCTGGACTCAAGTAAAAACCCAACCATCTAGCAATCCACAGCCACGGAATAAGGAAGGATTGGGAACCAGTTCCTTTGTTTAATCAATACAAAGCAGGGACTTTGGTAAGCAGGTTGGCAGATCTCCTGCTGCCAACATGGCATAAAGTTCTAAAATAAATTAAAGGCTACGAAGCAGATGGTGATTTCCAGGGTGCTATACAGTTGAAAGACCTGGGACACGTCCTATATCCAGCATATTAAGCCTAACTCTGGCAACATCACGGCTAAGCCTGATCCGTATCTACAGCCACGACATATCACAGGAACAGGTAAATAAAATCCTAACACACACTCGTCCTTTTCCTTGCTAGAAAGCTGTACTCGGCCTCTTGGCCTCCATGAGTGAGGGCTGCAGTGAAGGCCATGTATCAGGAATACTCAATTAACTTGGTGGTGCCCAGATCTTTGGATTTCAGTGGCCAGCAAAATTTCAAAAGAAAAGAGAGAGACCATCATATAGAGGCCAAGTCTGAAACCATTATTTCCCCAAGTAAAAACATCTACTATCCACAACGACCTATCGTTTCATAAAAGGAGGTTTTAACACTAAAGCAAAGGAAGGGCACTGTCTCAAGTAAAGGATGGTCCTTTAAATTGCTTCTGTTCAGTTTTCGGACACATTTGACTACATTGCTCTTTACTGAGCAGTCATGGACCAGCGAAAACTTCATTCTGGGCCAGGATGATTCTTAAACTGGCATTTGGGAAGTCCTCCTCTTTGTGAAGATACTCTGAGAACTCAAAAGCCTCTTTCTCCAACAATTCCAGTCTCTCCTTTCCTCAAGGCTGAACTTTAAGCCCCATTTCTACTATGAAGCTTTTCCTGAGTACCTATGACCATTTATGATCTTTCTAGTCCCTGAATTCTTACAGCACTTAGAATTTTAACATATAATCTAGCACTCTTTTTTAAAAAGATTTTATTTATTTGAGAGAGAGAGAAAGAGAGAGAGCACACGCTCGGGCACATGAGCAAGGTGAGGGGCAGAGGGAGAAGCAGACTCCCTGCTACACAGAAAGCCCCATGTTGGGACTCATCCCGGTATCCAGGGATCATGACCTGAGTCGAAGGCAGACGCTTAACCAACTGAGCCACCCAGGCACCTGATAATCTGGCACTCTTGTTTTGTGGGAAAAGGTTTTGAAATTTAGAATATTTTGTAGATAACAGTTCCATTTTTAATGAAAGACTTTATAAGTTTTCTTACTACCAAAAGAACCACAAGTTAGACATCTCTGAACAAGAGCCCAGCTTAGGAAAGAAAAAAAATACAGAGAAATCTACTATGGAGATGAAACGTCCATTATTCAAAATGCATTTGAGTTGGCTGAGGACTTTTAAGGTTGAAAGTATAGAATTCAGGGGCGCCTGGGTGGTTCAGTCATTAAGCATCTGCCTTTGGCTCAGGGCGTGATCCCGGGGTCCTGGGATCGAGCCCCACATCGGGCTCCTCCGCTAGGAGCCTGCTTCTTCCTCTCCCGCTCCCCCTGCTTGTGTTCCCTCTCTCGCTGGCTGTGTCTCTCTCTGTCAAATAAATAAATAAAATCTTAAAAAAAAAAAAAAGAAAGTATAGAATTCAATACAGTTTGGTCAGTGGGCTGTTGTGTTGGAAACGCTCTGGTAGCACATCAAGAAAGAGTTACAAGACCTTAGATCTTAATACTGTCCCTTCTCTTTACCAAGCCAAGTAAGCATCAGGACGATCACTGCCCTACTTGTTCCAAATGGCCCATATTCCCATTTAAATAGAATAACAGACTTCTGCATAATAGAAAAATTGGCTTAGAGATCATCTAGTCCGCCCTGTTGTTCAACAGATGGCATATCTAAGGCCCAGGTAAGTGAAGTGACTCACCCCAAATCCCAAGAGGTCAGTATTAGCATTGGGATTCCTACCATGATATATGATCTTGCAGGTATTTTAAATATAATGTCTTATATCCCCGTATCTCCAGGTATATAGGGTTCTACACATCAGTGCAGTACCTACAGGGCTTAAGGAGACAAGTTTTTCCCAGCCCCGTAGGCTCGCCTTTTTGCTTTCTTTTTACCCTGGATTATTTCTTCTTCCCTCCTTTCGTCCACTACTCCTACCCTCTTCCCTCTCCACCCTACTCCCTGTCCAAACTCCTTAAAACCTAAGTTCTCAAGAAAGGCTCCGATGAATTTATCCAGCCAATGTAATGTCCTCATAATCCTTATGGACTGAAGGTCCATATGCCCAAACATCACGTTGGGCATCACTAAATGTGTTCCTTCTACCAGGGGTCCTTACAATTTTACAAGGTAGAGAGATAAGCCACTAAATTAAATCTTTATTCAAGAGGTAAGTGCAATTTTCTCTTTCCTTGAAACCACCACGGGTAGACAACAGTTTACTTTCAAAGTCAGCCACATTCTTCTTTGGTGCCCTCATCACAATTACCACAGTCCTAGATATTTGAGCAATCTGTATAAATCTATATTGACAACATAAAGGACCCTTGTTCATTTTCCTTCTTTAGGGTCCGATCTTTTCTTCCTTAACTAAAAGCAAAGCCTTATGCTTTCCACTTAAATATGACTTTGAAATATTGGAAACATTTTAAGATGTTGGTATCAAAATCAATCACTCATACCCAAACCCAGAAACAAGGACTCCCCATTTCTGGAACAAATATAGCACAGGACCTGTGCCAATTCTCTAAACTTCTTTGGCTACAAGTTTTCACTTTTGTGAAACAGAAAGATTGTTCTTAACTAAGACTGAGGTATTGGAGGGTTGGGACCACACCTTTGTAATCTTCCGTATGTTACCGTATAGAGCCTTGTCTCGGGCTCTGCCCACGCAGATGCTCAGGAAATGCTTGCTAACTGAAGATTTTTATGATCACTGATAGAAAGACAGCATAAATGCAAAACACGATTTTTCCCTTGCCCCGAGTTACCCAGGAGCATCATTCTCATTCAGAGATGACCACATTTCAGAAAGTGGGTCTCATAAAACATACAATTTAATGAAGCCATCTGGGAAGATGATCGTCATATAAATGCAAGATATTGATATTATCTGGCTACTTGGGGAAATACCATGTAAATGAAGGTACAACCCAGCTCCATAATTCAAATCAAGTATTGATGTGCAAGGTCTTTGGATAATGGACTTTGAAGATTGATATTTCTCGCAAATCTGAGGCTACTTTTCTCTCCTCCTTTGCAATTTTGCTATTTTTGCAATGAGATTTTTATTTTACTTTTTGGAAAACATCTTTTTTTTTTTTTTAAAGCAGGGATCTATCCATGTCAACTGGGAGTCCTGAAACAGAAAATTTACATCTGTCTTTATCAGGGTTTTTAACTTCTCTTTTTTGAAGCAAGAAATGATGCAAACAACACAGGCATTTCTTCCCTGCTCCAGTAATTATGCAGAATGTTGTTCAGTTATTCAGCCTCCCAACTGACTCAGCTGCCTCCTTTCCTGTTTTATTCTTCTAGCAAGAAGGCGTGTTCTACTCCTGATACTATCCTGAAGACTGTCCTGGATGAAGCCACCCCAATGATCTGTACTCTCTTTTCACCAATGTCACCTCCTTTCTCGGAGAGACAATTGCTAAAACAGTGCCAAGTTCAGTGATGCCAGTAATCACAAAAGGAACATTCAGCTAGCTCTGGCACTCTCCGTCTTTTACGTGGTCAGGGAAAGGGAGTGAGCCTTTCCTCCGCACTTAGACGATTCTGCCTTACTACCGATGCTGCGGGAATTACCTCTCTCGTGGAGGCGGCACCTGCCCCCACAGTGTAATCCGAAGCTCCTCTGGGCTCCTCACTGTCTCTGCTGGAAAATGTGCCATCCGGGGTTTGTTCCTGCTTTTCCAAACCCCCGAGTCCGTGTAGCCCTGGCTATCTCCAGCCTCCTCTGTCATCACACACTCACCAAAATATATGTAAATACAATCAATATCAACACTCCTCCCAGAAGTTGTGTGTGTGTGGGGGGGTGTTCATGGACATTGTCTGTGTTGGTTTGCTGGTCCCAGGCACTACACGGAGCGTTCATGGAGAGAAAGTGCATGGCACGGGTTGGGGACATGGAAGCAGAGAGGCTGTTCCAAATATCTTGCCTGGCTGAGAACTGCAGTAGAATACATGGGGGAGCTGACAACATATCCTCGATCCTTAATCCTTTTCATTAAGAAATGGTCACTGAAGGAACTCCTCCTCGCGTTGATCCTTGGCTTGACCCTAAATCACAGCTTAGAAACAAGTGTGCCCAGAGCTGAAGACCAAGACACTCACATGCCTTGTATCCTAGAGACAAGTTTGTACACTGAGAAGCAAGGTAGAAGAATCTGCTGGCCCTCTTTCTCCTCGGGCTGCCAGGCACTGTCACTGCCCATCTGTGATGGGAAAATAATAGTCTGCGTTTCAGCCGAATAAGCTGATGGGAGGCCTAGTGTCTTGAAAGCCATATAAGCAAGCCCATTTAGTGAGTGCTATAGGCCAGATAGGGTAGTAGACATGGGGGTACAGAAGGGAGAAAGCCCAGTTTGTGTCCCCAGAGAGTTCTCCGCCTGGCAGGAACATCATAGTAAATTTGACCATATGGATCTGTTAATGTTCTCAATATTATTTTCCATGTTTAGAACCCCAAATGTATTTTTCATGAAAATAAATTGCAAATGTGATGACAAAATTAGTGTGAACATCCCAAGGGACTGGAACTCGGACTGCGGAGACAGCAAGTACGGAAACAATCTCGCCCAAAGAGCTGACGGTAAGAGATCAACAGTGAGCACGCCGAGAGGAACAGCAGATTTGCCTCAAAGAAAAGGCATCAGAACCCGGAAAAGCCTTTCAACTTCGCATAAAACATCAGGCCATTATAGGAACTCAGCACTTACGTTAAAAAGGTATCTTTGCGCAGAAAAATCAGTCTCTCAGATAAGCACGTTTTCTACGCATTCGGAGATAGGTTATCACCATAAGAGAAGACAAAGAAGTGGGACACGATCTTTACCTTGAATCACAATGTTGGTGGGAAGGTGAGTTTTTGCACATGGAAAAATTAAAGCAATATCGATTCACACTGTAAAATATTTTTAAAACCTTTTGTCTAATATCTGAAGATTCTGTGGTGAAAAAAAAGATGTATGACCATAACCAAGAGGTAAAAAATTGAGTTTAGAGAGTTTTTGTAGTTAATGGGGGGGAGGCGAGGTGGGCACTGACAAAGGACTTGGGGTTTGGAACCTGGGAAGAGCTGATAAAGTGTTTTTCTGTGCAAACAAAAAGCCAAATCCTTTCTAACAGTTTCCTGAAGTGATTTTCTATAAGCATCAAAAGTCTAAGACCAATAGGATTTTGTACTCTGTCATTAAAGTGTTTGGGAAATTTCGAGTCAAATGTAGATTTAAAAAAAAAAAAACCCAGAAATTGTTTCTCTGATTATTTCTTTTCATAGCAAAAAGACTGTATGGGAAACAATAAAGAGAAAAGCAAAAATTACCCATAATACTGTTGCAGTGAGATCATCAATATTAGTATTCTGGTGTGTACTCTTCTGAACATTTTTCTATGCATGTGCACACGCATGTGAACATATACTTTTTTACAAAAATGAAATCATACTAGGCATATTGCTTTTTAGTGGATTTTTTTACTTAATAATATTTCATTTTGCATCTTAATAGGTATAGGTTTAAGTGAGTATAGTGAGTTATGTTCCCCCAAATTTCATGTCCATCCAGAACCTGAGAATGTGACCTAATTGGGAAATAGTGTCTTTGAAATTTTAATTATTTAAGGATCTTGAGATGAAATCATTCTGTACATAGGGTCCCTAAATCCAATGACTGGTGTCCTTATAAGGAAAAAGAGGGGGATTTGGACATGGAGAGGGCCATGTGAAGACAAGACAGAGCTTGAAGGATGCTGCCACAAGCCAAGGAACAGCTGAAGATGACAGAAGTTGGACGAGGCAAAAATTTCCCCCCTCCCCAAACCTCCACACTGCCAGAGCCTTCAGGGGCAGTGTGGCCCTGCTGATACCTTGATTTGGGACCTCTGGCTTCCAGAACAGTGAGAGAAGAAATTCCTGTGGTCTTAAGCCACCCAGTTTGTGGAAACTCCTTATGGCTGTCCTAGGAAACCCATACCATTAGCATTTTTCTTGGCTGCATAGCATTTATCGTATTTCATTCCACGTGGAGGTACCACAGGGAACGTCATATAGTGATGGATGTCGTTGATGGGCATTTAGGTTGCTTCCAATTTTTCACTATTGCAAACAAAGCCACAATGAACATTTTTGTTAAGGCAACTCTGTGCCCCTTTATGGGGCGAGAATATAGCCTGATGCTTAGCAGCATAGCGTGGGTCCCAAAGCCAGAATCACACTGCCTGAATTAGAATTTGGGCTCCGTTACTTACTAGCTATTACCTGGGTAGTAATTTAGCTGGAGATGTGCTGTTATATGGAAAGATTTTTTGTTTTACAATGTCTAACATATAGTAAGTACTAAAGACATGTTTCCTATTTATATTCTCGGAGATGGATAATTCCTTCTAGATCAAAGAAGAAATACATTTTCAAAAATCAAATGGCAATCATAGAAGGCTCAGTAATAAATCTAATAGGATCCAGAGTTCACTTTTATTCACAGGCATACACACATTCATAGAAAAATTAGAGCAGAAAGGCTATGAATACTTAATTTCTAACACCTTCGACAAAAGAAAGCACATTAGGAATTTATTGCCATTGACTTTGAAAAGGCAATTGTTAATTGTTCAACACACTGTCACTTAAATCAAACTACGTCTAGTTTCAGCCCTGGTTCTGCCACCTTTTAATCTGGAGGACATTACTAAACTTCTATGCTCCTAAATTTTTTGATCACGTACTGGGATAGTTATTTCAATCTCATTAGGACTATTAGAAAAGTAAAGTGAGGTACTTTATGCAAAGTGCCTAGTACAAAACCTGGAACATAATAGAGGCAGGATAGTATATTACTATCACTAAAAATAAATTAATGTCTAAGAAAATGCCGAGGAATAGTCTATGGAATAAAGAAGACAAATCTAAGATACTTGCAATCACTTCACAGATCAATCATGAATAACGGTGGTCTACAAAGCTTTTGGACCATGTGTCCCATCAGTGAAAAAGAATTTGCACCATTTGCCACCAACATATGGATATTTAATTATAAATTATAAGCATGTATGATGGTTTTCATATGCACATTGTAAAACTCAAAACTAGAAATTTCAAAGGCGCAAGATGAAATTTTTAAAGTTCTAGCATTTTCTTTCCACACTCCAGTAGATCATCTTGAACACCCACCACCTTGGGTTCATGCATTTCAATGTAAAGGTTCCTGATGATAAAATATTCTCAGCTACAAGATGGTATAGAGATGGAATGGGTGCAAGGATTTGCGGATCACTAAATGCACATGGAACTAACCAGCAAAGCATTTCTGGATCGTGTGACTACCTATCTGTCTGATACATGCCCCGTTGCTCATTTTTCAAGATTTGGTTCTAAACCCAGCCCCTGCATGAGATTTCTGGCACTACCAGGTAGAACTGATAACTGCTTCCTTGGATTGCCCCCTGCCTATACAGAGATCTAGCACGCATCTAGAACGCCTGATTACATTTATTAGCTTCTGTGTCTCTCTCCCCATCGTGACCATCTGCTTCTCAAAGGCAGGGATCCTGTCATATTCTTCATTGATTTGCAAGTATTTGATATACAGTACGACCTGAATAAATACTTACTAAATGAATGAGCTAACAAAACTAAATAGCTATACGGTGCATAAAAATTAGTACATCTTGGAAACACATAGAAGGAAAAAAAGAAAATGCTATGAAACGCTAAGTACAGCCTCTTCGACATAGGAGCATGTTTAATTAGATTGTAATGTCTGACTTTGTTAGCAGCAAATTTCACAGAATTTCCCAGTGAATTCTCCAGATACTGCAATGGAATTCTTGGTTGCTTCGCTCCTCTGCACAGTCCTCCTCTGCAACACAGAGGAGGGGAGTTAGGCCTGGACGGGGATGTTTATGTACTTGCTAATCATACGTTTGTTTTCCCTCCAAGCTCAGTTCTGCCTGCCAAGAATAGCTCAGGATGACAATCATTTTCATGCTTTCAGTCAAACAAAGGCTCCAGAAGGACATGGAAGAAAGGAACAAAGCCAGAAGTTGAACATCAACAACAATAAGGAAAAAGAAGAAGAAAATAAGTTTAAATATCCTGCTCCCATATTTTGCTATCGCATCTTGGCATTTTAGTATTCCTGTTCACATGAAATTGGAACATTCTGGGTACGTTGGGACCAGTAGACTTTAAATAGCTACAAGAAATAAGAAGCCTCCATTCCACCCCACACTTATACCCCTCAAGAGTCATTTGAGTTTTTAAATCTCTCTCTCTCACTAACCCCCCCTAGTCTTTCATGTGAACTTGAAGCCATGACTAGAAACTGTTCACAGTATTTATTCCTATGTCTGTTTCTTTAAAGCATTGTTTCCCAAAATGGGTTCCATGAAATGTTCATAGATGCCTCATGGAAAAAGATTCTGTGGTGAAACATTTGGGAAATTCATGGTTATGCAAGCTAACAGATCTCTTTGCAACAGGCCTCATGTCCTTTAATTTTCTGACTTACCTGGTCAATCTCTAGGAGGAAGCATAGTTCACACCATAGAACCCTCTTTTTCTGGAATCATCTGACCAAACTAGTGTTCTGATTAATGTACTTTTAGAAATGTCACTCTTTCGGGAATCCTCTTACCCTGTTGGTGGGAATGCAAACTGGGGCAGCCACTCTGGAAAACAGTATGGAGCTTCCTCAAAAAGTTAAAAATAGAGCTACTGTACAACCCAGGAACTGCACTACTAGGTATTTACCCAAAAGATTCAAACAGTGGTCCGAAGGGGCACCTGCACCCCAATGTTTATAGCAGCAATGTCCACAATAGCCAAACTATGGGCAGAGCCCAATGTCCATCGACAGATGAATGGATAAAGAAGATGTGGTATATATATATATATATATATATGTATATATAT
>NW_024423343.1:97077790-97201040 GCF_017311325.1 Ursus maritimus | reverse complement strand
ATATACACACACACACACACACACACACACACACACACAATGGGATATGATTCAGCCACCAGAAAGAACAAAATCTTGCCATTTGTAACGACATGGATAGAACTAGAAGGTATTATGCTAAGCGAAATAAGTTAGTCAGAGAAAGACAAATACCATATGATTTCACTCAGGTGGAATTTAAGAAACAGAAAACAGATGAACATAGGGGAAGGGAAGGAAAAATAAGACAAAAACAGAGAGGGAGGCAAACCATAAGAGACTCTTAACTATAGAGAATAAACTGAGGGTTGCTGGAGAGGAGGAGGGCGGGGGGAGGGGTAACTGGGTGATGAGCATTAAAGAGGGCACTTGAAGTAATGAGCACTGGGTGTTGTATGCAACTGATGACTCACTGAAATCTACTCTGAAACTAATAATACATTGAATTTAAATAAAAAAATTAAAAAAAGAAATGTCACCCTTTTGGTTTAGCGTTTAGCTTGAACTGGGAGCTCTTGTCATCAGAGACACAGACATTTAGAACGACCTCGGTCATTTGGACTGGTGTGCAGCTCTTGACAACAGAGAGAAGACATTGCAAAAGAACTTTCCCGGATAGTCATACAATGAATTTCATTCTTCTGTGGGCTGACACCTCTGTACCCTGGAGCCTGAAATGCCAATCCTGCGAAAAGAGATGGGCTAGAAACATAGCCTGGTCAAAGAGCCAAAGGACCTAAACGGGACACTGTGGTCTTAGGGATAAGCATCTCAGGACCTATTTGTGCATTTAATCTCTCAGCAATTGCTTGTTAGAAGAGGAAATGCCCTTCCCTCTGCTGCTATCATGGAGAAGCCCATTTTTTTCTATTTTTACTCCCACCCACCCCAACACAGAGCCTTCCTACTATGCATAGCCTTTGTGTACAGTGTTCCCACCAAGAATATCACCTCTCTGCCTAATTCCTACAGAGTCGTCCATCCCCTGCTACTACATGAAGACTTTCCTTTCAACCCACGTTAACACTCCTCCCTCCTTTCTCTAAATACCCATACAACTTAATGGCTCTGCCAGAAGTGAGCAAAGCCTGGTCCTCCATGCAAATGCAGCCTGCCATCCATTTTTGTAAATAACAATTTCATTGGGACACAGCCACACCGTTCATCTAAGTATTGTCTATAGCTGCTTTCTCTCTACAAGGGCAGAACTGAGTTGTTGAGCCAGAAACCATGTAACATGCAAGCCTAGTGTAATTACTATCTGTCCTTTACAGAAAAATTTGCCAAACTCTATACTGTTTCTTTAGTATTTATCAGATGCAGCGTCGCTTTGTGTTGGGACTCATACTTTTGATGTTTCTGTGTGTCTTCTCAGTGAGTCTTAAGCCCATGAAGGGCAGGGTCTTTTTTTAGGTCCTTTGTAACACCTATCTCAGAATAGGTTATCAATAAACATTAGTTCATCGCTGGATTTTTTATGGATTTTTTCTGAATGAGTAGAATTTTCCCAAATTCTCCCATAAGATGTTCCTGGTACTGAAAAGGAAAGAAGAAATAATATCGTATTATTTTCATACCATTTCAGTCTCCTGGTTTGCAGTGGGAAGTGGGCACAGGCTGTTTACACTGGTTCACTTCAAGTTTTCTCTGAAAGTAAAATAAAACCTCAGGGGGGCATTTCTTCCTAGTAGTCTGGAAAATATTATACTCTCTATACACAAATTGCAGAACTTCACTACTTTCCCCCATTCTACTATATACTGATTCCAGCTACCTCGAACAACTACAACACACACACACACACACACACACACACACACACACTACTGAAGGCTCTGTGAGCACTAGCAGACAGAAGGTGGACTGGCAGAAATTGATCAATATACTTCCGTGATGGCCGCCATGCTGATCTTGCTAATGGCCACTTGGTGAAATAAGTGGCCTGGCTGAGACCTGGGTTCCCAGCAAGGACTGGTTTGCAATGAATGGCCTTTCATTTGAATACTGCAGGTTGCCTACATAAATGAGCCTGAGAAGATCCGACTGGAGGAGAAAAGAAGCTCTTTTGTGCAGCCATATGGTCTATTCTGAAAACTTCTCCAGCTGGCATTCGACAGGGCAAATGAAAATCCTAAGTTAAAAGTCATAAAAGCCAACAAGGAAATCCTCCTCATGATTAGCAGCTTGTATACTCTCAGATGGGGTTCAATCAGCCACTCAAAGTGCTTATTTAGTTTGTTTGGTGCCAAGAAGTGGGTCCTAAAGTTGTATGCCTGCTTGACACGCACACATCTGCATTCTTATGGCTCCAGGTGGTTGTGTGGGCTGGGCTGAATTATGACTTCGTGTAAATCCACCTGCAATTTGTTCCCTACCCGTGAATACAATTGGCTGGGGGAAGAAAAGGAAGACAACGTTCTCAGAGCTCTCCTGCAGCAAGCCTCCAGCTCCAAGACTTCCATTCAGGCCGGCTCATCTTGGTTTCTGAATAAATGTGAGAATCGACTTGGGGTTAGGTGTGCTGTGATCTTCCCCAGGTCCGGCCTGGGGCTGGTGGCCCAAGCAGTAAGAGTCCGAGCTTTCCATTGTGAAATTGCAGCAGCTGATATGTTCGAATCTGCAGAAAGTAGCCCTTTTATAATACTAACAATTTTCTGTAGTTATAATTTTCATGGCGTCTACTGGTGGAGAGATGATAGGACTTATTCATAGAATTTACACTCTAGTGGTTTGATAAATATATAACATGTTGAAAAGGAGTTTCGTGAAAAAGTAAACGTTATTCATCAGGGCTTTGCTTTCTCTTACATTTTGCTTTCAGCTGAGCAATATTATAAGTTGTGTGATTTGTATTTGTTTTTCCTTTATTTGGTTTTCTTTCTAGATCCTATACCTAATTGAACCCAAATAAGAACAGCACTGAAACAACACTAAATATGGCATAGGGGGAAATGTGTATATCCTTTTCTTTATATTATCTTTTGTTCCCATCCTGAGGGCCATGGAAGGCAGAATGTGGCGAGGTGCTATTTTATAGCATGTTTAATGCTTATCAGTAATTTTTCCCCCTGACCTTCTGCCTCAGACAATTAATTTTCTTGAACTGCTCACACACCAGAAGAACATTAGGGGGGAAAAATAATGTTAGTCCTAGTGAATATAATCTTGGAAGAAAAGCTGTGCAATTATTCAAAGACCTAATCTTATCTCTTGTTTCATTTTTATATCACAAGTCTACACTTAAAAGTATTAGATATACTGTCCTGCTGTCCCACACCTTTAAACCCCAGTAAATAAATGCTGCTAAGTGCCACCAGGAGTGAAAGAGCTTGTAATGAGAAGTGTGAAGAGATATGTGCTCCATTCATCATTCTGTTCAGTCCAATATTGAGGCTCTTGTTATCAGCAGGATTCGTGGCGGTGTCATCGCGGCTGGCATAAATCTTCTGTCAGTGTGGGTCGGACTGATGCCCTATTAAAACTCTGCTTTCACCTAATCACAGAATGACCTTTCGATGTCTTTAATTAACCTCTGACCTGAACCATGCCAATGTCTTGTTGGTAGGTAAATCTATGGCATGACATTTGCTTATGACACTACATTTGTCTTGGTTTAATCATCGTACCTTTCGGATTATGGCTTGAATGAAATACAGTTGGGATCCCTGCTAATAGTTGGATTAATTTTTAAAAGGTTAGAACATAATATTTTCCTCTGAGCTCCCAGTGATATCTTTGCCGACATTTCCCCCTGGAGAGTTGGGGTCCCCCATTAAAGTAAACTCAGGTGAGCCTTCAATTTCACCAACAGTGTCATCTTTTCTACTCAAAGTTATTCTTTTTGAATGGCCTGGGGAGCCAGAAGCATTCTAGATCCTACAGATGACTTTAAAGCTTTAAGATATGAGCTATCCTCGCTTGTCCAAGACAATAGAATACAGCAGTAGCATGGGGTTAAAAGAAAGAAAGAAGGAGGGAGGGAAGGAGGAAAGGATCAGGGAAGGAAAACTTTCATCTCACTTTGGGAATGTGCTTCTCTACTCTATAATATATGTGTGCCTCAGATCTTGAGACTTTTTTGAATAATAAAATCTCATTCATTTCTCATTCCTCCACTGAGAGGAACCTTGTTGGTGACCTCCTATCTGAATTAGTAACTATTACAAATGTAAAATATTTATAAAGAAATACACTTTTCTTACACACAACCGTAGTTATAAATTGATTGAAGTGGTTACTAATTCATTTAAACTGAGTAGGTCTTTTAAAATGGCAAGTTGGGATTGGCCTATAAATCATGACATTATATGAATAAAATAAAAGTTTTGAGCTACCTAAGATTTATCTAATTTTATACTCAATCAGAGGCCCCATGAAGGGCTTAGACTAGATGATCTCTCAGGTCTTTTTTCAGTTGTAAAAGTCTATGATTCAGTGTCTCAATATTATAAATTCTAGGTTTATTGAGTCTGAATTCAAAGGTTTTCCTGCCTTTAAAATACAATTTGAAAGTTATATTGAAAAGACTTTTGAAGTTGGAAGTTTTCAAGCGTCCCACCTGCCTTTGCTCTCCTTCCTGCCCCTTCCTCCCACCTGAGCCTTGTAAGGTGTGGAGACTAATTCCTACCAGTAGAATCCTTTGGAGATTAGAGAAAATTATACATGGCACCCAAAACAGTATCTGGAATGCAATGATGCCCAGTTCATTCTGGATGCTGGTGGATCTGTTAGTAGCTGCAGTGTTTGCCAAGAGCTATTACCTCCTTAGATTGATGCACTAGCCCTCCCCTAATCTCTTTTCTTTAAAAATTATACGATTTAATGGCTAACAACTTTGGAGTCACCCCTGGGTTCAAATACCTGCTCTATCAGCAACTTATTGGCTGTATGAACATGACTTTACTTAACCTTCCACAATTTCTTGTCCATAAAGTGGGAAAATAATAGTACCTAGTTAATAGACCTATTGAATGAGATAATATCTGAGAGTCACAGTGTCTGCTCCATATTTTATCTCCATTACCTAGCATACTACCTGGCACACAGTGAGTGAGCACTCAATAAATACTAAGATTGAAGTGTTAGGTAAAATTGTTCAATTAATTTAATTATATATTAATATTATCTATATATTATCCATCACCATCATCATCAATGAACTCGTTCTGTTTCTAGCTCACATCTCCTTTGGTTTAGAAGTTGTAGTTACCTATTTTAACAAAAGTGGGCTTTGGTTAGGTCCAAGACTGAAGTTGAGAAATGATAACTACTAATGATATCATCTATTCTGCTTAAGTATTTATCATTTAAGAAGTATTTACTGAGCAGCTATTATGTGTCAGGCTCTGGGGATATGATAGAAGGGTAGAAGACACACAGTCCCTGCTGTAATAGAGTGAAGAGTTTATGAGAGAGAGATTGATGTCAATCAAAGAAGGACACTACAAAAGGAACAATTGTATCAGTTGGCCAAGGACCAAGACAGAGAGATACACAACTCTGTGAGTGGGCTTTGCCATAGTCAGGCAAGTGAATCAAAGTCTGAAGGAGGACGAGCAGAGAATAAAGAAGCCTAACCACATGGGGATTTATAATGCCATGTTATAAAATTTTGGATTTATCCTAACATAATAGGAAGTAGAGGATAAGGGCATTATGAGCTTTGGGTTTCCAAAAGCTTACCTTGATGACCATGTGGAGAGTAGGTCTGAAGGAGACAGGGGCATACATGTTAAATGTTACTGATTTACATTGTACCAAATCCCAAAGAAGTAGTCTCCATTGTGATTCTTTCTCTGAATCTCAGAAAAATTAGGTTAGGTTGGTCAACCTTCTTATTAGGCACAAAAAGGTAGAGGAAGAGAGACCCCCAAACATGTAAACCTTTCCTTTTACAGTTAGTATCAATACTAAGGATCAAGAGGTACCACATAGGCCTCTGAAATCCTCCTCTGCTACTTTTGCTATAACTGCAAGAGAGCAAGGCTGTCCGTGTTTACTACCCTATATTATGGGCAGTCACCTGCTCTCTAATTGGAGGGTTACAAGCCAAGCCAATGACCTGGACTCATAAAACCTCACTGGTTATTATGCTGATGGGACTGGGCTATATAATGCAATTAGAGTTACGAAACTCACCTCTAAACAAGGTCCAACAAGGGCCGAAGAAAAAAAACACCTCTAGACAGAGAGCTCTCAGGGCAAGCAACCTCTTAAAGAGGTTGAAGTGGCTTTATTCATATTCTTCCTGCAAATATTTATTCAATTGTTATGGTGCAGCAGGTACCTTGAAGGTATTACATGGTAAACCAAGCCCAGTCTTGAGGGGGACATCTGCTATGTGATTTAAAGGGAAAGGTTAGCATTTATGAACTTACTGTGTTTTTGGTATTTTACATGCATTATCTGATTTGGTCATCTAGACAACTTCGCAAAATAGAAATTATGATCTCTGCTATGGGAGAGTTGGAATTTGAACCTAAATCCATTGACCACAAAGCCTTTGCCTTTCCGTTACATCATGCTATGTGCCAAGAAGGTGCCCCTTTTCAGAGATAGCGCCCCAAGGAGGGGAAGCTACCAAGATTCGCCCTCTCTCTCCAGTGCCCCCTTTCAAGGCCGTAAGAAGGTTTCTGGGTCACCATTGACATTGAGGAAGGATAATTCTTTGTTGTGGGGCCGTCCTGTGTGCTGCAGGATGTTTAGCAGCATTCCTGGCCTCTACCTACTCGATTCCAGTAGCGCTCCAGTTGTGGTGACAAAGCTGTCTCTGGACATTGCCAGATGTCCCTGGGGAGCACAACTGTCCCTGGTAGAGAACCACTGGTAGAGAGTAAAGGCAAGAGGCCAAAAGACTGAACTCTGAGGTCAACCAGCATTTAAACGGAAGGCCGAGGAAGAGAAACTAGTGTGAATGATCAACAGAGGAGACTTTCAAGAAAGAAATAATTGGGAAAGTCAGCCGTCCCAGAGAAGTTACATAAGATATAGACATTAAAAAAAGAAAAAAAACCCAAGTCTTTTAATTTGGTGATGAGGAGGTTTCTTGGTGAGTGCGCAAAGGTGAGTTTCAGAGGACTACGGGAGGAGGAGGCTGGAGCCTAGAGGAGGGCAATAAGTGGAATACATGGGATGGAGTGAGAATGCACTCTCCTTTCAATGAGCTTAAGAACACTGTAGAAATGATGTGCAAACGCTGAGCCCAGGGCTTAAGAGCCCAGAAACATCTACTTTCTATATCTTGGAATACTCTCTGGGAGCCCCAAGCAGCCCTATAAGAAGTCCCAGCACCCCAAGGCCACCATGCTATGATCACAGTCTCAACTGAACCCCACCTTCCACCTTCCCTGTCAAGTGGCAGACATGCAAATGAAGTCATTTTGAAGCCTCTAGACCAACCCACCCATCAGCTGAATCTAGGTGACCTAAATCAAAGCTACTTGGGGCAGGATTGCCCAGCAGAGTGAGCCCTGACTAAATGCCTGAGCCACAAAATCATGAGATACTATAAAATAGGAAGTTTGGGGATTTTTTTTTTAAAGATTTTATTTATTTATTTGACAGAGATAGAGACAGCCAGCGAGAGAGGGAACACAAGCAAGGGGAGTGGGAGAGGGAGAGCAGGTTCCCAGCAGAGGAGCCTGATGTGGGGCTCGATCCCATAACGCCGGGATCACGCCCTGAGCCGAAGGCAGGCGCTTAACCTCTGTGCCACCCAGGCACCCCGGGGATGTTTTTTTTTTTACCCAGCAGTAGGTACCTGGACCACGCTGCAGTGCTCATCCCAGCTGCCTCTCCCATCCATGAGAGTTAAGGAAGAAGGATGTTAGACTGAATGCCATCTTGTCCCCACTGCTCTCAGAGTAACTGCTAAGCATGAGTTTTGTGCTATTAGCAGGTGATGGTCAAACACTCAGACTCTAGAGTCATACAGACCCAAGTTTAATTCTTAGCTTCTCTACTTCCTAGCTTTGCAAAATAGGGGTTATTGAAGGTCATATTCATAGAAGCATCAAGCTTGAGTGAGTTGCATTTCTACAAAGCACTTACACAGTGCCTGACACAATAAATGCTTGCTAAATATTAGCTCCTACTTAAGTAATGGATTTTTCCATCAAAGGATAGCAAATCATCACATGCTTTATAAAATGACCCTGATTTGAACTTCATAAAAGTTTTCACTAACTTCATCCTTCTCAACTAGCAGAACTAATGGGACCTTCTGCCCATACCTTATGCTTCTTAATAACCACAACCACAACCAAGTCTGATCCTATTGGCCTTCTTATGGCTTCCAACTTCCAGTTCTCACTGTTTGACCTACAAACCCCCGCACACACACACACACACACACACACACACACACACCAAGAAAATGCCTCTAAACCACAAGTTCTCCTGTGGGAAATGTTAAATATTAAAGGATTGACTTCTGAATGTCTTTTTAGCAACCACAAAAATTCCAGTGCCAATTTGTGTGACATGTGAATCACTCCTGTTGGAAATAACTAAAAAAAAAAAAAAGAGAGAACTAACTAGGTGTTGGGGATATAAAAGAAAGAATAAAGTAGAAGTCACTGGAGGAATAGAGATTTTTGTAATGAGGCATTGGGAACTCTGAAAGAAATTGAAAAAAGGGAGAAAATACCTACTTCTGCCAGGAGGCCTGAGCTGTGTATGAACAGGGCCAAGGGCAGAGCTGAGGCTACAATCCTGGCTACTGGGCAGATGTTGCAAGTATACCAAATTAGCCAAGAAGATAGCCCAGGGCTTTTTCCATCTTGGCCACCCAAACTACTCTGCATTTCTCAACGCACAAGGGACCCAGGATCTCGGAGGTGAGAGTTAATGATTCTGAGTCATAACATTAAGTAGAGGACAAGACACAGAGAGAAAATGCCTCGTAGCATGCATATTATCTGAAAAACCAATTTATAAACATTTCATTGATCTTCTCCAGGAGGGAACTCCTGCAAAGTCGCTAATAAGCAATGGGGGTTAAGACAACATCAATTATACAGCATCCATCATAACGAATTTAAATGGGTGAATTGTCGCCAGAAATTTATTTAGTGTGCTCTTTACCTTCCCAGACACAAAAACAGAAGGTAAATGACAACCTCTGACCTTTAACCCCAATTTTCACATTGTCAGAATTTCCTTATCTTCCATGGGCTTTTCAAGAAGAGGACTGAGGATTGACATTAGTGTGTGATGGGAGTGGTGGGAGAAGGGATCATACTAGGAATCTATGGACTTAACAGACTGGTGGTAGTCCCTTGCTATGTACTCCATCAGATTCTTCCAGTGGGAACAGGCCGACTTTGTAGAAACAAATTGATCTGATGCCTTTTGAGTCAAAGTACTTAAGATGTGTCTGTCTTGCTGAGAACTATTCCTTTTGACCGCAGGGCAGAGAGCCATGGACCAACTACTTCATATTTGCAGAGGTCCTTCTGAGCATTACACCGACTCCATTCAGCCCCATCTAGACCTCCCTCCCTCCAGCCAGGGCTCTACCTGGTGCAAGGTTTGCATGTGAGTGAGGAACAGAAGGAGGAGCAGTCAGATCTCACATTCATAAAAGGCCTGAAATTTAGACTTTTGACATTTTCTCCACACAAATTTATATGAACACTATACTTTTTGGAGTGTTAAAACATTAATTTTTTAAATGCAAACATTCAAAATCTACTGCATATGTACACCCCACTTAGCCATCTCTTCATTTTTGGTATATCTGATAGTCAAAAATGGAGTGGTCTGGTTCTTTCCATCCGTGGGAGCCCCCAACCAACCCAATAATCACCTACAGCTCTTCCCCCCAAATATGGAAACTTCTCAAATGAAGGGAGCTAGATAGATGTTAAGCTGAAAATGGGAGTGATAGATGAATATGCAGTGGGCATATGCAGGTCAAAAGGAAGATACTAAATTCTATTCCATTAAGTCCCACTAGACGGTATATCCCTCAAGAGCTGGGGCTCAATCTTTCATCTCTATATCCCTAATTCATAGTACAGTGCCTAGAACACAGTAGAAGCTCAATGCATGTGTGTCAAACGGGTGAATGAATGAATGAATGAACAACACTAGCCCGGACAGACTATTCTTTATGCAATATATGATACTGTCAAATTCAACTGCCTGCAAGGGAATCATTTGTCTATGGAGTAGGCAAATTTTCAATCTGAGGCTGACTTCAAGCCATTGCTCAGACCACATGCCCAGCAAAAGGAACATAAATGATTCTTAATATCCTACCAAGGAAAGCATAAGTGGGAGAAGGAGAGCTTCGGCTGGAAAAATCAGAGCATATTCCAAAACCAAAGAGAAATTCCTTTTGGATTGTCAATTATTTGGGATTACCAGGGCCTGGGTCACAGACCATTGGTGTGGATAATCAAGAATTGACTGCATATGTGGATGTTAAGCCTGCTTGGACTCGGGCATCCCCCAGTGGCCTGATCACAGCCTCCACTACTCCCCACCACACAGAGCCCAGGGCAGGAGGTGTAAATGCACAACAAAGCTGGGGGGCAGGAACCTTCGACTAATGCCCCCGAAGATTAGAGTTCCCCCCCAGAGCTATAGGAATGAAGTGGGCTTTATCATGCACTTGACAAGCAGAGCACAGGGTGAGAGAAGTAAAGGCGTCATAGAAGAGGAAATCAGCAACTGTCTATACCAGTTGCACTGTCCTAGTTGCTACAATCTCAGACTAGCCTATCCTAATCCATCACATGTATTCAAAGCAGGGACAAATACGAGCAAAGCTGAAGTGTGTGGAATCCTGCTTTGGGCACTGCCACCCATTGTCCTCACTGCTTTGTCCCTGACACTTGGCCTCCACTGGTGTCCATTAGCTGCTCAGGGACTTTCCCCAAAAGTCTCCCCTGGGGATGATCTAAAGTCCCGGCCTCTCCTCCTGCCTGGTAGCCAATTTCCTTCTCCACATTCTGTTCTGCCAGAGGCCTGCCCTCAGCTCTCAAAGGTTAAAGCTAGGACAATTTGATAAATTAATCTGGGCTTTCAGATTAATGTGTTAATGGGCACTCTTTCTAATAAGAGTTTTCAGAAGACCTTTGCCCATTTGTGTCGACCATCTAATGGCCCCCAAGGAAGGCAGCATCGGGAGTGAGTGGTTGGGTGGTGTCAGCCAGAGGGAGGATATTTTGGGGATCTGTGCACTGAGGCTTGCAGGACACTTCTGGCTTCCTTGAGATGCTCTGTCTACAGAGGCAGGTGACGATCAGGATTTCCTGTACTGAGGGACAAGTCTAGGATGTCACTTGCTATTTTCCTACCCTAGGGGGCTCTCCTGAAAGCAATTTGAGATGCTTTCCACTTTATCCTTCTAGTTTCCTGAGAGTACTTAAGCAAACACAAGGAGGGACAATTTGAGAGATTATATATAGCATCATAATCAATACCAAGGAAGGGACCCACCATGAACTGAAAATTCTCTGGCCCGTTCTATGGAAGGAGGGCACTGAGAACACCGAAACAGAGTGTCTGCCCCCACAGTTGAGCTGTCTACAGGAGTCCTTAGCCTCACCAGAAAGACTGGGATAATTTATACGTTAACATTTTCTTTTAATGTGGAGAGCATTTTCCTCATTTATAGTTAATTAGGTTAAGCATGCATGGGGAGCGAGGGAGAAAGGCTTTTAGTGATACTCTAAATGATTAGTAATTTGAATAAAGTAAAGAACTCTCTAAAAGATGGCGCGCCGGCACATAGTAAACGGGCCCACTCTGATGTGGAGGATACTGTGGTAATTAAAGCACTAAGATGAAAAGATACAGAATGTGCCAGATATTTTAAATAGGTTTTAATCCATATGTACGTGTGATATAAATGACGTCAGAACAAATGTCTGAAGACTGAACATATTGGATATTTGGTATCCTGGGAGCCACCTTTGGCCCCAGAGTCACACCAACACGCCAGGGCCTAGGGACAAAGTGGCCGTGACGAGGGTCAAGGGTCTCATTTGTAAGACGAAAATAATAGTAGTGCCTCCTGCACCTTGGTGGTGTCATGATGATGAGAGATAACGTACGCGTTTCACTTTAGCCAATAGTGGACACAACTAATGTTGTTACGATATCAATACCAAGCCTCCTTTGTTGACTGAGTCAAACACTTTAGGCTGGCTTTTCTTGTCTTCCTCCTTTTTTAAAATATTTATTTATTTATTTATTTGAGAGAGAGAGAACTGGGGGAGGAGTACAGGGAGAGAGCCAAGCAGACTCCACGCGCTGCGCAGAGCCAGACACGAGGCTCGAACCTGCGACCCTGAGATCATGACCTGAGTGGAAATCAAGAGTGGGATGCTTCACTGACTGAGCCACCCAGGTGCCCCTCCTGTCTTCTTCTTTTTAAAGAATCCAGACTCTTAAATTTATGGCAGCTAATCTCATGCAAACAAGGTGGAACTCCTTACATATATGGTTTTCCCCTAACACTAACCCAATTGGAAGAGTTCCAAGTAACGCTTCCTTACCAATAATTTTCAACAAATAAAAATATAAGCAACAGAGTGCCTGGGTGGCTCAGCTGGTTAAGCGTCTGCCTTCAGCTCAGGTCATGATGCCAGGGTTCCAGGATTGAGTCCCGCATCGGGCTCCCTGCTCAGTGGGGAGCCTGCTTCTCCCTCTGCCTCTGCTGCTCCCCCTGCTTGTGTGCTCTCTCTTTCTCAAATAAATAAATAAGATTTTTAAAAGAATATGTAAGCATCAGAAAGTTTTTTGCACAGTTTGCAGGACATCATTTGTTCCCGTCACACTGCAGCAGCTTTAGGCAGTCTTAGCATGTCTACAGACCTTCGTGTTCTATGGGCAGAGAGGCCAGTGAGTGTGGTGTCATATGACCTAGGGAACTTGGCCTGGTCCCGGCTTCATCACCCCCTAGCTGTGTGACCTGTGGCTGGTTTCCAGATTATCTGGACCTGTTTCACTCTCCATAGCATGGGGACTGCCTTCATGAAGTAAATACAATTATTTAAGTGAAAGAATTCTAAGTCTCAATCCACAGGTCAAAGAACTATTTTTCTAGACACAAAGTTTTCATGGCTTAAAAGGACCATGTGCTCCCCACATTTCTCTGGTTGGCTTCTCTCTCAACTCTTTCTCCTCTATCAGCCTTCTCGTGAGGGGACCCATGAGATTCTTCTGAGTGGATAGAGTGTGGGCTGTGGAGCCGGTAGACCAAAATTTGAATCTCAAGCCTTCCATTACTGGCCACGTGAGCTTCACCAAGTGGCTTTGTGGTGGTCTGGAGGCCTTGGTGTGTTCCCTTGGCTGAAACAGCACAGGGCCCAGTCCCAGAGTCAGCATGAGGATAAAATAAGGATTAGGAGGGCCTGACGCAGAGTTGGTATAGACCAAGTTTTAGTTCCTTTCCTTCCAACAAGGGAACAGGAAAACTGGTGGATTTTCAACCCTTCCCCCCCATGGACTTCGCAGAGGCCCCTGAACTAGTCAGTCAAAAGATTATTTTTAACTATCTCACACACACACACACAAACACACACACACACACACACACCCTACCACCCCTAGACTGTACCTACCCTCTCCCGCCTTGCCCACTCTCCCCAGAAATGAAGCCTGCTTAAGACCATTTAAAAGCAGTGTTCAGACCTTGGTGGGGAGGGGTCACTGCCTTCCAACCGCCTTCGGGCAGCTGGCTGGGTGAGGAGAAGGTGATTCTTTTTTCCATTGTTTTAATTTAATTCTAATTGAATGTATGGCTGGAGAGGCCTTAAATGGACTCTTTTTTTTTTTTTCTGGTTAAATTTCCTCAGGGAGTGTACCCCAAGACCTCTCTCTTTGTGATAACTTATTCTCCCTGGCAGAGCCTGGGTCTATTTATTACATCTCCCGACCACCTCCCTCCAAAGCTCTGGCAGGAGGGGCCCCTCCGCAGTTGCTGATGACTAGGGAATTACTCAAGTGTGAACTGTTTCACTGTCTGTCACTTTGCTCATTAGGCAAGTGAGAAAATGTATCTATGGCTCCGTGTCACGGTCCTCATTAGCTTAGCGGCACATTTTTACTTCCCTTATTTGTTTTAAAGATGAATGCATAAGAAACAGTATTCAGCCGGTGTTCCTCAGTATAATTTTAAGAAGCAAAAGCCTGGATAATCTTATTATCTTCCCAATAATTGTGTTGTTCAGACGATAGGGATAGGGTAATTGCGTCTACTGCATTGCCAGCCAGGGTATAGGGGTGTAACTGTTTTCAGTTTTAGTAAAAACTGAAGTCCTCAGCACGGGGGAAAGATCGCGGTGTTTTTGGAAAGACAGTAAACAGATAGTCCAATCAAGACAGCAAATAAAATAATGAGCCTGTACCCTAAGAATGCTGGGTTGTTTTGTTTTTTGTTGTTGTTTTTTTTTTCCCCCCTTCCAATACTCTAGTTCCTGTAGGCAGGAAATACACTATTACTCTCACCACCTTTTTGTTAAAGGTAGTTCTGTCTCCACCTGGAGATTTAGCAAAAGGTTCATTGGGAGAGGGGGCAATGGTATGGGAGGGAGATGGGGGGGTGTACATTTAAGATTTGATTTTTATGGGGCATTCTTTACAGGTATTTATGGTTGTTAATCATCACCAGATTTATTTACTGAGATGATAAAACAGAGCTGAGATGGCCCAATATCATTCAAGAGTTTGACATTCTGGTTGCCTTCCTGATAGAAATGTGTCAGCCTATTTCTTGTCTGCTGCGCTTGACTTGGGGTGTTTAGGATTCATTTTTGTTCAGCCACATAAATGTTGTTCCAAATTCATTAGCATCCAAGTGGAGTCCCAGCCACAGCTACCCTGTGGCTGAAGATGTAAGCAGGGAATGTCTGTCCCACAGGGCTAAAGGGCAACGTTGCTATGCTCTTTTCTTTACCTAAAGGTAAAACTTCTAACACATATGTTACCACGTTGGAGCTGGCGTAGTTGCTAGCGTTAGTTCAAATCTAGGTCCGCATAACTGAACAAATAGATGAGCTGGACTGGCACATATGCCGAGTATATTTTCTGTTCATTCGCATTTACAGATCTAGAGTCAAAATTTAAGCAGTGTGGAGAAAGAAGCATTTTCTCCTATTTTGTTTTAAAGATGGATTCTTTTAGTCACAATGCCAGCTAAAATGCCTGATTTTCATCTCCCTCAACCATTTTCTTCATTCAGAGAGATGAGAATGCACGTAACCCATTCAAGGGAAATATAATGCATTATTATAATAGGACTTGGCCTAAGTAGCTAATCACTTTTTATTAACACTTTTTGGCCCAGGGAGTTGGGATTTCTCCAAGCTGACTGTCAGGGCAGGGATTCTGGGAGTCTATATTAGTAATTAGCATTACAAGATCTCGACTCCTGGGGTGATTCAAATTAATACAAAATAAAAGTGCAAATTTCCAAATAGCTTTGAAAGCCTTATCTATTATTAAATTTCTGTTATTAAAGCTCTTTCCAGCTAGTGTGACTGAGGAGTCCAAAGCGGAAGGTTTCCTTAAATATCTGCACAAGGCGTCTTGGACTCTTTAAAATTAAATAAAAGAGCATACAATGAGAGATCAAAAGAATTTTCTGTACAATTGAGTTACGCCTTGGCAGTAAAGTTCTCCACCAAACCAAATCCCTACAAAGCAATATGAGTTTCATGGTCACAGTTGCTTTTGGACCTTCCTTGATACATTTGGCAGCTATCTTGAGAGCATCCAAAGAACCGCTGGCAACATCAATCACTCATTTCATAAGCAGGCGCTAAGAGGCGACAGGAGGGCGCTTGGCACATTACCATTTCTCCACCATGGAACCCCTCCCAGGCAGGAAAAAAGGGAAACGGTGCAGCATAGAGACATTATGGAGTACGCGTCTTCGAATAAGGTTCTACTAATGTGTAAATAACCTGCTTTCTCTAACCATGTCTTTAGCAGACTAAGTGGTTAATTGTTATTGATCAGCTCTGCCCACTGTTCCAATATCAGTCATTATTGAAAATAATCTCAGTATCCTTCATTAAGCATGCATCTGTTTCCATGGGAATGCATTTTCAACCCGGAGAGCTACTTGAGTGTTATTGGTTTCACTGGTTGTGCCGGCTCCGAGGGCTGTGGTTGCCCAATCTGTCATAGTTAATCAACTCTCATCTCTTAACACTGGCTGCAGTTATCAATGAGGTAAGGATTAATATTCTGGGCGAAGCAGATGATAAATCATTTGTATATAATTAGTGTACAGCAAGGTTACAGCTGACATGAATTTTTATCTTAATTATGAGAGAAATTTGTTCCATTAATTTAATTTAGTTTGCATGAGTGGCTAGACACCTAACAAAGTTAATCTTACACCTGTCATTACAACGTTAAGGAGAGAGCCTCGTGTTGAAGCGCTGGTCTCGGGTCCTCCCGCGATGAGGATAATGTTGTTCATGCTGATGTGAAAATAGATGATCGTAGACAGAAGATGTAAAGTCGACTCTCTTTAAAGATGTCCTGGGGGATTTATGAGAGCATATCGAAGCAACTCAACTGGCATTGCCACACTTTGGATACCACGGTCCCCTTTCAAAATTACCTCTCCCCTGCCTTGTAAATCAGGTGCAAGACACAAGACACGAGAAGAGATGTGTTTTTGTTTTTCATGTATAGATGTGAACTTCAGAGCTTGTGGTCAGGGAGAGCTTTGCTTCATGACAACCTCTTGGGTTTGTATCAAATGCAGTGAATTAAGAAATGTGTGGTGTTCGAGCTGTCTCTTCTAAGTGCTTCGTGTTTATGTTGTAATTGAACAGGATAAATCACATAACTCAGTCTACTGTACAACTGGTAATTATGCAGGCATCCCGAAGGCTTCAGAGTACTGTACAAACCTAACCCCGGTCCTAATTATCCAAGTAATTACTAAGTCTGATCAATCATATTTGATTGATCGATGAGGTGGGGCTGTTTATGCAGCAGAATGTGATGTTCTTTATTTTCCTAATGGTTGGCTACCCACTTACGATTAAAAAAAAAAAAAAACTCGCTAACCTGGATTATTTAAAATGGTTTCTCTATAGGCTTAGCACAGAGGTGCTAATTGTTTTGCCCAGGGTTGGCTGACCTGGTGCAGGGGAAATCTTTAAATGAAAAGGGGCAAGAAGTTGCAGAGTCGAAGTCCATCATCTTTGCACACACTCTGATGGAGGAACAATCCCAGCGATGTCAAAACAGAATGAAACCAGGGATCATGGAAGAGGCCGTTTGCAAAACTGCAAATTTGTGATCTAAGTTCTAATGTCCAAAGGAAAGGGCCCGTGCATTTTAGGAAACCCTGAATCAGCCTGCAACTGAAATGCTAATCGCACAGTAACTCAGATTAATGTATTGTAATATTAGTCCACAATTATCACATGGAGATAGGGTCAAGAAGTGTATAGTTGGTTATTCACAAGAAATGACTGATTTAAAAACAAAGAGCTCTAATGGAATTCAATAGTGCTTTTCAGTCATTCTGCTTGGCATCTCTATTACCTGAGATGATTCACAGTCCATTATGGGGGCTTCCATGCTAATAGAATGTCTATCTTCTGTAATACAGACACATCAGAGCACTAACTGGGAATCTGTCACAATGAATTTCATCTAGATTTCACTTCATCTCTTCATGGACTGTAAAATTTGCTCTTGTACAATGCCTAAATTTACTGTGGGTAATTGAGAGAGATCTATAGATGCAGCAGCACTCGGTAAAAAGCAGTTTTCCAAAGATCTATTGTAAATTGTGCAGCTTTGCCTCAGCTGGGGAAAGATGATGGTGAGCTGAATCTTGCCTTTACTAATGAGATGTTTTGGTGAGTTCAAAAGAGAGAGGGGGGCAGATGCTTTAGGGGATTCTGCCACGTGGAAAAAGGCAAACAAGGGAGGCACCTATCTTTCATTCTCAGCAAAGCTTTGCAAAAGGGACAAAAAGAAGTTTGGACACAGGCTTCATTACCTTCCACAAGAGGGATAAATCAGGACTGCAAGAGACATAATATTTTCCGAATCTGCCTGCATTTACTTGGCAGAAAAAGAATGTCTCCAGCACGACCCAGCTTTCCAGGGGCTTACATTTGCCTCTGCTTGCGGCTGCAGGTAGAACAAATTCCATCTCTCATTTGCTAAACCTTCTGTTTCACAGATTGTTAATCCTAACTAAAATATTTGGTATTAAGCTATCTGCATGAATTGTTGATAAAGAATTAAGATAACATTTGAGCTATTAAATATAATGTGTGCTCATATTTTTTCAATGGATACTTGGGTTACTGCTCGTAAAGTATACACACTAACCACGTTTTTTTTTTTTCCTTCAAACCATTTCCCTTTTTTTATTTTACTTATCCCCATCAAAAGCTAAACAGAATCACTGGGTGCCCTTAACAATCGTAGGGTTTAATATTTGTTAGCCAATTAGAATTGTGATATATTCTATAGCTTTTTTCCTAAGCCAGGAACTGAATAATAGCATCATGCTTCACTGGCAGTGAAGTGAGCTGAGCCTTTACATTAGGAGAAAATCAGAATGGTATGACTGCAGTTCATTACTGAAATAGGTAACTGATGAACTGAAAAGACAAAGGGCATTGTTAAATGAAATGTCATTATTAGAGGTGCTCATGTTTAACAAATGTACTGTAAGTTAATTCAGTAGTGTTTTCTATAAAGTTCCTCACTGAATGTTCACTGCTCATTTTTACTGTCTCTGCATACCTAACATCTCCTTAAAAATGTATTAAAGGAAACAATGTCAACCCCTAGTCATGGGGAGTAATTAAACCGAAGTCGGAACCCTCTTCCGAGCTCAGGTACTTGGCGTCACTTTGACTGAAGACCCTGACCAGATGCAATTGTGTTTTTGTTCCTAGATCTACATGCAATATGCCAGGATGTGTTTTTTTTTTAAAAAAAAAAACAATCATTTTGTAGAAGACTTGAGAAAAATGTTTTCAGCTTAAAGAGGGAAAAAAAAAGCAATGAAACCCCTTTGGCATCTGTGCAAAACTGTTTGCTTGGCTCTGGAGGTGATAAAAATAATTTATGAAGCTCTACATTTTTAGCAAGAGGAAATGACCTCAGCTTTTGGCAATCTGATGCAGTTAGTGAAGCCTCTCTCTACTACTTTTATGGATTTCCTTGAGCTGCATATTCTGTGACCTGTATTTCAGATTTATTGGCAGATACATAAGGCACATTAAGTAATATAAAATGCAGTGAATGCATCAAACAACTCAGCAGGGACCGACTGACAGCGGGCAAGAGGCTGCCTCTTCGAAGAAGTTGCTTGCAATTGAATACCTGTTTATGCATTTGTCTAACCAGGTTCTGAATTTTTGTTTTAAATAAAGACATTTTTTCAAAACAAGAGTCTCTAGCTGAACATGTAATATAGTGAGTGGCAGGAAGAGGGTGTATGGCCAGCTCTAAAATCTAACCAAACCCTCAGGATTTTGAGTGTGAACAATCTTGCTTCCGGTTTGGGGGGAAGCCTGACTTCTCAGTAGGAGAAAGGGGGCCCTCAGCATATTGTGTTTGGTTCTCAGCAAGATAATAAAGTGGCATTTTGATGCAGGAGATGCAGACTGATGAATAATGCCTTTGGGTAAATACCTACCACCCTGATTAAGACAAGAAAAGTATCTGGGAGGATGTGTATTCCACAGGGCCATATACTCAGCGCTTGGAACAGAGCCGCAGACTTTTGTAAAACCTATATCCCTATTCCTGTTGCCAAAAATAGTCAGGGGCCCATGTGGCCAAGTGGAAAGAGGACCAGTATGGCAGCGAGGAGACCCGAGTTCTAGCTGGGCCAGCTGTATCATCTTGGGCAACTCATACCTTCTCTCTCTGGAGTTCACAATGGAACTCTTGGCATCTCTTCCAGCACTAAATTCCCTTGATTTTTAAATAATGAAGTCCTAAAGATTGATGTAAGAGAAGTGAGATCACAGAACGCAGAGGACACCTCGACCAGGAGCAAATCACTTGGGAAGATTCAGGCCCTGGCATAAACTCAAACAGAAAAATGATGGACAAGTGGTTCCATAGGGGGAACTTCACATTAACCTTCTTGTGCCTGTTACATTTTACCGCTAACTATTACCTTTTAAAAATTGCCCTGTGGGAATGCAAGTTGGTACAGCCACTCTGGAAAATAGTGTGGAGGTCCCTTAAAAAGTTAAAAATTGAGCTACCCTATGACCCAGCCATTGCACTACTGGGTATTTACCCCAAAGATGCAGACATAGTGAAGAGAAGGGCCATATGCATTCTCAACATTTGCAGCAACATGGACAGGACTGGAGGAGATTATGCTAAGTGAAATAAGTCAAGCAGAGAAAGACAATTATCATATGATTTCTCTCATCTATGGAACATAAGAACTAGGAAGATCGGTAGGGGAAGAAAGGGATAAAGAAAGGGGGGGTAATCAGAAGGGGGAATGAAGCATGAGAGACTATGGACTCTGAGAAACAAACTGAGGGCTTCAGAGGGGAGGGGAGTGGGGGAATGGGATAGACCGGCGATGGGTAGTAAGGAGGGCACGTATTGCATGGTGCACTGGGTGTTATATGCAACTAATGAATCATTGAACTTTACACCAGAAACCAGGGATGTACTGTATGGTGACTAATATAATATAATAAAAAAAAATAAATAAATAAATAAAAATAAAAATTGCCTTGCGGGACTCAGATAAAGGCACCCCCCTTCTAAAAAATCTCCTGGGTGCCTTCCATCCTATGATGATGGCCTCTCCATTCTCTAAAAGTAGACTGCTCTCTTTTTGTACCACTTGATATTGCCCATAGGAACATGTAAGTAGGGAGATTAAAGGCTCAGGTTCTGGAGTCAGATGGCCTGGGTGGAAGTCCTGGTTCTACCATCCTTAGCTGTGTGCCCTTGACCTTGGGCAAGTCTTCTAACCTCTCTGAGCCCATTTTCCTCTCCAGGAAAGCAGGAGTGACAATAATAGTGTTCATTTAATGGATTATTGTGACGATGAAATGAGATCCAATTTGTAAAGCATTTAGCACAAAGCATGATACAGAGTAAAATCCTCAATCTATATTAGGTCTGATTATTATTGACATTATTATTATTACTCTGTTCATGCCTTTTCTTAACAAGAGAGCAATTCATTAAAGGCAGAGCCACAGCAGCACGTGTCATCTGTGTTCTCTCCACTGTTGGGCTCCCATTATGTTTTCAGAACAAAAGTACTGATGGATAAGAATTGCACTTCTAAGAATGGCTACCATTATTAAATATTCACCTTATGCCAGACACTTCACAGAAGTTATTTCCAATCACTACTCTGCAAGATCTGTGTTACTTTCCTTGTTTCAGAGAAACAAAAATTGAAGTTCCAGGTAAGATATATTCACAAAGGATACAACATTGAAGTGAAGGAATGAGAGTCAATCACAGGTCCATCAGCTGCCAATGTCCATTTCTATCAAATAGCCCCTCTACCCACAAAATTACTGACCAATCAGACACAATCTGAACCTCTGCACATGCACACAGCCATCTCCTACTGGTGAATAGGGGGAAGAAATTAAGAGATGAGATAGCCGTAGGAGCCCTCAGTGCTGAGTCACAGAGCAAAAATCGGAACAGCCCACAGTTGAGAATCAGTCTTCAAAAATGCGCAATATGAAAAGAAATGCAGATCAGAGTCTTCTGGGGCTCACACCAGGACTTAACCATCACCAGGATTCTCTTTGAACTCCGACAATAGTGGCTTAAAGACAAAAGGTGCTAAATAATTAAGACACTGAAAATGGATATTAAATAACAATAATATGATGCCATGTTACTTAGAAATACAGTCATGCCTTACACCTACAGAACCCCTCTTCCCAAGCACTCCCTAGAACACTCATCAGCATTTAATTAGGAGTAATGAGATGGGGGATTCACACTGGCAAAGTTGGGACATGGCCTGAGAAGACAGGATTAGGAGAGGCAGCCAAGACCAGCCGTAAAATCCCAATTGGAAGTGCCAGTACAGGTTGTGGCTTGGACTGGGGCCAAGGGAGAAACATGTGGTCCGTGCACGACATGTTGGGGGCCATATTGTCAGAAAGGACTTGGTATTATGAATGTCTTTGATGGAAAATATCTGGTCTCTCTAAGCAACCATTTGCAGACCTGAATGTTGCCTACCCTCTAGAAATACCTCATCCTAGACCTGAGTTAGTCCCCTTGTTTATCCAAAGGCCAGGTAGAAATGCTTGGGATGATAAAAGAGAGAGTACAGGAATACATTTGCCTGGGGTACGTGTTCTTAAAGTGCTTCCCAGCAAAGAAGTCCTAGCTAATCTAATCAGAGAGTTAAGGCAAGAACCACCTCTAATATATTCCAAACTAAAATTAGACATTCACCTGAAAACTTCAGGTAACCAAAACAAAAACGAGGGGGACTTTGTTTATTTAAATTATGAGAATAATTGCCTCAATTCTCCAATTCCTCTCACTCGGGTAGACTTGGCTTGAGTATATCAGTATCCATGGTGACTCATCTAATAAGTAAACTGCATTAGCTCTGCTACTAGCAGAGAGGAAAGGAAAAGGTCTTGAAATCTATCTTTCGTGGCTTCCTTCCAGAGCAAGGGATTTCATTATATCCTGAAGACGTGAGGCAGTTCAAAGAGATCTGAAATATGGAATGAGAAGGAGGAGGAGGAGAAGTTTGAGCTTATACACTTGCTTTTTAGTTTTGTTTTTATATATGAGAATCAGACACTAGAAATAGAGACTCTAGAGGGAGGCTTTATTCTTCTGGTCCAGGATTTTGTTTTAGTTTCGTCTATGGTTGATATCTTTCCAAAGAGTTCCCCCCCATGAGGAAGCTTTCACATTTCCCCTCATGTACATAATTTTAAATAAGTATGACAGGGATCCTTTAAAAAAAAATACAAATACATGATTTTATATTCCATGGCTGGAATGGAACTTGATGAAACAAACGCATAATGGTACCTGTTTAGTACATCCAGACAGCGTGGAATGATAATAGAAATCATCCCAAAAGAGGCGCCACGATTTTCCTGCAACAAGAGAACAATCCTTGCTTTGCATCCATCTAGTTTTGAAAACCATTTTATGATTACAAGCATGTAAGCTATTCTAATTATTACTGTAAATAATTAATCATTTCCTTTACAATCACTTATTAATTAGCTGTCATAACACTGTTGTGAGTTAGGTGGAAAACAAGGATTCAATATTCAGTTATTAACACCTAATTAAAATATTCATTGTTTTCCATATGTTGTTTATAGCTTTGCTTCCTCACATTTGAGCACAGAATTTATCTAACAAGGAACAATGTCCTCCATCTGCTTAGCGACATCGCCATCTGTTGTCGGGAAGTGGAAAACATTCTCTCTGGGTTCTTTCACATAAACAATAGCTTAATTCTCACCTCAGCTTTTATTTGGAATCGAAAAAGTCTGGTGCACACTGTTCTCTCCTGAAATGTTTCCCTTGACTTTAAGGTATTCTGCTGACTAATTTCAATAGCATCATCTAAGTGGTAAATGAAATGAGCCCCATTACAAATTGTGGTGAAATATTCAAACTACACCAACATCAGGAAAGAGAGAGAGGAAATCAGCTAACTGACGTGGTTTACATAAAGTCAAAAGAGGGGGGAATTTAAAATTGATCACCAAACAACCTACATGTAGATTCGCTCTCCACTAACTCATCTGTATAATGAAGTTCGCAAGTGTTGAGGTGTTGCTGAATGCCAAACCCTGTTCGTCCTGCAACAGTCCAGGTATGGAGACATTGTTATTGTGACCTGTTTACAAATAAAGAAACATTGTTATTGTGACCTGTTTACAAATAAGGAAACAGAGGCACTGAGAGTAAAATAATTTGCTGATGCAGGGTCCGCTGCATAATTTGCAAAATGAAAATGTGGGATCTCTCATTTCAATAGCAAGAGAAAAATGCCATCAACAATACTGAAATACAAAGCTTTTGCCTCTCTTCCCTGATCTTTCCCAAACTTGCTGTAATTTCTTATTTGCTATTTTATGTCATTCTAAGCAAAGAATGGGCCCAGAGAAGAGCTCACAGGCACACCTGGCAAAGCCACACACTCCCTCAAGAACCTCGCTACGGTTGTGGGGACAAGAGATACCCTCTTTCCTCCTCTGGGATCTCGAGACAGGCAGACCATGGGATCCTGGAACATCCAGTCGCCAACTTGTCACCACGTGGAGAGCGACTGTGTGAAAACAAGGACAATGTGGAAGAAAGCAGAGCGGAGAGTGCCTGGGCAAGCATGGCTTTGGAGTGTCTTGGCTGAGCCCTCAATTACATAAATGAGCTAATAGAGTCCCCTTTCAGCCCTAAGCAATTTGAATCAGGTTTCTATTTCCTGCAACAAGGAGTCTTGCCCTAACACAAATGAAGATAGAGACTTGAGAATCGCCCGTGTAAACATGGTCATTGAAACCCTGATGAGGGTGTATTGAAAAGAGGAGCAAAGATAAAGCTCTAAGGAGTCTCAAGGAAAGAGAGAGAAAAGAAAGAGAAGGCAGGAAAGAAGACTGAGGGAGCACCTGGGGAGTTTTCAGGAGGCCCAGAACAGAACAGAATGTCCACCAGGCAGCAGTAGGCGATGGCTATGGGTAGCGCTGGGTACTACAGGATATTTAAGCAAGATGAGGACTGAAAAGAGTCTCCTGACCTGGCAATTAGGAGGTCAGTGGAGACTCGTGCCAAGAGTTCCCTGCGTGGTAGGAAACAAGGCTGGGGCCTGGGTATGAAGAGTAAATGGGAAAATCTTGTGTTTAAAATGGTAGGTTAAGTACCCATATTGATCACTACTTCTTCCCCAGACACAACTGAAATGATAAGAAAATAATAAAGTTTAATCGACAAGGACAATGAGAACAAGAGAGACCACAGCGCATGAAAATTGGCACCTGCAAACAAAAAAGGCCTACAAAATTTTGGAAGTGGGAATACAAATGACAGACTAGTATCTGGTTTTACAAAAGGGAGGGAGAAAGACACCTCAGAGCCCTCTTGGGGTAACGGTGGGAGTGGTTTGCCACTGAGAACCCCAAAAACCCCAGGGCTGAGGGGCCAGGTAGCTGGGAGAACAGGAGGAGGGACAGCAGGAAAACTGTCTGGAGCCTCTGTTAGAGCAATTGGACACATCCCTAATCTCCCACCCCCCATCTGTTACAGTTGGGTCACTAACACTCTGATTCCCACAAGAAAACAGAGAATTATTCTCTGGAAACACTGAAAGGACCAGAATCTTGACTCTGGAACCCTTAGCACGTGGGGTCATGGATGAGGCTCTGTGCCCCAAGCTGAGAGATTAGGGAATGGCACACGGATCATGGCTATGGGCTACAGCCCTTCCTGTCTCCTGCCTTTTATCAGAACACCAGTAGTCAGGTGTACACACCCAAGAAAGACATTGAACTAGCTTCCCTGCAGAAACAACACAGAGTACAAACAATGGTGGTTTATATTGTGGCACTTTAGCTAAGAGGGAGATACATTTAGCAGAATCCCCTTTCCTATGTGGTTCTGGGTTAGGGTGACAAGAGAAATCTCTGTGAAGTTTGGAAAGAGGAAGGAGGGAAGCAGTCTCCATTATATTCTGAACGTCAGCGTAGGGCGCTAGGTGCCACTGCAGTCCCGACACGTTGTCACTGATCCACTGGCCCACCCTGCTCCGGTTTCTTTGGTAGGTCATCTGAATCATTGAGGTTGAGGTGGTGAGAGCTCCCACTGCAGCCCCACTCCAACCCACTTTCCCAGTTCACAAAGGAAATTAGGGAGATAAAGAAGACGTGTTGCCCAGAAGAGTCCAAAGTATCCCTCCTGTACTCAGTCATTGGAAAGTGGGCAGCGTGGCTGATACAAATGCAACAATGGATCAGAGCACAGCATCTGGAGTCACTGGTCAATTGCGCTCATTGTAGTAGGAAATCTGAGTGGCACATTGCATGGGTGCCACAAAGCCGTCATCAGCCAATAAGGCAATAGGGCGGCTTGTGTTTTTCCTTCTTCCTACTTCCTGTATTAGTTTTCTGGGGCTGCCATAAAGAAGTACAACAAGCTAGGTGGCTTAAAACAACAGAAATTCATTGGCTCACAGTCCTAGAAGCTGAAGTCCAAGATCAAGGGGTCAAAAAGGACATGTTCCCTTTGAAACGTACAGGGGAATCCTTCCTTGCCTTCCGGTTTGCTGGTGGTCCGTGGCATTTCCTGACATGTAACCTGCGTAATTGTAGATGGCCGGACTTGTGGATTTGCTCTGACCTTAGCTTCACTTCTTTATGTTTCAGGTCCTGATTCGTTACCCATAAGATGAAAGCCATTGTGTTAGCTTATAAAAAGGGTGAACACCAATGCCAGTAACATTTTTTTTAAGTCCATTTTTTTCCACAGAATTCTGGGTTTCTTCTCATTGCCAGGCACCAGGCATTGTGTAAGGCCCGAGGACACTCTAGTCAACAAAACAGGCATATCCTCTGCAGTTTCAAGAAGTTCACAGAGAAGATGAGAGTTACACATATTGGGATAAAGAAGTTGTGGTACGCTCATACAATGGAATAATCTAGCGGTAAAAGTAAAATGCCGCTAAACACGATAAGCTGTGTCCACCTCACAGCCACAATGGTGAGCATCCGTAGGAAGTTCAAGACGAGAAAAACTAGCCTATAGTGATAAAGGTTAGAAAAGAGAATCATCTGTGGGGAGGGAGGGAAGGCACGGCCTTCTGGGATGTTGGCAGTGTTTTATAGCTCGACCTGTATGGCGGTTCCTTGGATTTATACACCTGAAAACATTCTTCAAGATTCGGCACTTCGCTGGGTGTATGTCATACCCCAGTACCATGTTAACAAATATCCCCACATAGAATTAATCTTTGCTAAAAATGCTAGCAAGAAAGACTAGTGTTCCACAGAGGACCTGATCTGATCTGGGGAGTACAGGATGGCTTCTGCAGGGAAGTCAGAAGAAGCTTCAAAGACAGGTGCACAGAGATGAGCCTGCAGTAGGTGCTGAGAAGAGTTAGACCTCTGGGGGATCAGAGGCCAGAAGGCCTGGGGCACAGGGAGCAAGAAGAGGGAGTGGTGTGAGGCCAGCATGCGGAGATGGGCTTGGGTCTGAGCTGGCAGTCACTTAGAGCCTATGTTAAGGTCATGGCACTGAGACCCTTGGAGAGGTTTTCAAGGAGGAAACATACCACAGATTACTTAGAATGGTTCCTCCATTCAGGTCCTTTACCTACTGGTTGGGTTGACAACTGAGGGTCTCTCTGTAGCAATACTTAACTTTCCAATTTGCATTTAGGGGGACCACTTATTTAATAGGAACCATAACTCGCCTCCTTACTTTTTCTGCCCATCCTGCACAAGACAGCAGTGCCAACTAAGTCAGTCTCTGACACACACACACACAGAATCAAGCATGGACGCTGCTCTCCCAGATACAACCTCTGGGGATGGACTACATCTAAATATACAGATATATACAGATCAAGACCTTTTTGCATAACCAGCCAGCACCATCAGCTAGTGAGCCATTGCTCAAACAGGCTTTCATGGGAATGCCAGTGCTCCACGGAGCACCAAATTGTACCGATAGTTAAACATGATTAAGAAACAAGAAAGGTTGGTGTGGAGGAAAAGGAATCTTCATGCACTATTGGCGGGAATGCAAACTGGTGCAGCCACTGTGGAAAACAGTATGGCGGTCATCAAAAAATTAAAAATAGAATTACCACATGAGCCAGTATTTCTGCTACCGGGTATCTACCCAGAGAAAACAAAAACACTAATTGGAAAAGATATATGCACCCCTCTGTTTATTGCAGCATTATTTACAATAGCCAATTATAGAAGCAGCCGAAGTGCCTATCAATAGACAAATGGATACAGAAGAGTTGGTATACACACACACACACACACACACACACACACACACACACACGATGCAATAATCCTCAGCCATAGAAAAAGAATGAAATCTTGCCATTTGCAACAACATGGATGGATCAAGAGGGTATGGAAGTGTTGAATCACTATGTTGTACCCCTGAAACTAATATAACACTGTATGTTAACTATATCAGAATTTTAAAAATTGAGCAATGTAATAAAGACGCTCGTTTGTACATATGAAAAAAATAAAGACATTCAAACGGTTACATTTTTTAAAATGCTTGTGAAATACACAGTTTTTCTATGGCAGGACTTCTTAAGAGGTTTCTTATGTTAATGTTATGATCCTCCAACAGGAGAAAACAATGTGCAACATTTCCAAACTAGTTTGAGCCATGGAGCCCTTCCATGGGGTGAACTATATAAACAATTTGAGGTATTATTCAGTGCAACACACTGTGGAAAGTGGTGATCTGAAGTCTGACAGCATGGTGGCCAGGTACTTTTTATTAGTTAGGGATCTCCGGCATGATGACAAGCAACAATCTCTTTCATCTTAATTTTTAGAATAAATGACGGAAAGCTGAGGTTGTTGTTTTATTCTGGCCTTTCACCAAGTTTTATTGCTTCCTTCACCGTTATCTGCTCATCTTCTGTATTTGTTCTTGGGAAGCTCATTCATCTCCATTGGCTGTAGCTTATTCTCTTCTCTGGTAATCTTAAGAATCTAAAAGTCTTCCCTAACTCCTTATATCATTTGCAAGAAGCCTTACTGCTTTTCAACCCCTTTCAGAAATTATTAGGTGACCCAGGCTTAGATCCCCATCCTAACAATCACTATTGACACATGAAATAACACTTTTCATATCTCAAGTCCAAAATCATGTTATCTGTTGTAGACAATTTCAGCGGAACAGACCGCAAGAACCCTAGAAATGTTAATTCTGCTGCATCTGACATATTGAGAATTTTTGGTATTCAACCCAGGCTTTGCATTTTCTTTGCAATTTTCAAAATGCACAGCCTCACACTCTCTTTCAAAGGCTCTGGTATTATCCAGAAGCAATTACGAAGAAAAACGAAATTACCTTTCGTCATTCTATCTATTCAGGGCCTTGGAAATGCAGACTGACAACGAGCTGACAATTATTTGCAATCCACTTTCAGTTAATTTTGCCGTAAATTGAGCCTGAGGACTGCTGACAAATAAAATATATTATTCATCTGAAAACATTCTCTTTGGGGCTCCAGATCTCCAATCTATTTCATTAGTGATCACGATCAAACTAAGTTGAGGATTGATTTATGCAATAGTTATCCCGCTGCAATAATTAATTAGGAAAATAATAGTTTGGTGGAGCTTTGAAAAGGAGCAGTTTCTAAGGCTCTTTGATAAAATAGAAAACTTTTAAAATAATTATGAGGCAGTGTCCCTAAGGGAGTAGATACGCTTTGCCCTTGCCTATTTCCACAAGTCACTAGACTTAAATCACTGTCGGGGATAAGCTCCTTGAATCTCAATTCGGTTCATCTAACAATTTTTTAGTGTGTGCTACATGCCAGGCACTGTATGCTAAGTTTGTGAGTATTACAAAAATGAGCCTCCTCAATGAGTGCACATGGGCAGGTAACCATGTACGGTATTAACGGTCCTAATAAATGCTTATAATAGACATAATAGCAAAGGGCTTTTGCAGCCATAGAGACTCCAAGGATTAATTCTGCCTGAATCACTGGGGAATGCTTCATGGGAGGAAGTGGCATTGGAACTGGTCCTAGGACAATGGGTACACTTTCGATTGGGTGAGATGAGGGGCTATGGGCTGGAGGGAATGCAAGAGTGATACCAGGCAGAGAGAAGAGTATGAACAATTGCAAAGCACTAGGAGGGTTCCAGGTGGGTTTCAGAAGAGGGAAGAAATCTACGGTGGCTCTGAGAAGTTAGGAGAGGAAGACATGTTGAGATCAGATTGTGAAAGGGAAACCACGTGCACATACTATTTGTACTAAGTTGGTTTTTAAATCGGGGGCTGTGCTGGTCAAATGATACATCTGGCGGCAGTGTCGTGAGATGAAGGAGTGCTGGAAGGTACACTAATTGTTCTGATGAGAGCCCATAAAGCACTGTGGGAGAGGAAAATAAGGATGCAAGAAGGAAGTTGGGAATCATTCACTTATCCCCGTAGAAGTCAAGGCACATTAAGATCAGGGGTTGGAAGGATCTCATAGGTGTGGTGGTCATGGAGGTTGTGAGCAAGAGATGGTGAGGAAAATAAATTATGAATTTAGTGTTAAAGTCTCAAGGAGGATGAGAGTGTCTTACAAAGTGATGGAGGAGGAGGATGTTTCTTCTCTCTTTGGTTCATTTATTCATTCAAAAAACAGTCTTTGAAAACCTACTCTGCTGGGCACTGGGAGTACAGACACCAATAAGACACATTAAGTCGCCAACTTTGATCAAAAGGGGTCTTAGCATTTTTGGGCAGGAGAAGAATTCAAGGCTAGTTTTCCATAAAGTAGAAAGCCATAGGATTCAGAACCATGTGTGTGTGTAGGTCAACAAGACCGTGTATGGAAAAGCGGGGGAATGCTGCTCCAACTCCAGCTTTGTGTCACTTTTCCAAGCAGAAGACAAGACTGGAAAAGAGTAAACAATATGTATGCTCTGTCTTAACCCCTCTGAAGAACTCTTCCTAGGATATATCTATTTACATTTTATTTCTCAGAAGTAGGTCAACATGTCTACTAATCTGCATGAAAAGCTGAGAACTTAGATATTAACTGAGCACATTTTTACACCCAATAGATTGTAGAAAGGGTGCAAGGGAGAATGAACATTGCGTAGACAACTATCAAGTCCATTTTATGTTTAAATATATCTTTATTCTATCATCCTGGTTGATTAAATCTTACCAGAGTATAGAATTCCAGGTTAACAGTAACTTTTCTTTAGAATTTTGAATGCATTGCTCTATTGTGTTCTGGCTCCCTGTGCTACTCGAGAAATTATGCCATTCTGATCCTCATTTCTTTGTTGTGTGACCTGGTCTTTCTGTAAGTTCTCAGCGCCTTCTCCTTATTTCTAGTGTTCTGAAGTGTCGCTCTAATGTGTGTGGGTATGGATCATTTTCCCACTCATTAGATGTGGCACTTGGAGAGCCTTTTCAATCTCGACACTCCTTTATTATTGCTTTGGAAATTTCCTCTCCTGTTGTCCTCTGTGACGATGTCTGACTTCCTGGATATTTCCATGGCTTTGTCTTCCAGGTCTTCTATCGGATTTTTAATTTCAGCTATCATTTTTCTCAAATTTCCAAGAGCTCTTTTAAAATATTCTAATGATTACTAATTATAATTGGTAATTGTCTATAATTATGTAATTAAGGTATGCCAGGCTGTTAAATGAGATTTTAAAAAATAAATTTGTAGTTTTGGCAAAGGCTCAAAGCCCAGAATGTAATGCACCCCCAAATTCCAAAGGAAGATGCCAGATCATTCATATAGGATTTAATATGAGACAATAAAACCAATCCTGTTCCTCTGACTTTAGCCCACCTCCTATCCCTACCCCATATATGAAAATAATACATATATACATACATACATAAGCAAACAAACAAATAAGGCTAGAGACTCTTCAGAGTGAAAAAAAATTTTTTTTGAAGTTACATGTGGGGGAGTGAGCATTTAAATAGGTGTTTCTTTTCATCTCTTTGGCCAAGTAAGGGTCATGAACATACTCAAAACCCTGGGATGACCTGTCATGGATGGAGACCAGTGTCTCAGCCACCAGCCAGCTTCCGCTGAGCTGCAGAAGGCTGTGGGCCTGCTCTATGTTGCAGCCAGGGCAAAGAGTGGGGGAAACAGTGTCCTTGGGAGAACTAGACCCATGTTCTCCAGATTTAGAGGGGTCAGGTGGGTAGGGACAGGAAGATTAGTGTCTTCTACTCACCTGAGACTGCCTGGAGATGTCTGTATAGATGAAAGAAGGGACCAGAGTGGAATGGCCTAAACTTCCATAGTTACATTAGACAGAGATTCATAAGTTTTCCCCCAGAACTAAGTAGGAACCAGCAAAGGGAGAATGAGCTTGAAAGGACCCCACCCAAGAGTTCTGCACCGACACAGTGAGCTTGCACCAGGAGTATGTGGAAGGAGAATTAAGGGAACATCATGAGATGTCAGGTGCATGGTGCTTCACCTAGTGAAGTGGGAGGAGAAAAGGGCAAGCTCAAAAGATTCACAAGGCAGTAGGCAAAAAATCTGCAAAAGCATCCCCAGGAAAAGGGTCAGCTTTGGGGGCACCTGCCACACAGAGTCATCAATGCCAAGTACAACAACCCAATCGAATACAAATTCCCTTTTCTCTCCTAATGGGAGGGGCAGAGGCATAAGTTAGTAAATGGGGCAAGAACAGTGGTGAGAGAGAGATAAAAGCATAGACCATGAACCCCTACTTCCATTTTGCAGAATTCAAGGTTGGATCCAAGCTAGGAAAGGGGAGAAGGTACAAGTTGGATGAAAGATTGAAGATTAGATTTGACAGGACTCTTTAATATCTGAAAAGGAGACTATTTTCACCTGCAAAAGTACCCAGAAAAGCCTTAGGATCTGTGCAAGATATCATTCAGGTGTGGGGGAAAGGACACCTAACAGAACAACTTTAAAGAAGATAGATGGGAAGAAAACCCAGTTGTTTCCTGATTGCACCTTATTAAGTATATCTCCATTTAAATCAACTGGTTATAATAGCATTTTCATTTCCCTTTCCATTCTCTTAGCCTTTGTAGAATCATACTTTTACCATCCTTTTATTTGGATTTCAAAAGAAAGAGAAGACAAACACAGCTTTCCTTTTTTTTTTTTTTCACCAACAGCTTCTTTACCAGAAAAAACTAAGTTGACCTACTGATATTCAAAATGAAAGGTCAACAGATAGCAGGATAATCCCAAATTTCCACTTAAATGTTGAGCATATTCCACTTACATAAGCTTACACAAGATAAGAATTATAACTGGTAGCTACCATTTGAATGCCTTTCTCTGAAAGGATAATCATTTCCTGTCACATCTGCCATCTGGTGGCCACTCGGATAAACACATTATGCTAATATACCCACATTACACCTTTTCATCCATTCACGCATCAGACCATCATCATCCACGCACCCATCCATTCATCTGTCCATTATCCATCCATCCAACCAACCATCCATCCACTCATGGTGCACTTGTTCGAAGCAGGCTCCAGGCATGCAGATAAGTAGAACACTCACAGTCCTTGTCCTTTGAGGAGCTGACAATCTATGGGGAAAAAAAATTTTTTTTGACAGAGATTTGTAAGAGCTCAGGCTCTAAGGCTCAAGTCTATGTTTTCAACCTCTTTTTTTTTTTTTTTGGACTGGATTCTTCCTTGTGATTTAATAAAACATACTTAAGTCTTTGCCATCTTAAAAGAAGGCCAAAGAAACAAACCCTCCATCAATCATGCTACCCTTAACCATCTTCTTATCATAGTCAAGCTTTTGCAAAGAGGAGTCAACACCCTCTATCCCCTTTCTTGCCTCTAATGCACTTTAGTGTTTGTTTCTCTTTATTTCATTTTTAGTATATTTTGATTATAAAATAATATATATATGCAGAAGGTAAGAATAATGTAACAATTACCCATCTATTTATCATATGCTCTATCCAATATTGACATTATACTGCATTTGCCTCAGATCTTCTTTCCCCTAAGAAATAAAACATTATGGAGTTGATGCCCTCCTTTCTCTTTCTGCTCCTCCTCCATTCTCTCCAGAGAAAACCACAATCATGCACGTTTTCACAGCTTTACCACACGTTCCTGTATATATAAGCATTGAATAAAATTCCGAGTGTTTGTAAACTTAGCCAATCATTATGTATGTTGTTTTCTCAAAAATTCACCTCTATATTTTTCATAGTTATCATGTTATGTTCAAACATATAACTCTAGATCATTTTCACTACTGTATATTAATCCACGGAGACATCACAAATCACACATATATTCTTTTGATGAACATTGGGTCATGTGAAGTTCTTTTCTATCTCAAACCATGCTTGCCATGGACAGTGTCATGCACATCTCTTTATCTGCGTGTGCAGTTCTTGAGAAGAATACCCTCTATCCTTCCCCCCATTCTAAAAAGTGAGGAAGAATCTCCCTAGGAATTCTCTCACTGAGGGTCTTCACTGGCCCATCACATCACAACAAGAAATGTTGCTATGCCAAGCACTGGACTCAGTCCTCTGTCCACACAACCTGAAAACAGAAGCAAGTCACCTTCCAAGTTGATCCCACTTGTAATGAGTCCACTTCTGAAGATCAAGACCAGCAACAGATATTTTTCTATATTAATGTAATTCAGATTTTTCTTGTTACTTTTATTGCTATTAAGGGATGAAATAATGGTTCAAATAAATGCTTGTTAGGATTATGATTTTTAGGGTGATGTTTTACAATTTTAGAAGACTTAGATGCAATCTTATGATTTCTGTGTTATTTTGTTTGTGGGTAGAGTACTTAGAGTATATTTGTTGTTGTTAAGAAGTCCAACAAAATAATCCAGAAACACGGCAGCAGTTTTTGTCTTTAGTGAGACACATGAAGGGTCTTAGGATAACATTTTAGAAATCTACAATATATGTGTGAGTCTTAAGAGTATATTATTTCCATCTTATTTGACTTCAAGATAATGAAAGCATAACATATCTTTATTGCTAGTTAAGAAGCCCATTGATCCAGAAAAACAGTATTCTTTGTCCTCTCTTCTAAAGTAATTTGGATTTTCTCTCATTTAGTTTCCCATGGAAACTTGATAGAACTAAAATTCCTAGGACAATGCTATGTAAGTGCACTTTATTTAGCAGTTAATTTCCTGAGTGAATTGTTCCCTTTTTTTCCATTTCCAGACAGTGTTAGGGTTGGATTTTTGGCTGTGGCTATTTACCAAATTCCTGTGACATGAAGAGTAGTAGGAGTTTTACATGTGCAGTCTTGCCACTGGGGACGCTTGAAATTTAAAGCCCATTTCCGTAGACCACGGGCTGAATTGATTCCAGTGATAGGACTAAATGTTCACCAAACAAATTTTCTTAAGCCATCTAATTGCTCTCATGGTGCTTCAGTGAGATCCAAACCCCTTCTATTTTATTTTATTTTATTTTATTTTATTTTATTTTATTAATTTATTTATTTAAGAGAGAGAGAGAGAGAATGAGCACAAGCCAGAGGGAAGGGCAGAGGGAAAGGGAGAAGCAGACTCCCTGCCGAGCAGGGAGCCCACGTGGGACTCAATCCCAGGACGCTGGTATCATGACCTAAGCCGAAGGCAGAGGCTTAACTAACTGAGCCACCCAGGCGCCCCTATCCAAATCCCTTCTGATAGTCCAACAAGTACTGCCTGGTCTGGGCCCCACAGACCCATCAACCACCTTGAGCTCTCTGTGCTCCAGCCCCTCAGGCATGCAGAGCTCCTCTGCTTGGCCATGCAGGTCTCAGTCTGAAATGCATTTCCCTACTCTGTATCCAACTCTTGCTCAACTCTTGCTCAACTCCAGATCTCCAACATCATGCCCTTGGAGAAACTTTCACTGACTTCTCACTCAAAATTGTACCTCCTGTTCCTCTTTCTCATCCCACCTTTCAACTTGCCATTAAGAGCACTGACTTCAACATGCAAATATATAATTGTTGATGTGATGATTTGTTGACTGTACACATTCATCCCACAACTCCACTCTGTTCATCTTCTGATCCAGTGTTTGCCGGGGGGGCGGGGGGGATATGGCATTTAGAGGGACAATTCTTTCTTGTACGGTGTATTAGTTAGTTTTGCCATGATAACCACACTTAGGAAACAACTCCAAATCTCAGTGTTCGGAACAAACGTTGATATCCTGCTCACAGGGTGGCTGGATTGAGCTGGGCTGGGATTTCAGATCCCCTCCCTTCTCTCATGTCTGTTTCTCAGTCAGAGGCCCAGGCAGAGGGGAGCAGCCACTGCCTGGGTAGGTGCTCATGATGGATGGAATGAGCATAAGAGAGTGATGGAGACACAGAACGGTTCTTAGCACCACAGCCCAAACTGAGACAATCCCATAGCTCCCCACATTCCTCTGGCCAAAGCAATTCTTTTGACCCAAAGTCAATGCAGGACCCTTGACATCCATAACGCTGGGTGCTAAATGTTGGTAATACTTCCCAGTCACTGTGAAAACTCCAAATGTCCCCTGGGTGCTGACTCACTCCTGCCACCCCCATTGAGATGACTTCTCAGTGCCTGGCACACAGCAGGCACTCAATCATATTTGGTGAAAAATGAACTTTGCCAAATCACGCTCTAGAACCTCCATAAAAACATACTTATTGACTGGGGAGTACAATGGCAGTTTAATGTCCTTTAAACAGTAATTATTACCTTCACGCAAAGGTACCTCATTTTAATTTTTTAATGTGAGGCCGAGAATTTTTTTCATGTTTAGTGACAATTTCTTTTAGAAATTCTCTCTTCAAGTCTTTTGTTCAATTTTTTTTCTTTTGCTCACTTCCGTATTAAATTTTTCTTCCTCATTTGTTAAGAACACTTGTCACAGGTAATGAATATTTTTCCAGTTTGCCTTTTAAATGTTTTACTGATTTTCTGACAGGACAGGCAGACATTGTTCGTATTTACCTAGCTTTATCTCTCGCCCTTTTCTTGCATGGCCTCTAGCAGTGAACATTTTCACTGACAACATCATGTTACACAAAATGGACACATTAAAATGTATTTAACCACTCACTTTCATGGGCTAGTGACATAGTTTCCAGATTTTTCTCTCATAAATAACACTGTGATGAAGATCTTTGTACGTAAGCCCTAAAAGTGGCAGTATCATATCCAAGGATATTTTTTAAATTCTTGATACATTTTGCCAAATGACTCCCGAGACTCTACCCTCCAGGACCCACACCCCAGCTCCTCACACTATAGGTGCCTACGTGCCAGGCCCTGCTGATGAAGGCTTTACCAGCCAGCCTTGTCTGGCGGCAAGCAAGATGAGAGGGGAAACAGTGGGTCGGGGGGGGGGGGGGGGGGGGGAGCAAAGGGAGGTTGTCCAGAACACCCCAGATGTGCCTTCTGCTTGGAAAGCTTTTCTCTGAGCTCTTTTCATGGTGCTTTCTTGAGATTGAGATCTCCCCTCGAAAGCTGCCTGGGAGTCCTATCCTGACCCCTCCACCTGGAAGAGCCTTGGACTCTAGCTACTCCTTATCATATTCATGATCCTGGGGTTTTTTTCCTGAAGAGCACTAATCTATCCAATATTATCGTATTAAGTGGCATGTTCCATTTCTGGCAGCAAATATCTTGTCTGGCTTGCTGACTGCAGTATCTCCAGCACCAAGAATTATTCCTTGGCACAGAGAAGAATGGGTCTCAAACTGGCTGCTCATTGGAATCACCTGTGAAATTTTAAACATTTCAGATTTTTAAAATCTTATCCCCCAAAATAAGAAATTTTTAATTATTAAATCACTTGACCAAGAAAATGTGAGATCTCATTTTCTATTGGAGATAGAGAATGTGTGTGTGTGTGTGTGTGTGTGTGTGTGCGCGCGCGCAAACTGGGTTGTGTCCAGAAGCACAGGAAGTTTAGCTTTGTTTGTACCACCCGGGCCTCCACTTTTTACTATAGAAATGTGATATGCTAAATATAGGATGGTGTGTTGTAAAACTTCACTGCTTGAGAACAGATTAGCATACGATTAAGAATTTTTAGGAAGAACTCATTTAACTTAAAGATTCTTAGTTTATTTATGGATCTTAAATTCTGTGTGCCACCATGATCTAGAAAGAAACTTAATAATTATTAAGTCACTGTTCATTACTGTGCTGCATGTAAAACAACATATTCCTAGGGAAAAAATTCCCATATTTATGTCTCTCCCCAGACCAATTAAATCAGCATCTCTGGGTGTAGAACCCAGACTTTGGTAGCTTTTCAAACTCCCCACGTGATTCCAATGTGTAGCAAGTCTAAAAGCCACTGACATAGAAGTAATATTTGTTGGAAGAATGAATGTTTGATAGATGAATAAAAGGACATCGTGAATCAGAAATTTGGGGCTCTGGTCTCAGCACAGCCACTAACATGCTATGTGACCTAAACTGTGTCACTCTACTTTCCTAAACCACACATCTTAAAGGCAACTTAAGATCCCTTCCTGTTTCAAGACTTCATGATTCTCCTTCTTGGTCACAGCAAGAGCCAGTTTAGAAGGGCTGGGAGAAATGAGAACAAGATGATGGAGGCTTTCTAGAAAACATCACTTAGGATAAAGGTAATCCTAACAGGAAGCTCTTTACTCTGGCACCCTTTTTTTTACCCAAAAAGAGAAAGTACTTGTGAGGTTCCTGAGAATCTTGCACTTAGAAAAACATCACACAGCTCTGTACTGAATGTGCAGAGGAGAGGTAGAATGATCCCTAATCCCCAAAGATCCCACTAGGGTGACAAAATGTGTGTATGGGTACCTTCAGCCAGTGGAGAGGGACAGAGATGCATTTATTCCAAAGTCCTCACAAATCTCCTTCTCTGACATTGTCTGTTCACGTTCTTCTCCAAAGCTGCGCTGAAGTTCCTCTCTCAAACACAGGAAGCCCAAGCTTTCTTGACTGCTGCCATGGCCATTTTGCTGAGATCTTTAAAGAAAAAAAAAAAAAAAAAAAGGCATGCTGCCAACCCAGCTCTGCTGCTGTCACCCTACACAGACAGTAAAACTGGGAAATTTAGCTGCTCGTGTTTATTTAAACACTGCAAGGCATTTCCTACAGGGAACTTGTGTGGCCTACCTGAGTTCTATTATTCTCCAGACCCTATTCTCTAAACTACTTTATATACAGCTATTTAGGCTTGCCTGCTATGTGAGATTTTGCTATCTGTCCCTAGGCATCAATATTTTCTAGTCATTCAACAGCAGCCACAAATTACCCTCCATTCCCTCTCATCCTATACCACCTCAGGGAAGGGCGATTTTAAAATTACAAAAATAAATATATTTGGGAAGTTGAGAATGGGTGCCTTAAAAATTGAGATTCATTGGTTTCCCAATGGGTGAGTGCAAGATGTCACATAACTCTGCTAAGAGAGTTCCCATCTCAACGCCCTAATTTCCTTATTCAATTTTCTCAAATTTGGGCTGCCTGGAGCACAGTTTTGTTAGCAGTATTTGCTAACTGCATTTAAGAAGGAAATGGCCATTCTTAGGGCCTTTGGGACCGCATGGGTATTCAGTCAGGACAAACTCCAGGAAGAGTACCAAAAGCCCAAAGAATTCCTTCAAGGACAAACATTTACTGAGTATCTACTTATTAAGATGCTAGGTATGTACAGAGGAAATACACACACACACACACACACACACACACACACACACCTCTTGATCTCAAGGAGCTCAGAGCTTCACATTCCCCACTCCCTCCAACCCCCTCCCCCTTCCCCCCACAGAGGGAACGATCTCTTCCACAGCAAGTTTTCACGTCACCTCTTTCTTCACCGCTTAAAACTAACTAAATTTTAAAAAGCTGGAGAAGCCACTATGAAGCAAGTGCGGGTTTTGAGGGGATCTTGTGGCCCCGGAGACAATCCTTTTATATAACTGCCATCCATCTTCTGGGACAGACAAGGGGTGCATCATGTAAGCGAAGTGGTAGCTAAAAGACGTCAAAACAGAGTGGCACTCTCAGAGATGACCTTTTCCTAAGGAAGACCCACCGCTAGGGATGTTGGGGGTAGGGTGATATTATCCCAAACCAGGTTTCCGGGGAAACGAGGTGCACTGGCTGGAACACTGGGGAAGTAGCCGGCGTGCAAAAACCTTTCTTGGGAGCTCCACTCCCTGGTCCGTATATACCTCGAGAGGTTTGCCCAAGTGCGCGTAAAGCAGGGGACACCCCGATTCAGCTAGAACCGGGCTGGGGTCTGGAATTCCCAAACGCATTCAAGCTGGAATTCCAACACCAGAGCGGGAGGAATTCCAACACCAGAGCGGGAGGGCTTCCGAAGCACGGCTCGAGGAGCGGACAGCACCCCCACTTGAGGCATCCGGATGCCCGTGAAAAGCAGAGAGGGAGCCAAAGTGCAAAATTTCCCCGAGATGAAGGGATCGCCCCTTTTGTAAAGCACCTCAGAGAAAACTGCGGAGATCTGGAGCAAGGCTCCCGCGGACACCGGCCGGGGAGCTCAGCGGGACTTGCAGCCTGCCCCGCCGTCCGGCCTTGGCCCTGGGCTGCTCTCACGCAGGCGCAGTGGCGCCGCGCTCCCGTCCCAGCGCGCATGCTCCGCCGGGCGGCCGAGCTCCCGGCCGGCGGCGGCGGCGGCGGCGGCGGCGGCGGCGGCGGAGGAAGTTCCCGCTTTGCCTCCACCCCGGTAGCAGCTTCGCGACCGGGGACAGCTTCCTCCGGACGCTCCGCGAGCTTTGCTGCCGCCGCACGTCTGTCAAAAGACCATGGGGTTGCCCAAGGGGCCGGAGGGCCAGGGTCTCCCGGAGGTAAGGACCTCCCTCTCCCTGACACGTCCGGGTTCCTGGGAGAGGGCCGAGCCGGCGGGGCGGCGGGCTGAGCGGGGCCCGGGCTGCGTTTGGGGCGCCCCGCCCCCTTCTCAGGTGTGTCCCCCTCGGGGAGATCTGGCCCTCTGCGCCGGGGGCCGAACAGGTACCCCTGCCTGGGCGAGGGTGGGGACAAACTTCAGCCGCTCTCGGGTTCCCCGGGACGGAGGTGGTCTTCCCAGCCCAACACCTAGCCCCACGCAGCCCCGGGCGCCGCGGGGCCCGGGGTCCCACCTATCCCGGGCAGTGTCCCCCGATCCCCGGCGCCGCAGGGCTCGCCCCGAAGCCCGGGGCTGCTGCGCCCTGGGAGTCACGAGACGCGTGCTGGGACGGTCCGGGCTCGGGTTGTGCAAAGGGCGGTGACCTTGTGGCGGCTGTTGCCGCCTCGCGGGGCCCGCGGGGTCCCGACAGCCCGCCCCACTCACCTTGGTGTGTGCAGGGGATGCACGCCAGACCCTTGTAGCAGCAGGAAGTTTGGGAACCGTGCGCGCACTGGGTTGTGTGCGGGAGGCGACGCGCTGTCCGGTGGGGCTATGTGGCCGGGCCGAGCGCCTGGCGGAAGCGTGGCTGCTTCTCCAGAACGTAGCGGGTGTCTTTAGTTACAGAGGTGTTTGTTATTAAATACTCACTCGGTCCTGAGGGATAGGATAATCAGTGGTTTCCGGATTTCCACTTTGGCTGGGAATAAAGGGAACGTGCATTTCCTTTTGGCTGCAGCTGTCATATAGCTAGGTGGTTTGCAAGTGTCTTCTCTGCCAGTCGATTTACTCCAAAGCTAAGTCTAGTTTACCAGATTCTGGAAAGAAATAGAACCCACACTGCACCTCTGCCCCCCTCCTAAGGTTCTGAAGCAGGTATTTGGCAGGAGGACTGATTCCTTGACATGGTGAGTGGTCCCTTCACTTTCAACTGCCTGACATTCCACCCAGCCCACCCCCTGCCAATCCTCAGTTCTTTCATCCACAGGTACCCACTAATTGAGGGATCACTGTTCTGTGCATAAAGGCGAGGAATATAGTGACGGAGGGACAGACTTATCTGTCAGTGTGTGCTCCCAGAATATAAGTCCATTTTGTTGTAATCTTAGGAAAACCTAAGAAATGTCATGTTGTCAGAACCTTTGTGTTCCGTAAAAACTTCCATGCAAATTACATTGATGGAATGGGGGATTATGAAGACTGAGAACTGTATCCTGGTATTTGATACTTCTTTTTTGTTGCTTATTTTAGACTCCCATCAAGTTTTTGCCCAGCTTTTGCTATAGACTCCTGTTTGGCCTCTCAGTTTCCACCTTAAATGCCTCCAATTCAATGCCCCACAGTGCTATAAATGGGGGTCTTTCTAAAATAAAAAGCAACACAATCCTCTGAGACCTTTGTTTAACCCTTTTCTGACTGCCTGGAGCCTGGGTCTGATTTGTCACTTTCCTAGGAACCTAAGACAGTTCTTGGCGATTAGGAGGGTTGATATAGTTAAATTCCTATCATGTAGCTCAGGGACCAGTACATATGAATATGGATAGTCTGTGTCATTAAGCTGTCCCTAATACAGTTAATTCCTTAAATTCAATTTTTTAAACCCTTTACTGTATGTCTGTGAAGGATAGATAGATAGCTATACCTTGCCCCGCCTTCCAGCTTACGTGAACCACAGTACAGAGCAAATGAAAATTTAGCGTGCCTGGTTTAAGAGCTCACAGTCATTCACCTTTATCAGAATTTTAGTTTTTTAACAATGAATGTATTAACCAATCTGATGGCTTTTTATACCCTCAAGAGAGGGTATTCTTTCAGTCACCGTGTGTTAGCCAGTGGCCCTTTTTCATTTTGTCTCAATGTTAATCTGTGAAGTGAATGTGGAGTCTTAATAACATTCTTCATTCAGTGTCTTGCACCACGAAGTTATTTCACAGGTTATATTGCAAAAGTATACATACTTCTCCATTCTGTGGATGAGTGGATAAAAAACATGGGCCATGCATCTGCCTTGGGGTTGGCCAGCGGGTGTTCATTAGGTACAAGGCAAGGCAGGAATGATCCTCCTGGGATGAAATGTCCTCTTCTTGGAAGTGTTGATTGAACAAATGAAAGGTTCCTGTTTTACATCTTAGGAGTTTTAAGAAAATACTTATATCATTCCATTTTTCTCTTCTGCTCTGTCTTTGTGAACCATATTGCTCTTTACCTTCTCTTTTCTTCGAGTCTCCCCACTTAGAGATGTTGCTTAACTGTCCCAGATCTTTTGCAAAAGAAGAGAAGGTGTGAATAATTAACATGACTTTATTTTTGCATGTCCCTTAAGAACTAGGGAATACTAGGGGCGCCTGGGTGGCACAGCGGTTAAGCGTCTGCCTTCAGCTCAGGGCGTGATGCCGGCGTTATGGGATCGAGCCCCACATCAGGCTCCTCCGCTATGAGCCTGCTTCTTCCTCTCCCACTCCCCCTGCTTGTGTTCCCTCTCTCGCTGGCTGTCTCTATCTCTGTCGAATAAATAAATAAAATCTTTAAAAAAAAAAAAAAAAGAACTAGGGAATACTTTGATATGCTGGACCAGGGTGATTTGAGAGAGGAGTAAAACAAGCTGTCACCTTCACCACCTCCTATTGCAAGAGATTGTCAATCACTTTAATAATTCTTTGTTCAACTATTTGTTAATCTGTAAGCTCCCTCTCCTGGCAATTTGTACTTCAAAATAAACTTGAATTTCCATTATCAGTGTCATGACTATGAAAACATTTTGTTAATCCATGACTGGCGTAGGTCATGCGCTTTATGTGATGATTGAACATTGTCATTCCATATTTAATTGTTCTTTGAGCCTAATGCTACTTCAGGAGAGGTGTAAACATGACTGAATAATATATGGGTCCTCTCCTGATCCAGCTAATAGCCCATTTCAAAAGACAGGCATATATATTAACACCAGACATTTCACTCAGAAGAGGTTGACACTTAATTGTGTGAATGGCAAGAACTATAAATAAAATAGAAATGCAGAGGAGTGACCATTTCAGGCTGCATTTTTCAGGGTTGGCATCAAATAAGAGCTAGAATTTGAAGCTGGCTTCTGGGTGGTTAGATAATATCAGGAGAAGGGAAGGGGTGTGAACAGTGAAGAAATGGGAATGAACCATGCTTGAGGTTGGCCATAACCATGACTGGATTGTTTTGGAGGGAGGTAAAGGATGAAGCTGGCAAGATAGGTTGCAGCCGAAGATCTGAATGCCAAACCAAGAACTTTGGAATTTATCTTACAGACAGTGTATGATGCATTAATGGCAAGGACTGGGGGATGAGCTAAAGAGGGAGGATGTGAAAGCTGTAATTTAGGAAGGATTGAGGAAAACAGATAAACAGAAGAAAGATTGAGAGGCAGTTGCACTAGTCCTGGCATGAAGTGTAAATAAAAGAGAGAAGGGTAAATGTGACACATGGAGTAAAGGAAGATTTCACGGGCATTGTTGGGGAAGGGAGTAGTCAGAGGTGGGTACAAGAATTTGAGCCAGCTATACGTTGGTTGTGTTTTATATAGAGAAGTGGTTTTTTTATGCTCTGCAGTAACGGAAGAGAAGAAAAGTACCGTTCATGAAAGTAGATGGAGGCAAAAGTACTAGAATATTTCAGTGGTTTTAAGTTGTAGATCAACACCTGGGAGTGAAGGTAAGATACAGCTTAAAATTTTTAAAATCAGGTCCCTATTTAAATATATTAGATGAATCTATTATTTTTAAGGCAGTCCCGTCATGTGGCAGTAATCATCCTTCAGTGTATCTAGGTTGGCAGCCCTCCTTAGATTTGCTTTAGAGATCAGAAAGAGAAGTGCAGAGAAAGATAATTTGAACTCCCTTCTTTGTTCTTTCCCTGTTTGTCAGTAGCTTCTGGGACCAAGATGTGCCTAAAGCTAAAAAAAAAAAAAAACAAAAAAGCAAAAAAACCCAACCACCTTGTTTTTGTCTGTAAGGAGTTTATAATTTAGTCGGGAGCGTGTCAAGTAAACGGTGTGTTAGAGAGCAGGGAGGTAATGTGCTGTAATCTTCCTGTCCCTGGATGCCTTCAGCACCAGATGAGTAATCTATACTACCTGTGTGTGTCTTCTCCCGCTACGTATGACAATTAACACAACTCATGGAGGCCTGAGAACGCTGTTCTTTGGGACTCTGGCAGCGCTGTCCCCCCACGCTCCTGCACAAACAGCGATACAGCCAATGTCACCTCCTTAGCTATTGAATTGTGGCATCAGGGGATACACCCGGTGTGCCTTTATTCAGGGTAGTTTTTACCAGCCTAACTTTTAGCTTTTGTTTTAGGTAGAAACAAGAGAAGATGAAGAACAAAATGTCAAGCTCACTGAAATTCTCGAACTTTTGGTTGCAGCTGGGTATTTCAGGGCAAGAATTAAAGGCTTGTCACCTTTTGACAAGGTAAGGGGAAACCTTTCTAATCATTAGGCTGTGTTTTGTTGGGACAGATTGTTTACCAGGGCAGAGAAAAGAGGAGGAGATTGTGTTTTTACTTTCTCCAGTGTCCATGTTTCTCTCTGATTTGGGTTCGTTGTTAGAAGTGTTCCAATTTCCTATTATAAGAAAATAAAACTGTATCAGTAGATATGTCTTGAATTCCTTTTCTGTGTACAGAGCTTTGGGGAGTGCAAAAAAGCATTAGAAATAGTTCTTCCTTGTAAGGAATTTACAGTTTGGGTGGAGAGAGAAAGCTTATATAAGATAAAATCTGAGTTAATAAGGAGCTGTCCCACGTCAGTGTGCTCACAGTTGCCACATATTCTAATGATGGTGAATTCTGAGTTTGGAGGAGAGAGAAGTCACTACGGGATGAAGTCTGTTAATTCCGCAGAACCTTCAAGAATCATGCACGAGGCATAGTAATAAGTGTTGAGGGCACAGAGATCACATCAAGGCCCTGTACTCAAAGAGCCCAGCTTCTGTAGAATAGAGAAGGGAGACAAGTAAAGCAATATACATAGAATCAGTGTCACGATGCAGTAAGGCCAGCAGAAATGAAGCTTCTAGATCAGACAGAGCAGGCCAGGAAAGCTTTCCGGAGGAAAAAAGTGTTGAATGCTCCAGTGGGCCACGGCCTGGCTTTGCATAGCAATCACAGTGGACTGTTTTATAATACAGATGTTGGGGCCTCACCCTTTGATATTTTGGTTAGATCTGGGCTGAGTTCTGGAATCTGTATTTTATAGGCATCTCACATGTGTCTAAACACAGCCAGGGATAAGCGTCTCCATCAAGCTCTATCTGAAAAGGATTTTGTTTCAAAGTGGTTTTTTAACCTCAGTCTCATTTGCATCTCTGAGAAGTCCTCTGAGAAAAGTAGAGCAGGGATTCTCCACTCCTTTAGATACCTAAAAAAAATAAGATGTATGGAAATTCAGTAATGAGCCACAAATGACAGCCTTGCTACTAACCTGTCTGATCTGCAAAACACAGAATTCCTCTGGAACCTGGCACTTACCTGAAACTGGATTAAGGCTTCTCTTGGCTAAGAATTAATGTCTGTCCCCCTCAGTATAAAGAGGATCTGTGAATGATATGTCCATTTCATAATACAAGTCAGCTTCTCGGTCACACTAGCTACATTTCAAGTGCTCAGTAGCCATATGTGGCGAGTAGCTACTGTACTGGAACATATGGACACAGAACATTTCCATTGCTGCGAAAAGTTTTATTCAATGGTGCTATTTTAGATAAATTGTAGTTGATGGAGTCAGAAGGACATATATACTCTCTCTCTAGAGATACGTACTTTTGTATGGTCATTGATTCTGTAAAAACATATATTTTTTCTACCTTCCATTTCTTCCCCTCTCCCCAAACTAGAAAGAGAAAACAGGTATTTTCTTTGTGTCTTGCAGGTAGTAGGAGGAATGACTTGGTGCATTACTACTTGCAGCTTTGACATAGACGTCGATTTGCTCTTTCAGGAAAACTCTACAATAGGACAAAAAATGTAAGTTATCAGGGTTTGCCATGGAAGAGCCTGAAGGGAGAAGAAGGGAGCTAACTTTTGAGTGTCCACTATGTGCCAAAAGTTGTGCTAGACACTTTACGTGTTTTATTTTAATTTTCATTGCAACAGGTATTATCACAGTTTTACAAATTATGAAACAGAGGTTGATAGAAGCCATGGTCACACAGCTAGCCTATAAGTCATTTAATGCTCGAACTATTTCTAACACTTTCTCTCTCTCTTTTTTTTTTTTTCTAGTTTCATTGAGAGTTTATCATCACATAACATTGTATTAATTTAAGGTATACAACATAATGATTTGATACATATATATATGATATATATATCATATATATATTTGATACATATATATGTGTGTGTATATATATATATATATATATATATATATAGCAAAATGATTACCACAGTAAGTTTAGTTAACATCCATCACTTCGTATAGTTATAAATGTTTTTTCTACTCTCTTGGCAACTTTCAAATATACAATACGGTATTGTTAGCTCAATCTCCTTGCTGTACATCACACCCCCGGACGTATCTATCTTATAACTGCAAGTACCTTTTGTACTTTTTGTCTCTCTTCACCCATTTCCCTCACCCCCGACCCTTCACCTCTGGCAACCACCAGTCTGTTCTCTCTTTCTATGAATTCAGTTATTTTGGACTCCACATATACATGAAATCATACAGTATTTGTTTTTCTCTGACTTCTTTCACTTCACATAATGCCCTCAAGGTCAACCCATGTTGTTGCAAATGGCAGGATTTCCTTTTTTCTTTTATGGCTGAATAATGTTCCAGAGTGTGTGTGTGCCACATCTTCTTTATCCATTCATCCATGGATGAACACTTAGGTTGTTTCCATGGTTGGCTATTGTGAATAATGCTGCAATGAATGTGGGGGGTGCCGATACCTCTTCGAGATACTGATTTCATATCCTTCTGTTAAATACTGAGAAATGAAATTGCTGGTTCATATGGTAGTTCTATGATTTTTAAAATTTTTTATTTTTTAATTTTTTGAGGAACGTCCATTCTGTTTTCCATAGTGGCTGCACCAATTTACAATCTCACCAGCAGTGGGCAAAGATTCCCTTTTCTCCTTAACCTTGCCAGCATTAGTTATCTTTTTAGTTAATCTTTTTGAGTTTAGCCATTCTAACAGATGTGAAGTAATGTCTCATTGTGGTTTTGATTTGCATTTCTCCGATGGTGAGTGATGTTCAGCGACTCTTATAGTTTTTCTAATACTCTCTAAGAGTTTCCAGTGACTGCTTAGTTTATCTCTTTCCAAAGGCAGCTGGAAGGAACGTATTGGATGGAAGTTGAATAGAGTGAGGAGAGAAACTTTCCCTCCCCATTGCCTCTGTGTAAGGCAGAACCTCACTTTGCCTGCCATCGAAAGAAGGCAGCCTGGACTCCTTGCTAGAGGTTTCACCTGAGGATATCCTGCCCGGTCTTCCATACTGCACCAGGGGCTTGGTGATTTCATTAGACCACTAGGGGTCCCCAGTTTTGCCCAGTCCTGCCAGTGGGCAGCTGTGTGACCTTGTTCAAGCCTCAGTTCCCTTATCTGTCAGGAGAGGGATTTGTGATTTCAGATCTGTGTGCATCCGTGACTTATTTAATCGTTTTCCTCCCTCAGGAAAACACTCTTCCAAATGGATTAAAGGTGGCTTACAAATATGCGTATGAAGCGGTGATAGAGAAAAGGCGAAGCAAAGCAAAAGAAAAACAAATTGAGTTGGGGATAAGGCTATAGCCTTTGTCATAGGCCACAACATGCCTTGTTTTCCTGAGGGTGGGCCACAGATTTGGCTCTAAGCTTTCTGGCAGGCAACAAAAAGAGAAAAACATGATAAATTACCCAGTTCACAGTTTCCATGCAGAAGAAAAATCGGTCCTACAGAATCACTGAAATTCTTATAATAATAAGACCAAAGGACATCTCTGGGCTGCTCATTAAAGAGGACATATTGTTCTCTGTGACACTGTGCTCATCAGTGCCCAGCCATGAATAGCGGAGCTCGACATCTGTAGCATCTGTCATTCTGGGACTGTGGCATCGCAGCCAGGGACCTCTGTGGAAAGTCCTTCACTGGGAATGCGTGGGGTGGAGTCAGGGCATGTGGCTCTGCTCTCTGCTGGTCAGGCTAAATCCAGAGGTAGCTTTTTGTTCTTGTGTGTTTGTTATTTTGTTTTTATTGTGTAGGTGCTACATCCTTGAAGTAAAAAAAAAAAAAAAAAAGAAAAAAAGAAAAATTCAAATACTGCCAAAGGGTACAAAATATACAGCTAATGTGGCTCCCTGTTCAATACCTTTATTCCCTGGCAAGAATCATCTTTGCCTGTTTACGTTTTAGATTTTTCAGAGAGCGCACTTCTGCATCTCTAACCTTGTATGTTTCATTCAAGTCTGATAGGAGGAATTTAGCTCACCTGTACTACTCACTACATCCCCTTTGTCTCCCATCTTCCAGTCTTATAATTATTATCTGTTTTTCTGGGATCACTTGTATAGCTTTAATCTACATAAATAAGCTTCTGTTTCTTGACTCATTTACATAAGATGCTTTCTCCTGGTTCCTAGCTATGTAGGGTAAACGTTTTGCTCTCTGTTTTTCCTTCTTCCTTTCAGCTTCTATCTACTATGATATCATTACTCTTAAAATGTTCAGGGCATAATATTTGTAGTCTGTTTTCTGTAATAGTAATTAAATTGTCCATGCTTTATCTACAGATAGATTCTAAAAGTAAATCTATGAACAGTGTTTACAATAAGAACTAAGAATTGTGATGGTGCCAGAGAAAAAGGAATGTAATCTTCTGGACCACAGTGGAGCTGTTTGATGGAGAGTATTCAAAATATTACAGTCAAGAGGAATCTTCATTTATTTACTGACTCACCAACTACTTATTGAGTCCCTCCTATGGGTCAGACATTGTTCTGGGTACTTTGATATGTTAATGAAAAATGTCCTGCCTTCACAGAGCTTAGAATCTTTGCAGGGGGGCGGGGAGACAGACCATAAACAATTAATTTAATAAATAATTGAATTATCTATAGAGGTAATATGTGCTGTGAAAAAAATTTACAGCTGGGAAAGTATATGAAGGGGGACATGGTTTGGAGGCAGTTGTGTAACTTCAAGTCAGTGTGGCCTCATTGAGAAGGTGATACGGGAGCTAAGACTTGAGAGAAGAGGGTTCCAAGCAAAGGAGACCATGGTGTGAAGCCCCCAACCGGAAGCTTGCCTGCAGTACAGTGAGGTGGGGGCGGGGGAGGGAGCAATGGGAGAGGTGCAGACAGGCTGTGGGGGCCAGATCGGGTAGAGCTTTGTAGGTCCGAGTAAAGACTTTGAGTTTCGTCCGCGTGAGATGGGAAATTCTTGAAGCGTTTTGAGCAGAGAAGGAACATAATCTGTTCATAATCGGTTTTAGAAGGAACCCTCTAATTACTGACTAACGGGATGAAGTTGGCAGCGGGAGCTTCTTTAGCACACGGTCGCCATGCTCACAGGAGAAGATGGTGGCTGGACAGCGGGCTAGCAGTGGAGGGATTCTGGATCTGTTTCGAACGTAGAGGCAACAGGAAGTCATGACAGGTTGGATTTGGGTGTGAGTAAGAGGGGAGTCAAAAATGGTTCTGAGGTGTTTGGCCTGAGCAAATGGAGGTGGTCTCTACAAAAAGTCACTGAAAATCAGGCACAATGTAATGTGCCTCATATTTATACGGCTTATTTTCCTTGAGTTTCTGATTGCCTTTTTTTTTTTTTCTTTTTGACAAAGAAGCACATAGCCTTACCTGTAGCCAAGATCAGCCAGATTCTTAGTCTGTTTATTAACATAAATTCACCGTCTTCTCAAGGACACTCTCGACTGAAGCCTCATTCTGTTTCAGTTTAAGTGATTGCTTTTGACACTTGTGGCACCCCTGATACGCTGGACTTCTTTCCGTTGCATTCTTTCTGCACCAGTCTTACAATTTCCTAGATTCTGTGTATCTGTTCTTCCTAAATTCCTTTGGAGTTTTACAGTAGTTCTTAGCCCCTTTTTCACCTTGGTGTCCTTGGGGGTTATGATACTTTCCTATCAGTGACAGTACTCTTAATAGATTTTGGAGCACAGTGGGGTTTTTTTGTTTGTTTGTTTTTTTAAAGATTTTGTTTATTTATTTGACAGAGAGAGACAGCCAGCGAGAGAGGGAACATAAGCAGGGGGAGTGGGAGAGGAAGAAGCAGGCTCCCAATGGAAGAGCCCGACGTGGGGCTCGATCCCAGAACTCCGGGATCACACCCTGAGCCGAAGGCAAACACTGAACGACGGAGCCACCCAGGCGCCCCAAGAGCACAGTGTTTTTATACAGATTCTTAATCTGAAATCTAAAAAACAATGAAAACAGGCTTTTTCTTTCTAAGTGTGGATACAAAACTCATTTGGGAACGAAACATGACCTGAACTTTCTTAAGGCTATTCATAGTCTATATAGATCCCACTTAGGTGAACATTCATAAGTTTTACTGCGGAAATAATAATTTCTTCAAGTATAGATTTCAGTTGGGGTCTAGATTTCACTTCAGCTCTACACAATATATCTTATATATGATTTACTCTAGATTTCACTTAGGCCCTACATCATGTATAGTATATGCCTCTTAGGTGCACAAGTGCAAACATCTAAAAAGTTCTGAGTTCTGAAACACACGTGGCCGCAAAGGGTTTGGATAGGGGGTTGCGGATATACGGCATCAGGTTCTCTGGTAAGGACTTGATGTGCTTTTAAGTGCAGAGCCACGAACTGTAGTAGTGGGCGAAGCTGGGGACAGGGTTTGCAGGACTGAAGATCATCCCACCAGACTCCTAGCAGTGCATCAGGCAGTTGGGTCTCTATTATCTGTAAGAGAGATGCCATAGCCGCAATGTGCTGGATTATTCAGAGATCTTTTCTGTTCGGTATTGTAGTATGTTCTGTGTTTGGGGTTACTCCCCAGAGTTTCTGGTTAGGTGCAACGTAGACTCATACTGCCTTACGTTGTCAGTGCTTCAGTGTGTCCCAGCTGATGTGATCGGGCCAGGTCGCACTGTCTGAGGAGTGCACTTGCCTCTTGAGAGCATCATTATCTTTCAGGTTGTTTTCTGTGTGTACCCAGTTGAGGCCTTTCTGTTCTTGTTGGTCCTTTTTTCTTGAGGGTTTCATGAGCTTCTGCCTTCTGTCTATATCCTCCTTCTACCCTCCCAGCCTGTCCTAAAGCCCCATGACTGCAGAGTCCTACGCTCAGAGGTCATGAGATTGTAGGCTTGTAATTGAGTTCAGTAACACACAGGTAGGAGGCATGTGTGTGTAGAGCACCTGCTCATGCAGTTCACTATTTCACCTTCACAACAAGTTCGAGTAGTAGGACAGGTATTATTCCTCATTTTATGATGGGAGTATTGGACCAGAGGGATCAGGTGGCTTGCCAAGAGTCCCAGAGCCAGTGATGGAGCTGGAATTTAGACCTTGGTTTAATTCACTCTCTTTCAAACTGTTTGCAGTGGAGGAGGAAACCGTGTACCGAATACTCTTAAAAACTGAAGGAATCCAACCACTCACCTATAGTGACAAGTGGGCATTGTTAAAATTTTAGGCTAGGAAACCTGACTGGGGACCTCTGCATTTGTCACTTTCCCAGGTTTTCAGAAAGTCAGAGAGTGTACCCTGAGCTCCAAGGAGAAACAAATGGGGGCTAGTGGGCTTCTACTGGAAGTCCTCCTGACTTTTGCCCCCTACCCACAGCCTGCCTGTGTCTCCCCCACATCCCTCCCTCGGCCCAGCAGTGTTCATGCCTCCAGCTGCTTTCATAGGCTGCCCACTAAGACCTCAGTCTTGGCAGTCATTTCTAGGAGGCGGGTTTAAGAGGCTTATAAACCCCGAGATGACCCGGGGCATCCTTCCCTCAGGACCTTTATGACCTGGAAAGGTAGTTAGTCTCTGATCAGTGGCCAGAGACAACTCAGTCTGAAGGTAGAGAGGGTTGGGCTAGGTAGTGTTCCGGGTCTGGGTCCGAGTGTCTTATTTTTAAACTACTGAGTGTTTCCATGCAACCAGTAACCCTATGCAGACTCAGATCTGTAGCCACTAGGGGGAGCTTTCCTCCCACCGAACCCAAATATAACGGAGCAGAAAGGCCCCATGTCTATGAATAGTTAATACCTGCCCTGAGCAAGAATTCCAAGTGAGGGTCATCTTCATTTACTAAGCTTGGAGTTTAGGGAACAGGGCCAACTAAGCACCAATCTCTTCCCCTCACAAATTTCAAAGACATTAAACAAGGTGTGAGAGTCTGATGGAGATTAAAATAAAAATGAAGTGTGTTACAGAGAGAGCCTTAGATATGCTGCCAATTGGGTTCGTTAATACCTGCCTACCAAACTATCGCATTTGAGTCCCAGCAACAGTTAGACAGCCATAGGCTTCCCCACTAGGCCAGCCACACATCTCGTGACAAAAAAAGACGCTCGCGTTCTAAAGACACTCTGCTCAGAAAGGAGGGACTGCAGTAGTGGCTGAGAGCCACATGACAGTTTCCTTCCGTGTCTCAGACCTTTTGGATAATTCACATATGCACTCCCTCTGCTGGGGGTGAAAATGTTCTCCCATAGGCTTCTCTCATGGGAAGTGGATGTTTCCTCCTTCTGGGAGTGTGTTCAGTAGGGTGTCCGTCTTCCCCATCCATATTTTTTTTCTTCTTAACATATTGGACTTATGATCCATGGAGCTGGGGGTGTGACTATTTCTCTTAGCAGTTTTAACCTTGGTGCCATCATTTAAAGCTTCTTTCTGGGAATAAACATAATTTTGTAATGTGTTCTCCAGGGACCATTCTTTGGGGAGCCGTTTAGTGCTTCTCCCTAGATTTTACTTAGTTCCCACCAAGACCGAGGGGATGGAACCTACTAAGAGCAGCATAGGTAAGAATAATTGCTCTCACCCAGGCCTTTGTTAGATGTGGGTCTTAAGGGTGTCTGTCTCTTGGGAAGGATTATGGAGCTGCAGGAAGATAAAAGTGTACAAGATTTCTTTGAACAAGGAACACTCTGGGTAGACCCTGTAAGACCTGGGGAAATAGTCCTCACCTGCAGACAAGGCCACAGTAGCTGCTGTAGCTGGCTAAGATTTGTTTGAAAGGGTTTTAGGTGGGACTATAACCTAAACTATCCCTGTAAGCTGAGCCAGAGGCCCCCCTTTCTCCATATGGCCCATAAGGACATGCCTTGTGACTGTTTCTCAAGGCAGATCCACTAAATAACCTCTGCTCTCTCCTCTTGAATCTGATCCAATTAAGATCTAAGAAACAGGAGCCCGACATCTGGAGATCAAATATCAGCTGTGTAGAGGAGGAAACTGCAATCTGTGGTGGGGTGGACTCGCACACAGATCGCTCTATCACCCCACCCGGGGCCAGACGGGAGCAGGGGGAGATGCTGGCCTCCTGACCGAGCTAGAAGAATGCTCTGGGGTCTCAGGGAGCCCCGTTCTTCCCCCCAGCTCCCAGACGTTTCCTAGGACTGAACCAAGGTATGGGAGAGAGATCAGAGTGCCTGACTTTTGCAGAGAAGCTCTGCTCTCTGGAAAAAGAGAGCAAGGACATGGTTTCCCCAAATCTAGGATTAATTTTAAAGTATTAAAAAAAATGAAAGACTATCTTTTATTTTAAAAATGCTTTTATACCAGAGTGGAGAACTCCTTTTTTTTTTTTAAGTATAAGGCCCTGTTTTGTCTTAATATTCTGGACACCTGGCTCAGGGCCTGGTAATTATTTGTTGCCTGAATGATATTTAGAACAATTTTTTTAATGTGTAGCCTTAGTGGTTTCTAGGTCTTTGGAAAAAGTAGTCGGGTAAAACGAAATGTAAAAGAACCCCTGGGGCACTGAAAACTTTCTATTTTACCATGTAAGGATGTTCAGTAGTAATTACTACCGCAAACATCACCACAATTTCATAAACAAACTGTGGTTTAATATAAACAAGATAGGGAGAAAAAAATTCTAGAATAAAGCATGAAAGCAGTACTGTGGCCTCAGTCACATGCATACACACACATCTAAATTGTGCTTATTTTTCTCATTTTGCAGTCAGCCAGGAGAAGCTTGGTCATGGTCTGGCACTGAGAAGCCCCAGATTCTTCTGGAATGCTGCCCAGACTTGAGAGATGTCTTAAGGGCCACTTAGTGTGTTCTCACTCTTTTGCTTGTTGTTTTTTCCAAACAGAGCCCTATCAGAAAAAATCGTCTCAGTCCTGCCAAGGATGAAGTGTCCACACCAGCTGGAGCCCCACCAGATCCAGGGCATGGATTTTATTCACATATTTCCTGTTGTCCAGGTGAGAGCCTCTTTGTGGTTTCTTGTCCTCTGCACGTCAGAATTCCTGCCGCCGGTCTGGCTCGCAGGCCATCTGGTCTGGATCATGGGTCTAACGGGTGTGGTATGGAATTGGAGGAGCAGGACGTGATGGTGCTTCCTGATGTCATCCTCAGAAGGTTGCCAGTACCCCATCCCTGCCACCCCGGTTTCCCTGCCACCTGTTGTGATCTCTGAATGTTCCCATTAATTGGTTTTCATTGCCCTTTTTGTAAAGATAGAACTCCGTAGCCGCCCATGCTCTGGTCCTGTCCCACCTATCCAGCCTAACTTTATTTCTTGCTCTTCTTTTTTCTTTCTGTTCTAGCCCCTCTCACTTTCTTTCTGATTTTCTCGTACATATTATGCTTCCTCCTGTGACGGGCCCTTTCCCTCAGACTAGAAAGCTCTTCCCTGTCTCTCATTACCTACTTAATCCATATTCACCTTTCAGATTTCAGTTCCACCAAACCTCAAGAAAGCGTCCACTGACCAACCTCCCCCCCCAGTCTAGAACAGGCTCCTTTGCTATATCCACTCGTACTGGCCATATTCCTTTCCCTTGTGGGAATCTTCCTTGCTGTAGTTTGTAACCATGTATATCTGTCTGGTCACTTCTGCCCCTCCCGTAAGCTTCCTGGAGGCAGGCACCGTAGCTGCCCTGCTCACTGTAGTGTCTTCAGCACCATGGAATGGCTGGCATCGTGTCAGCAGTTAGTCTTCATTTGATGACTAGATGTCTAATGGGAGAGTATTTCCACTCTAGCCGTTTCCCAAGGCTCTGTGATTAAGTGGCTTATGCTGTACAGCCCCCTACATCCTTGCTGTCTGGTGTCTCAGCCGCCTCCGGGCACTTGGAAAAGAGGAGGAGCAAAGGGCCTGCTGTGTGAACAGCGCTTTGCAAATGATCCTAACCGAGTTCTTTGAAGCATCTATTATAATCTCACTCCTTACGTCTGGCGCAAGTGAGATGCAGAGAGTAACTGATTTGCTCGAGGGCAGAGAACTGGTGTGCAGAGAAGCAAGATTCCAGTCCAAACTCCTTGTCACTAAACCTTGTTCTCTTCCCACTCTGCCATTCAGGCAGCCCCTGCTTGAAGAGTCTTCCAATCCTGTGTTAAGATTATATAGCGTGGGGGTTGAGAGCGTGGACTCTGGAGACTTCCTGGGTTCAGAGCTTGGCTCTGCCACTTAGCTGTGTGACCTTGGGCAAATTACTTAACTTTTTGTCTGTTAAATAGGAACAATAATAGTACCTACCTGACAGGATGAGAATTAAGTACGTTAATATGTAGAAAGCACTTAGCCGAAGGACCGGCACATTTTAGTAAGTGCTTTATAAGTGTTACATAGTCTGTTTCTGGTTTTGTTACTGGTATTGGGGACCTCCCCCTTCATCAGACTTTTAATCAAATCCTATGAAATTTGCGAATTGGAAGCTAAGACTTTAACTCAGAATTTGATTTGTGGGGTTTGTTAGACTTTCTCTTTCTGATGCGGGGGGCGGGATGGTACCTGATCCTTTTTGTGAAAATAGGAAGTAGGGACCCTGTGTTGATTATGACTGAAACTTCCACTACCACTATGTTGAGAAGTTGTTGGCTTTTCCCCCAAAGCCTGACTCTCTAGACCTTACTCAGCCCTATGCTAGAACTTTGAGAGCAAAAAATCTGGTCCAGGTAGGAGAAGGTGATGAAAGGGAAGTGATCATCTGTCGCCAGTTTGGGCATTTCGAACGTCTGAGTGTTCCGTGTTGTACGTGGAATGCTCGAGGGCCTCCAGTCTGTATATGAGAACCTAGCTTACTAGTTAGCAGATTTCTTCATTACATGGGTCTGTAAAATTTTAAAGCAAAAATGGAGGCTGACCTATGGTTGCCACCTATATTTTGCCAGGCAAGAACATCTTTAAAAGTAACAACTATCAAAACAGACAGACTCTTCAATACAGAGAACAGAGGTGGTTGCCAGAGGGGAGGGGGATGGGGGATGGGCAAAATAGGTGAAGCGAATAGTAAAGAGGTACAAACTTCCAGTTATCAAATAAATAAGTCACAGACATGAAAAGTACAGTATAGGGAATATAGTCCATACTCTTGTAATAACATCGTGTGATGATAGATGGTGACTGCATTTATCGTGGTGAGCACTGAATAACATATTAAATTGTCAAATCCCTATGTTGTACACCTGAAACTAACATAACATTGTGTATTAATTATACTTCAATAAAGACATTGGTTTAAGTAACAACTATCTTTCTCTGTCATTTCCTAAAAGAAAGGCCTTTTAACCCCCAATCTCAGAATAAAGGACAGTCCTTTAAATGGAGTACTATGAAAGTATTATGAAAAACTAGCCACATGCTTGTAGTTTTGCCTGGTTGCTGGAGACCAGTGAAGGAGCGGTCATCGAGCTAGCTGTCTTGTGTGCCTCTGCAGGCTCACCACCTGCGTTCGCACTGTTCAGCACAGCTCTAGGAACACTCTGAGTGCCAGCCCAGAGAAGAACGCATCTCACTTCTGGCCCTGGTAGTTCTAGGTCACCTCTTTTTCTTCCATGCCAGACATGTGAATCCTGTGAGGGTAGGTATTTTGCTGAAATGCTAGGGACCTGGGGCAGAGCTTGGCTGTCCAAGAGGTTCCCTCCACAGCCCTTCACTCTAGGAACCCCAAAACAGCAACTGATTCTCTGAACCCTAAGACTCCTTACCTTCTTTATCTGATCACACTCACCAGGATACAGCCAAGTAACAACTCAGTGTAGATCTAATTCATGGAGGAACATCCGAAAAAGAAACAACTTTGAAAGTCCAGAAACTGGACCTCCCCATCCAAAGGAAAGTAGAGAGAAATTGAGTTGAGCAAGGAGTCAGCCTCCTTAGCTGTCCTGGTCCATGGTGTTGGGTGGGGGTGCAGGAGAGGGGCTACGGAAGCTCTGAATACTATCTGATCTTCTGTCCCTACTCCTGGGTCATTGTTTGGAGGTGGGGTGGAGTGGAGTGATGGAAATAAATAAAGCTAACAACAAAAGAATATTCCTCATAGAGTTATTTGCACCTACCCCCATCTTGGGCAGCGATTTCCTAAACATGTCCTTCACTTGCACTGGCTGCCGTCTGCGAGCAAGCATTCTGTCCATCCCTGCTGGAACACCATGCCGTTTGCCATGTGTCTGCTTTCCTTGATACCTAAGCCTTGCCAGATGTGTGGTGCTCGTGGGGGAACTACAACTACTGTCCACAAACTGCTTTCGAGATGCACTAGCTCTCTCTGGACAGAGCATGGTGGCTCTGACAGATGGCGTCCCCCTCCATAATGCCCTTCAGTTGTAAAGGGAAGGTGTGAAGAGCCAGGGAGGAGAAACAGTGTTTCTGTATTTTACATTCTTACTCTCAGAGTGCCTGCATCTTCCACAGGTTATGGGGGTGTGTCTCTGTGTGTTGTCATTAAATGGAGTTTTAAGTAGGGAGCAATGGAGAACAGCTACTTCTGCATATCAGCCTATTAAAGCTGGGAAGAAGCTGGAGAACATTTAACAAAACCCGTATGTCCAGGCGCCTGGGTGGCACAGCGGTTAAGCGTCTGGCCTTCGGCTCAGGGTGTGATCCCGGCGTTATGGGATCGGGCCCCACATCAGGCTCCTCCACTATGAGCCTGCTTCTTCCTCTCCCACTCCCCCTGCTTGTGTTCCCTCTCTCACTGGCTGTCTCTATCTCTGTCAAATAAATAAATAAAATCTTTAAAAAAAAACAAAACCCGTATGTCCAGTCTTGCGGTGTGGAAGAGCCTCTGAGTTGTGACTCTCAGCCTTGGGCTTGCTACTTACAGAGCAGCGGACAGATCACGTGGTCTCTCTGAGCTTCAGGTTCTGTACAACGTGGCTGGCACCAGCCACCTTATAATGTTGTGTGGATTAAAAGAGCAAATGCTGTGAGTGCCCAGCTCCCTTGAACCCTAGGGCTGTGGTCTCAGCAAGCCTGTTCTCAAATCTGAATACTTGGGGGGTTGTTTCAATCAATGAAAGAAGGGATTGTACTAGATGTTCTCTGAGGTTCTCTTCCCTTTCCCTGGTCTGTGGCGCAGGCAGCACAAGAGAGAGTAACGTTCAGATCTGCCACTAGAACCAGGAGGCTGTGGGGAGTAACTATATTTGTGTTGTGCTTCAGGCATTTACAGAGCATTCTAGTCCTTGTGATTGCATTTGCTCCCACAGTGGCTCTGTGAGGAGAAAGAAACGATAATCTATCCCCTACACAGAGGGAAACAGGCCCGAGCATCCGACGTGAGGCTTTAAGGCTCCCGCACAGCCACTCTGCTCTAGATCCCATTGGCTCTCAGCCTCTCAGATGCCCAGCCGGCTGCTTTTCGCATAGTTTCTCATCACCTGGTCAGTTCAAGTGTGGTGATCTGTCTTCACGAGTTGTACCATCTCTGAGCTAGCCTTTACCACAGCGGTGTCTCATCCCTGTCCTCACATTTCCTAACTTTCTTTCCCAGTGGCTGGTGAAGCGAGCTATAGAAACAAAGGAAGAGATGGGTGACTACATCCGCTCCTACTCCATATCCCAGTTCCAGAAAACCTACAGTCTCCCCGAGGTCAGTATTCCCCGTTTCTTTTCTCGTCTGACTGAGAACACGTGTGTACACTTAGAGACTCCGCGGGAAGGAGCAGAGTAAGCCCAGGCTCTGCTGCATGACGTCTCTGCCCCTACCTGGCCAGCACGGACAGTGGGCCTCCTCGTTCGTCACAACTGCCTCTTTAAATGGGCACTGGGGGAAAAAGCCCTGCAATTTTGTCCTTTTCTCTCAATTTTAGTACTTGATTCAGAACTTTTATTAAATTATAAGAACATGAGTATATTTTTTTAATAGTCATGTAAAGCTTTTCGAGAGACCACCTAGGTCATTGCCCAGGGCATTCCTGTAGTAACAGTTAAATAGTAACCACGCCCCCCCCCCACGATAATAACAACGGATAGCTACTCAATACACTCAGTCCCAGCCCATCACATGCCTTCTCCTCTTTAATCTCCACAGCTGCTCCCTGACGTAGGTGGTGGTGTCCCCATTTACAGACGGTGAAACTGAGGCTTCGAGACTAGGTAGCTTGCTGGGGGTGTCAGAGCTCATAAGGATTTGAATGAGAATGCTTGGCTCCACCAGTATGCTCTTTCTTACCGCTGTGGGATCTGTTTTGGAGCCTAACTTCTACCCATGCAGAATATATTCCAATTTGTTAGAAGATTGAGGCTTCTGCAGGCAAAGCTGTGATGAGAAATCCATTTGTAAGACAGGTTTCTGAGAAGTCCAGTTGAGTTTCAGCCTTCACACAGGGTTTGTTTAATCCCTGTGTTTTGTCTTACAGGATGATGACTTCATAAAGAGAAAAGAAAAGGCCATCAAGACAGTTGTTGACCTTTCAGTAAGTTCCCCTGCCCCTGTGTAAGAGAAGGACATAGGTTCATAGCCTCCAAATAGCCCCGTGATTCAAATCCCAAAACCCTTGGGATTGGAATTGCCCAGGTGCTGACCTCAGGTGGGTGTGTAAGGGAGGCCCTGCCTGCCTCAGTGCCCATATCTGGGTGCCAGCATTCATGGGTAGAAAATGGCACAACCACAGCCCTGTGTTTTTCTTAGTTCCAGTTTTCTGGGAGAAATTTTCCAAATCCAAAGCCTTTCCTCATTTGTGCCAGTGACAGGTAATAAACGTTGAATAGCTCCTCTTGAGGTGGTAAATTGAGGTTAGCACCCCATGATGGCTCTGGAGAGGCATAGCCACTCCTGAGCTTTGTGTGGGACACACTGGGATGGCCTTGGTTACCCACACAAGTGGATCTTAACCATGGAGTCTGCACTCGCATTCCATTCTCCTCGGTGCAAGGGGCAGAGGAGAGCTGTTCAGATCTTTCTGGGCCAGACCCCAGCAGAACCTTCTCAGTGCCACCCACCCCACCCCACCCCACCCCAGCCTTCCTACCTGAGCTGCTGGGAATGAAGCCACAGTGCCTGAAGGGGAGTTTGCTTTCTTCCAAAAATAATGTGTAGTGTTATTTTGCATTTTTCTCCCTACCTTAAGAATAAATGTGTGGTCTTCCAAGGTGATCACTCTAAAAAGAGTAACAATCATTTGATGACATGAAGTCATCATTTAAAACAGGAAAGTCTTTGTCACCTTAGAGTTGTAATTTGTATCTTTTTCATAGTTCCATTTGGGAAGTGGAAGGAGTGGAAAACCTTCAAGATAGTTACACTCTGAAGCCAGATACTGTTCTCGGAAATGGTGGCAGTATTAAATAATAATAATAATAATAATAATAATAACAGGACATGATAGGACATCAGAGTAATTTTTTCCCTGGTTATGAAATAGTTGTTCAGTTTAGACATCCTTAAAGGTTTTGGGGTTTTTTAAAGGTTGATAGATGCAGAGGAAGAGAATCACCCTTAATCTCACAGCACGGAAGCAGCTTTCTTTTGCTGCTTGGACGTATTTCTTCCATGTTTTGGGTTTTGTTTTGTTTTTTAAGATGTTATTTATTTACTTGTCAGAGAGAGAGAGCACAAGTAGGGAGAGTGGCAGGCAGAACAGGCAGAGAGAGGAGCAGACTCCCCACTAAGCAGGGACCGGTATCATGACCTGAGCCGAAGGCAGACGTGTAACCAACTGAGCCACCCAGGTGTTCCTCTTCCATGTTTTTAATGTGCATTTTTATACCGAATTGGAGTCATATTTTAAAAATAATTTTGTTGGTTTTTTTTAACTTACCAATATAGAGTCTTTGTAAGCTATTAAAAATTCCTCGTAACTGCATTTGTCATGAAAAATAATAACCAATTTGTTGGATATGTGGTTGCTTTCTCTTATTTTAAATGATGCTTCATTACTGGAAAGCTAGGAGAACCAAGTGATGGCATTAACCTCTCATCCAGGGAACTGGGCTCCTGGGGCAGGAGAGGAAGGGAAACTCTCTTTTCCCTGTAAAGCCTGTCTTATTTGAATGTTATACCAAGTCTGTGTGTTGCTTATTCAAAAACAATAAACAGGGGCACCTGGGTGGCTCAGTCGTTAAGCCTCTGCCTTTGGCTCAGGTCATGATCCCAGGGTCCTGGGATTGAGCCCCGTATCGGGCTCCCTGCTCAGCGGGAAGCCTGCTTCTCCCTTTCCCACTCCCCCTGCTTGTATTCCTTCTTTCGCTGTGTCTCTCTCTGTCGAGTAAATAAATAAAATCTTTAAAAAAAGAACAATAAACAAAAGTAAATTTTTCTAAATGCTTACTTGAATATATTCTTGTATAAATCTCACTCTGAGCCCTGGGTAGAGAGTGAGAAACAATAGTTTCCAGCCTTATCACCGGGAAGAAAAGGCCAGCATAGCCTTCAGTCATCCTGTCAATGGAACTGGGCCTGGCGTCTCTATACCCACTAAACATTTCAGGCTTCTAGAGACACATTCTTTCTTCTTATTATTAGTAATGGAGTTTTTAAAGAAAATTCTCCTCTTCTGCTTGGTAATGTGACTGCATAGGATTTAAGGAGGTAATGATAATGACAGCTACCTGGTTCCCAGACATTGTTGTAAATATTTATGTGTACCTTACCCAGTCCTCACAATAGTCTGCTGAAGTAGGAGCGATTATCTGTTTTTACAGGTGAGGAAGCTCAAGCACAGATGGGTTACCTAAGTTGCCCAAGGTCACATTGGTGATGATGGAGTCAGGATGCAAACCCAGTCTTGTAACTAGTACACTATGGGCCTCTAGATAAAATGCTTTTTACAGCTAATTGGAAAATAATATCAAGATAAAGGAAAATGGGAAAAATTTGCAAGTCCCTTGATAATAGTTCAGATTGCTCAGTTGATTTCCTTTTTTATGTGTGAACTTACTCCTCAGTTGACTGTCGATACATGTGTAGCAGGAATGATAAAGAATTTTGATGGATGGCCAGAGCTGGCCTTTGGATTTTATTTGTTTTCTTCTTTCTCTGTCTACCGAAAATACCCCTGATTTCCAGATGCTGTCTTCTTAGGTTTCTTAGCTGAGCTCCATTGCCATTCACTTCCCTCCCTCCCTCCCTCCCTCCCTCCCTCCCTCCCTCCCACAACTTCTGTAAGTGCTTCGTGCTTCCTTGCCTTGAAATGCAAGTTCCAGAGCTTACAGGAGACCCCAGGGCTGCAGGGCATGTCCCTGGCCTGTCCTTGTGAGTCCTGTAAGGAATGAAACAGCGTGCTGGTTTTCATTCGTCGTCACTCTTCCCAAGGGGAATCTATCCCTTAGTGAAGGGAATGAAGTCTTTCCTTGACGACCAGAAGCTGTGGCTCTTTGTAGGTCTCGGGTTCTGAAGGCTGCTTCCCTCTCCTTCCACCCTTTCCCCAGTTCTGCCCTTCACATGCCTCATCACTGTTTTTTACCTGCTCCTTATCGACGAATCTAGAATCCCAAACTTAAATTGTGAATGGTAACTTACGGATTCAAATAAGGTCACACAATAGGTGCCTAATTTCTGGACCCAGCCTTTTATAATATATGTCTGTAGCTGCCGCGTACTGACTGAGGGCCTTCTGTGTGTTTGGCACCTAATTAGGCATTTCACGAGCATCGTCCCGTTAACTCCTCTCCAACACTCAGCAAGTTCTATATTATTATTTCTGTTTCATAAATCACAAGGTTGAAGCCAGAAAGGTTAACAAATTCCCTCCATATTTGCAGAATCGGAAGAGGCAGCCAGATTTTACATCAGACTCCTCAAACACGACAGGTGTGGTGCTCCTCCTGTTTCCTCTTGCCTTGGACTAATGCTCCTGGCTTATTTGAGGGCTCTGTGATGTTACTCATCTAGGTCCCAAAGACTCAGAGACATACAGAGCGGCTAAGTGCTCTCCCGCCATCTCGTCAGTCCCCTGCCGGAGCGTTTACTGCGACTTTTCCACTTGAAGACCCTTTGTCTGGCTAGAGAATGTCTGCCAAGTGAAGAATGTCATGTAGCCTTTCTTCATCTACGAACATAATACCATTGCGCCTCAACCAGCTGGCTTTTACTTATTCTTGCTTAGATATAACCTCTTTTTAAAAAATAAATATCAAACGTTTTAACATTTTTCAAAGTATTTAGCTTATTCTTATCCTTACCCATCCTTGTAGGACTGCTCCAGTCTTTTGCATTTGTCCTTGGTTATGTAGCCCAGCCATTTTTTGGTGCATGATTTTTTTGTTTTAAAAAAGCCTAGGTTTATTTTGTACTAGTACCTTAGTAATAATAACAAAAAATGAAGAAATGGGAAAAAATTACAAAGACTAAGTCACCATGGTACCACCAGCCAGGGATAATTACTGATATATATTCCAAGTAGGAAATCCAAAGTTAGGGATATCAATACAGAGAATTAGAGATCCCTAAAAACGGCATTATACTGTATATTCTGTTTTGTTTTTTGCTCAACAATGTAATTGAGGCCCTTTCCATACCAGTAATATATCTCCATAGCCTTTTTACTGGCTATAGATTATTCATTATGTGGTATTAATTTAACTAGGTTACTTTGTATCTTTTTTTTTTTCTTTTGGCCTTTATGTAGGACATTCTCATAAGTTTTTCCTTTTATCTTTATTTACTTAGGAAACATTCGATGAAATGGAATTGGGTCAGAGGTTATGCCTAAGGCCGTTAGTACCTCTTGGCAGATTGCCAGGCAGAAAGACTGCTGTGAACTTGAATTTCTGGGTTCATCACTTTGGGGTTCTCTCTCTTTTTCTTGGCCTCATTTTTCTTCCTCTTGGGGATTATTTCCAGTACTTTGACTTTCTTCTTGAAATGTGTTACTTCTTGGCTTCTCCATACCTCCTTTTCACAGAATGCTAGCTGCTTTGTAGAAGGCTTGCTGATGGCAGGTGTATTTTCAAAGCACCTAAGAAATCAAAACTCTTGCCACCCAGGACAGGTCACCCCTTACCACCTTCTCCTTTTCGTGTCATAACATAGTCGCTCGTTTGTCTCACTTAGCAGGCTGTTGTACAGCTTACTTGCTCCTCGTCTGAGCTGTCAGCCTTCATATCCCTCAAGTATCTGTTCTGAGTGGTGAGGTCTGTGACTCCCTGTTAACCTTGAGTAAAGAGTACCTGTGAAACTTTACCCAGAGCTCCAAAAAGTAATTGTTTACTATTCACTGAACATTTTTTGGTAATATTTAGAATTTTGTTTAAGAATAGAGGGGGGAAAAGGACTTTTAGAGCTGCCAGGCTCGTTAAAAGAAATGTTTTGCAGAACTTATGGGATCACCTAGGAGACCATGTCATTTGAAATTATCACTCCAGTGTGTTCTTCCACAGGAGACGCTATAAGGAAGGCCTTTTCATTCAACACATAAAATACAAATGTGGATACACACATTAAACAATGTTAGTACATTTTATCAATAATAATATGTATACATACACGTATTAAAAATATATATCTTACGCTCAGTTGGTTAAGCGTCCGACTCTTGATTTCAGCTCAGAGATTCTTCTGTCCCTCTCCTCTGCCCCTCCCCCTCAAAAATATGTATATCTATCTATCCTAGATATATATATCTTAGCCCTTACTGTATGTCAGATGCTATGAAATAATTAATTAATCCTTACAATAACTCTACTTGTATCTTTCTTATAGATGGAAAATCACAGAGGTTAAAGTAACTTGCCCCAAATCAGACAGGTAGTAAATTATGGGGTTAGGACTAAAACCTTGTTTGTCTACCTATTCATTCAGTAATACTAGTTGCACACTGACCGTGTGCCAGATCGCACTCTAGGAGGTGACGTAAAAGCAGTGACATTCCATCCTAATGGAATCAAGGGAATTTGGTTGAGGTCTCATCAAGGAAAAAGACATGACCACGAGGGGGCAGCAGCACATGTAAGCTTTATTGGGGCGATGCTTTGACAGGTTTGCATGTAGGATGGGGCAGTCAGTCCCTCACAGCAAGCCACCCTCCAGAGTTCTAGGCACCAGGGTGGCATCCAGAAGGGAAGGGGAGCTAGGGAACGCCCCGGGGGGGGTCCTGGAGATAGTTCAGGTGCTTCGGTGATGTCACACAGCAACAGAGAGTCTCCAGGTCAGAGATCTCTGAAGGAGATCGGCAGCTTCAGTTTTGGGTCTTTACAGGCCCAGGGCTTATCCTATCTGTGGTTAGCAGATGCAGTTCTGTAGAGTATGCGACACAGACGGGCTCTACGTGGCTAAAAATCTGCCAGTTTGGGCCATGTTTGCAACAACTGGTTGTGTAAAAATTTGAGTTTGGCCCTGGCACGCTTCTGAGCCAGTAGATCTCAGCCTGCTGTGAGGAAATAAACCCAAGAGCCAATACGCAGAAGCCATCTTTGGCTCCTTTATTTAATACAGTGACCTTAGTCTTACCCAGCAAATTATACCGTTTGACTCAAGGAGCCCTGCAGTGAGATGTGTGCTGGTCCTGAAGGAGCAGAGCGGAGCTCATGTGAAAGAGAATAGAAAAGGAACAAAGTCTGGAGAAAACTCTGCCTTCTCAACTAACTTTCCTCCCTGCAGATGTGTTCCTCCCTCCAGAAACAGTTGCCATCCCTTGATCTCCCATTTCCTTCAGTTAGTACCCAGGGGCTTTGTTTTGGTTGTTGTTTTATTAGCATGAGAATGGAAAGAAAAAGAAAAAAAGCAAATGTATTTGTCCCAGTTATAATAACTCTTTCCTCCGGGATCTTTTGGGACTTTGGTCTTGATGGTGGAGACATCTGTGGAGCCCCATTAGGTGAAGCAAAGTTAGTTCATGGGGCTCCTGGGCTGAGGTGTGTCTGTGAGAGCTGAGCCCTGAGAGACTGTGTTAAGGTCAGCGGAGGCAAGTCAGGGGAATGTTACTTCCTGCCGACCTGGATGTGGCCTGGCCTACTGGAGCTTTCCACCAGAGAATGCCAGGTTGGTGGTGGCTGTCTCATTATTTCAGGGAGGAGACACCTGCCGTAATTGTGATTAATCTTTGCTACAGACACTGTCCTGGTGTTGTGCTCTTCCACTTCCCTTCCCTGCCATTTGAAATGTGACTCAGGAATTACTCTAACCGGTGTGTCGTAGCCAGACCTGTAAGGTAGAAATCTGTGACTCTCACGGTGCAAGAGCTCTGCTTTACAGAAGAGTCTCTTGAATATGTTAACCCTGCTCGCATGTCCTTTAGCATAGAGAGCAAGAGCCTGTTCAAGAGCTATTCGTCTAGCCTTGGTTTTTACAGGTAAGGAAACAGGCCCATTGAAGGGCATTCCCAAGGTCACAGAGCTAGTTAATGGCAGAGACCAGACTAGACATCAGTGTTCCTGACTCCTATGGCTCTAAAGGGTGACTTAGCAATAGTTCTTTAAGTTGGCCTGAAAACCTCTGACATTTAGGTCCTCCTTACTTAAGCAAACCATTGTAATTGTCAGTGTGGCAGCCTCAAGTATATAGTGGGCTCACAAGAGGACTCATTTGGGTTGGCTGGAGGGTGGTGGGAATGCCCACCAGAAGCAAGTCAGTGTATTGGAAAAACCCTGGGACTAGCAGCCAGGGGACCTAGGGCCAGGCCTAATACTATTTTAGAGATCCTGGACAAATCATTTAATCTCTGCTTCTTCAGTAGTGAAGTGGGGGTAACAGCATCTGCTTTGTCTCTACCTCTTGATGCAGTTATAAAATGCAAAGGTGAGGTGTATATGAGGTGCTTTTAAGTATAGGGAATAATTACACAAAGGCCAACATTGTCACTGTTTGGCAGAATAAAAGGTCCTTGTAGCTGTTGGTTTCAGTATGCTATTGTTTTGGAGTCAGTCCTTTTTTTAGAAGAATCCAATTTCCTGTCTTGGGTCACTGACTCTATCAGTGGTAACTAAGGAAGATAGCAGTTAAACTCAATTATATAGTACCGCTATAATAGTAGGGCTCGGTGAAAATTGAATCATATGCAGTAACTGACGTCATGCGGATTCATTATATGTTGCATTTCCCCATGAATCTGTTTTACATTATTTATAGCTTCCTATTCATGTAGACAGCAGCAGCAAACTAGGAATTATTTCTGGCAGCAAGTTATAAAAACAATACTCCAGCGTCATTCCAGACCCTAGTCCAGTCCTTTTTTTCCTTTTTTTTACAAAATTGTTAAGATTATATAGTACATGTTACAAAAGGATGTTTTTCTGAATGTTTGAAACTTTTCATAATAAAAAGTAAAATAATAAAGTTAACCAGAATGATCAAGGGGTACAATTCTACTTGGAAAAAAGTACCACTATCTGAAGAAACCTGGTAGTAGTGCTTGTCCTAGTGATGTCCAAGTAGAGGTTAGTTGTGATGAACTTGGTCGTGGAGAAGAAAAGATCCAGGGTTGAACAGTTGGAATACCTTCCTTGCATGAATATTTGCCTACTGGCACCCAGAGCCCTGAGCACATTGTACTAAGATATTATTTGACTGACAGCTTGACACTCAAGAAGGACATTCGTCTGGGGCAGAATGCTAAATCAGGTCATCTGGGGGCGAAGACCTGCATTAATTGAGCACGTACTACACACCATGTACTTTGTTCAAGAAATACATATATATTGCATGGTGCACTGGGTGTTATATGCAACTAATGAATCATGGAACTTTACATCAGAAACCAGGGATGTACTGTATGGTGACTAACATAATATAATAAAAAAAACATTAAAAAAAAAAGAAATACATATATATAGTTTCAGAATGTGTCCTATACAAAATAGACCTATGTTTGCTTCTACATTTATAATTAAATCACACTCTAATAATTTAAAAAGTCAATGAAAGTTGATAGAGCATTTTGTGTTTTTATATACTTTTTTGGGGATAAACCTCAGCAGAATACTTTTGTAAAAAAGATATTATTGCTGAAGAGTTTTATCTACTCTTCTTTTCTGCTGTTAGAGTCTAAGAATTGAAATCCCCTTTACCATTTAAGGAATTTTTTTTTTTAAAGGATTCTGGGTTAACCTATACACCTGTGATTGTTTAACTGGTTTGTGGCTCTGGGTGGTGGAAAGGTCTGGATATGCAGTGACTAGAAAATTTGTATTTTTTTCTGGAACATTTTGTTAAGGAATAAAAAAGATCTGAATAGAGAGATGAACCTTGCTTCTTAAGGCAAGATTCAATATTATAAATATGCCAGTTCTTTCCAAAATAATCTATGAATTAGGTGTGATTCCAATCAAAACTGAAGTTATTTATTATGAATTTGACAAGTTGATACTAGAATTCATTAGGAAGAGAGAATGTTTAACAATAGTCAGGAAATTTGAGTAAGAACAGTGGAGACAGGATAAAGGTTCATAAAGCAAGAGGAATTGAAGAGGGTAACATTGGTACATGTTATATACATGTATGCCATTCCAGATCAGAGGAAGACTGGACTATTAAATTGATGGTGTTGGAATTCTTAATTTTCCATTCAGGAAAAAAAGCTTTTGAGTAGATTAAAAAGCTAAGTATTACCTATACAAGTAACATACAAGAACTTTTTTTTTTTAACAATCCATGGTAATAAGAAGCAAGATATAAAATGATTAATAAGTTTGACCATATAAAATATTGAAATGCCATAGGACAAAAGAAACACCAAGTTGGGGTGCCTGGGTGGCTCAGTTGAGTGTCCGGCTCTTAGCTTCTGCTCAGGTCATGATCTCAGGGTCATGGGATTGAGCCCCGAGTTGGGGATTCTCTCTCTCCCTCTGCCCCTCTCCCCATGCTCGCTCGCTCTCTCCCTCTCTCTAAAAATAAATGAATAAATCTTTTTTAAAAAAAGAAAGAAACATCAAAATAAAGTTGACAAGCAATCTCTTGAGTGGAAATATTTGCTACCTATATGAATGTCAAAGGAACAGACTTCTGGGAGGCGGCCACCCTGAGTGCCCAGTGTTCTCCTGCGGGAGGCAGGCACACTCGCCATGATGGGAAGACTTACCCCCGACTGGCTGGATGCACCCAGCAGGCGGTTCAGGAAGAGCTCTCGCACTCAGTAAGTCGTCTGTCTCATCCACTTCTTAGGATGTTTACAAGCCCCGTCGGAAATACAAACGCCAGCAGGGCGCAGAAGAGCTGCTCGATGAAGAATCTCGAGTCCATGCCACCCTTTTGGAATATGGCAGGTAACAAAGGGGACCCAGTCTGATGTGTCTATTTTATAAAACCATTGGAAAGAAAGGCTATTTTGGATTGCTTCATTGAGGTTAATTTGGTTGTGGGGTTTTTTTGTGTTTTTTGTTTTTGGTTGTTTTTTTTACTGGATTGAATTTACGGTTTTTGGCCTGAGATTTCCATCACCAGGGACTTTTCTCTCTGGGATTCACTTACCCACATTTCTGTGGGTAGCTTCCCTGATGGTGGTGGAGGCCTGATCCTTGCAGTTCCCCTCCGGAAACATGTGTGTAACTGTGCGCCCTCACTCTGCCCTTCCGGGGAGTTGGGGTATTTGGGGTATTTGCAGAGACTAGCGGCCATCTGCCTTTCATGCCCCTGCTGTTCATTAAAATCTTCAGGTAAACTACAGAATTGAAAACAGTTACGGTAGTTTTAAGTGTTAGACTAACAGTTTTGGTTTCCTGTGAGGGATTGTCCTGAGCAGGAAGATGAAGAATTTAGAAATATTTTGTCACTTCTTAATAACCTTTCTAATTTTTTAAAAAAAACAATTATCTTTTATCCTCATTTTTTACTTAAAAAGCACACAAAGAAGTGCTGTCCTCATTGAAGTTCCTGGTTGACCTTGGATTATTAACCTTCATTTATGTCCTGCATTTTCTACTTAGGGTAACTGATTCCTTGATGTGAGTATGTCTCCTTGTGCTTCCTTTCTTTCTCCTGGGAGTGGTTGCTGTGTGCTGCTCTGCCTCTTAACCCAGCCCTCCTTGGGCGGCTGGAACTAACAGCTCTGCCTCTAGCACCTTCCTGAGTGAGCATCTGAAGACTTCCCCCCACCCCAATCCCCTAGCACTAGAGAGAACCAGAAGGAAGTTAGGCTTCATTGGCTTAAATACTCCATCTTTCAAATGGAAAGAATTTTCCAAAAAAAGTTGCTACCTTTTTTTTTTTTCTTTTTCTTTTTGAGGGGGTCGTGTGACATCAGGTCCGTCCTTCCTAAGAATGAAAGCTAGTCTGTTTCATTCAAAGGAAGGTGTTAGTTCTGGCCCTAAGCCCGGTGTGATGGCTACCCAACACAGCTCACCAATTGCTGCTGTGAATTGAACTCTTCTGAGTCAGGCACCACCAGACCATCTACATAATTTGTGGGGCCCAGGATAAAATAAAAATGCAGAGCCCCTTGTTAAGAATTACTAATAATGATTAATTATTAAGAATTTCAAGACAGCAACAACCACCAGGTGTGGGGCTCTTCTGAGTGTTGGGCCCTGAGCAGCTGGACGGGTTGCCTGCCCTGGGCACTGTGATGGGGTTTTCCAGCCAAGCCCCAGCTGTAAGTGGGCGGGTGAGGCCGCACTGCTCTGGGTGAGCCACAGCTGGAGACACAGCCTCCCTGGGTGTCACGTGTTCCAGAGCCAAAGAATACTCAGGGGAATGTTGTGGTTTTCCTAGTTTATTGTTCATACCTTCACTTTCTTCCTGTTGTCGTGGATACTCAGACGCTCCGGGGGGTGAAAAGGAGTCAGAAGATTCGGTGAATTGCCCACCTCACTGAGACCAGGCTGACAATATTTCACGATTTTGTTTTGAAATTCTGAGTTTTAAACTGGCTCTTTTGCATGTGTCATAGAGGGCAGTCACTATTGTCATGTGGTGGTTGGGTAGCTTCAGGACGTCCCTGCCCATCCTCAGAAGTGGTTGGTGCAGTTGGAGTCCAAACTTTAGGGAGGGGAGCAATGCACAGGTTTTCTTTGTGACTCCTCTCAAATTTGAAGAGTAATGAAGATCGGAGTGTTTCAATGTCAATCTCGGTTCCTGTTGGTGGGGTCAGGCTGACTTCTGCTGAGTTCTAAGCTTAGGGTAGGTGTTCGATGAAGGATTTTTTTAGGAGAGGGGTTATTTTGCTCTCTTTTTAGCTTTCCTGATGAGGAGAGGGTGAGTTTGTGAGAAGTGGGAAAGTGGATACTTAGGACATTGTGATGGTTTAATTAGCTCAATTCTCTTTTTTGAGAATGGCAAAGACAGCATCAGAAAATTTAGGGGTGCCTGGGTGGCTCAGTCATTAAGCGTCTGCCTTCGGCTCAGGTCATGATCCCAGGGTCCTGGGATCGAGCCCCGCATCAGGCTTCCTGCTCAGCGGGAGGTCTGCTTCTCCCTCTCCCACTCCCTCTCGCTGTTTCTCTCTCTGTCAAATAAATAAATAAAATCTTTAAAAAAAAAAAAGAAAGAAAAGAAAATTTAAAAAGTAACTTGCCCAGAGTCAACTATTAACTACTTTGAAGAATTACTAAAAGCCTCACACTGGGACTTGAACTCAGGTTCGTTGGACCCTCAGAGCGTTCTCTTATCATTATCTACAAGTACTGTTTGAGCCTCCAGGGGAAGTTCAGCCCCTGGTTTTAGAAAGACAGGCCCAGTCTTTGTTGTTTGGCCTGACACTGGACAAGAAGAGAGTGTTTATTAAAACTGATGTAGCAAATTAGACAGAACTTGAAGGCCCACCAGGTGTGCATTTCATTCCCCCTGCTTGGGAAGGCCCTCCCCTCCTTTCTGGCTCTCCGACTTTCTCCTCAGGGTTCGGTCAGTACTGTCCCCTACACGCAGGTCTTGCCCGGTAAGTGAGGATTGCATAACAATACACATGTGAAGAACTGAGTAGTTTGTCCTGTGCAGAAAACAGTAAATGTCAGCTGTGAGGCTCTGTCGTCAGCAGTACCAGCAACAGTTTTCAATTCTCAGATGCCTTTAAATCTGACCTGTAGATTCACGTGCGCCTCTCCTTTCAGTTCTCCTTGTCCCTGTACTCTGTGCCCCTAGCACTAGTCCTCCCCCAGCCCACCCTTCCTCCTTCCCTTCCCCAGTCAAGCAAGGCTGGGCCTCCAGTGGTCCTGGGACTCACCCTCCTTCATCCTGTCTCTCCCTTCAATGTGAACATCATGGTGCCCCTTAATTGCTCACCCCCACCTAGGAATCCACATCCCCCATCTCTTGTCAGTACCTCTGGTTTCCTCTATATCTCACCTCTTGATAAGAGGATGAGTATTTTGACTCCTGGAGTAAAAAGGTCTGAAACTCTTTGGGGTTGAAGGTTACTCATTAGCCTAGGCCCACAGTGCATCTGGCTTTGAGGTCAGCATTCCAGCTTCTTCCACCTTTTTTGACTTATTTGCTGAAATGAAGTTGAACTCTGAGCCTGGTCAACCACGCTGAAGGATTTAAGGACTGTGTGTGGCTGTTCATGTGTGGATAGATTTGTTTAAGTGTCGTGGTGTTGGAAAAACAAGACTCATAGTTTTGATTTTAGACTTAAACCAAATTGCAAGTCTATAATATTTCAATTTTATTATGGGTCCAATCAGCTTTTAGGAGCTAAATTAAAACACCTAACCATGCTATAAAACTACCGCTGTGGGGAAATGCATTTTATGTGCGGTATATTTGACTTTGTTAAAAACCAAAATTCAGCCGAGTACATTTGAAGATCTAATTGGCTTTATTAAGTGATTCATGAATCCAGCAGCCTCCCATGTAGCAAGTAGAGATGCGTTCCCAGGAGCTATACAAACTGGGAGGTTTTTATGGGAAGGAGAGTGGGGCAAGAAGTTATTAGCAAAAGAAAACAAGGGATTGTTTCAGGCAAGGTCACCTTCGTTTAGGGGGAGAAGAGAGGAGGTCTTATTAGGTGATTACCTCATCTTCCTTTGGAGGATGGAGAGGGCCTTTAAGACAGATTACCTCTTTGGTGCTGACCAGAAAATTTTAGATTGATTGCCTTAAAATTCCACTCCTGGAGGGGTTGAAACTGCAGTGGGGTCTTGGTTTGGTCTCACAGGGACTAGTGACTGTACCTTGGGCCTGTGGAGTTCTCTGACAACTTGGAGGTGGAATTTTGAAGCATAACCACTAGAATACTGGCGTTAACCTATTCCACACTATTTGAGGCCTAATTTTAGTTGCTTTGAAGTCATTCTGTACTTAGTAAATGAAATACGACATGGCTCTCCCAACCTGTGTGTATCCTCTGTGATGATAAGGCCTGTGACGTGCTCATAGAAGGTATTTAGTAAATGCTTATGAGATGAACGGAGAATAGAGTCCACAGTCCTTAGTATTTAGGGCTTTGTTATGTCCCAGTTTTGTTCAGGATTCCAGGTAGTTTGATCTCTGTCTTAATTTGCCCTGTGGCATTTGTTTGTGAAGGTTAGTTTGTTTTCTAGAACTGTGATGTCCACTACGCTAGTAGAAGCCGTATGTGGTGTCGAGCATTTGAAGTATGGCCAGTGTGACTCAAAAACAGAATCTTAAGTTACATTTAAATTTAAAGACTCAGGCTTGATTTAGTTACTGGAAAAAGTTTAAGTTTGCTTGAAATAACTCGAATAAAGTTATCTGTTTGGCTCTCATTACTTTTTTTCAGACTGTGCTGTTCTAGAAGGTGTACACCCTTGATATAAAAATCAAGTGTGAGGTGTAGGATATGAGGAGGTAAAGTGGTGGGAAGAGGCCAGAGTTCTGTCGGTGCTGACAGTGTAGGACATGAGTGGGGCTGGTGGCGCAGAGCTAACACAGGGGAAGGCGGAAACAAATTAAAGCATCTGACAGTACCGAGAGGCTGGCACTTGTGAGGACAGGGCAGGGCAGACAGGGCAAGAGTTGAGGGAGCTGGGGGACAGAGCAGCATACCTGTGAGAGGTAAAAGAGAAGTAAATGCTTTGTAGTAGAAATAAGTTGAAGCATCCCCTCGTTCTTCATGAGGGATGATAGGCCATAAAGGGATACCATGTTCTCCTGCTGAAGCTCAAACAACGTGGAAGTCTCCCAGAGACGTCTTGACCAGTGAACATAATGAGGCAGGCATTAATAGGCAACCGAGGACAGCTCTTTGTCATGGAAGCCTTGTCACCATGTCACATGGAGAAAGAGGCCTTAGAGAAATCATCAGGACTCTACTCATTCAGCGTACGTTTATTGAGTACCCAGGACAGCACTGGGGATACAGAAGTGAATGGAGCTGTCTGAAACATGCTGAGTGAAGAAGCCAGTTACAGAAGTCCACCTAAGATTCTGTTTATATGATATGTCCAGAATAGGCGAATCCATCAAGACAGAAAATGGATTACTGGTAGCCAGGGGCTGGAGAGGGGGAATTGGGACTAACTGCAGATAGGTATGGAGTTTCTTTCTGGAGTGATGGAACTATTCTGGAATTAGATAGTGGTGATGGTTGCACAAATAGTGAATCCACTAAAACCGCTGAAGTATATAGTTTCAAATGGTAAATTTTATGTGATATGAATCGTATCTCAGGGTAAAAAACTATTTAAAAAAATGAGCGAAGCACTCCCTCCAGGAGCTCAACAGACAGATTTATAGGATTAGATATAATTATTGCAGCCTGTGGGATGAGTGCACTGGTGCCTAGCCTAGGCCTTTGGGTGGTCAGAAGGGTCTGCCCACAACCTCCATCTTTACGAAGGAGTAGAAGGGACCTAGGAACTGATTCACTCACATTTAGTTGTTTACTGCTTTATTTGGAAAATCCAGAAAGTTCAGGGTCCTTAGATGAGGGCTCTCTGCCTGAGGGTATGTCATCTGCCCTAAGGGTCTCTACGGACTAAAGGCCTGGAGAACAAAGGAACACCCAAGGTGTGAGGTTACTTCTAAGAGTGGGGCACTGTGGTGAGACCCTCTGTTGGTCTGGCTTCTGACCAACCAAGGTTCCTCCAGCTAGTTTCAGCAAAAGGGGTTGACTACACGGATCCTTGGGAAGGCTTAAGAGGTGGGATCCAGGCTGAGCCAGCGTCACTTCCCAAGCAGCACATCAGAACCAGGCCTCCAAAGATGCTGCTTCCACTTGCACTGTGGGGAAGCCAGCTAGCGGCCTGTGGGGCTGACAAACCATGCTACCTCGGCCAAAATCAGGGTGCTGCTGCCACAGCTGCTGGCCCCAAAACCGGGTTACCTCTGTGATCCACAGAAGCACACACACCCTCCACGCCCGCGCTCTCTCCTCACCTGGCTGCTGCACGTTCACATCACCGCCTGAAGGGCGGAACCTAGGTAGCATTCCAAGCTCTGCGTGCAAGGGAGTATAGAAACTGGAGTCTTTGGGGTACCTGGGTGGCTCAGTCAGTTAAGCATCAGACTCTTGATCTTGCCTCAGGTCATGACCTCAGGGTTGTGAGACTGAGCCCTGCCTTGGGCTCTGTGCTCAGCGTAGAGCCTGCTTGAGATTCTCTCTCTCTCTCCCTCTCCTTCTGCCCTTCCCCCCCATAAAAAGAAAAAAGTCTTTTGTTTCCCAGCTTCTGGAGTATAGGAAGATGCAGTAGACATTGTGAAACTAATGCACAGAGTCTGTCCTAAGGTCCTTTAGAAACTGTGGGTGGACACTCCGAATTTACCTTCGGTCGGCTGCACTTTGTGCCTATACATGTATGCTGAATGAATGGGCACACTGGCTGGGACTCTGTGGTCGCTGCAGTTACATGACAGCCTACCGCAAGGTCAGATGATACTTTGACTTCTTGATTCCTGCCTGTTCTTCCACTTCTGTTGAGTTTATTTGTCCAATATACACTGGAAATACAAAATGTAAAAGTAGCTCCCATGCCCTCTGGGAAAAGGACGCAGACATGCACACAGACCGTTGGATGTGATCGCCATCTGGGAGGTGGAGGAACATACAGAGGCGGGGTGGATTGGCCAGGGCAGAGTGTCATGCATGGGTGATGCTTCAGAGAGGAGGTGGCTTGACAGCTGAGGTGTGGGGCACAAATGGAAAGTAGGAGAACAGCACGGTGTGTGCACAGCTGTCTGTCCGGCAGTGGATGGACAGGGGCATGTCAGGGGAGGAGGTGAGGCTAAAGGGTTGCTAGGCAGAGGCGTAGAAGGGAAGCCCTCATGAAGGTGCCCTCGAGGGATGAGGCCTGCCATTGGCTTGTACAGATGAGGGCACTGGGAAGCTGGAGAGAGAGTGAGGAAGAGTGGGAGTGCAGTGAGGCTGGAGGCCAGTGCACCAACCCAGCGAGCGAGGCATGGTGTGAGCGAGGGTAGAGCAGGAGTCCTTCATTTGCTTTTCTTAAATGGCCGCATGTACCTTTATCTCTTTAGAAACTACTTGAAGGTAAGTGAGGTGCGGGGTTTTGCATCATGCTTTTTGTTTTAGGTTGAGTGGTTTTTGCATTGTTATACTTGCTTTAAAAAAAAAAAAGAAGAAGAAGAAGAAGAAGAACCTAAAAATAAACTAATTTAAACTAAAGTGCATTTGTGAGTTTCTTTGAATTTAAGGTTGCCTGAAGTGAACACAAAACATTGTTGGCATCGTGCTTGGGCTGCATTTGAGAATGAAGAATGGTCCGGATGCCATGTTCTGAACATAACCATTAGAGAGCATCCTAAGCCCGAGTAAACACACTCACATTTGTTTATACAGAAAGTTTTAAGGCTTTTAGCTTAAACTTTGGACCTGAAATACAGCTCCTGATTCAAAGAGTAATGGTTGCACTTAAGGTGTTGCGGTCTGTGCCCTCTGAGAGTCCCATTTGTAGTATTCGTGTGGCAAATAGAACGGTTGGCCTTTTATTCAAGAACAGTGGAATATGTTTGTGGTTCAGGCACGCAAGACATTTTGTCCAGTTACCATATGGCCTAAGTTTTCCTTGGTCCTTTTCATATAAAAATCCAACCAAAATGCATTTGACCAAATTTGTGTGACTTTTGAATAGTAATTGAACTTCCCTTTTTTGTGGCCTGCAGGAGATACGGATTTAGCCGCCAGAGCAAAACAGAGAAGGTAAGAAAAGCATAGATAATGGGAGAGAACATTTGAGAGATGGAAGCGTCCCTCCCCTTTGCCTCTGTCTGTCCCTGACAGGCCGCCTGCCTAGCAAGAGTGGGAGGGATGGCGGCACCGCTACGCACCGGGCTCCAGTCCCTGGGCAGCCCGGGGCAGCGGGGATGTGGCAGCTACCTTGGACCTCCTCGTAGCTGTGGCCTGCCACCCTTGCAGGTCAGGGAACTGAAGCAGCAGCCTCATGGAAGGGCTGGAAGGGAAGGGTGACGGGAAGTCATGGCCCCAGGGGCAATCAGGCAGGCTCACCTAACCCCGAGGTGTGAAGATGAAGTCCGCTTCAGGGCCCTGAGCACTGGCCCCCCTGACAAGGGAGACCCTAGACAGGTGTGAACACGGTGCTGCCAGTGACATGGAGCACAGCCGTATAGGCAGGCCTGCCCTAAGACAACCACGTGTGGAAAACTCAGGTAAGTCAAGACGGGGTTTCTTCACAGAGCAGTCTCAGACATCTCCCTTAATTTATATATTTATTGATGATCCTGAATTGTCCGCTGTAGGGCAGTCCCGTAAATCTTACAGCGTCAAACCCTTACTGTGTCTCAGGCCTTTGTTCAGGGCTCTGCATTATCTTTTTTTCACTTACTTCCCTGAACAACTCTATGAAGAAGGCACTGCCTTTTTTCAGAAAAGCTGAGGTCAGAAAGCTGTGAGGCCCAGAGAGGTTCCGGGATTTGTCCAAGATCACGCAAGCCCCTCAAGTGCCTTAATAAGAATCTGAACCCAGGTCTGTGTGACATCGAAGCCTGTGCTCTTAACCACTGCCTTTTAAATAAGAAAGTGCTAATAAAGTTGTCGGTGGCCTCTTAAAAAGCAGAGTCCTGTAGTCGGAGATCTATGGGTACCCTTTTCTTCCTCATTCCCCATCAGACGCCCAGAGTTTCTTGCATAGGACACGTCCTCCCTCTGCTGTGTTCTGCCACCCCTCCCTCTGTCCGGAACCCCTATCCTTAGTCCTTCCAGGAAGCCTGCCTTGGCTCCCAGCCTCCCTCTGTGTTATGTGCTGATTGTTGTCTCAGTCAGCAGAGGGCCCTGGTAGTGACGAGGAGCGTGTGTTCTGAAGCCAGACGGGCTGGTTTCAGATCCCATGCGCATGTGACTTTGGACAGTGCACTTACTCGCCGCGCCTTAGTTCACAGCGTCTGTGAAAGCAGGGCAGTCGCTGTACTGCCTCCAGCGTTGCTGGGAAGACTGAAAGGTGGAGGCCGGAGAATGACCCATCGTGCAGGAGATATCTCGTGTCAGTGGCCGTAGTAGTTCATTAGCAACCAGTCATTGATTATGATACCTTCTTTTTTGGTCTTCTCATTATTTAATTTTTCCACAGTTGTGTTTTTATTCTTAACAGTCATTTCCTCCAAAGCAGGGTGTTTTCTGGATTTGAGTCTGTCAGGTGGCATCTGATACTTAATAAGAATTTGATGTGTACATTCAATTTGATATGTAATTTAGTCTGAAAAGAATGTCTGCGCATATGGGTATTGGGTGTATTGATTGTGATTGGAAAAGTCATGTGATGCCCATTAAATAGTATTCACTTTGGGCTTGTCTACAAATACAGATACAGGTTTTCTCCACTATCCCAAAGTAGAGTGAACCTATCAAGCCTTTATAAGCCAAAATGGTCTAAAGCAAAGAAGCAATTGCCATTAATTTATATGAAAAAAATTTTTGACCATTCTTGGACCCAAAAAAATTACCTCTCTTAGGCTTTTCAGATACGTGCCTTGCTAACAGACACACAAAATAAATTGAGATAAAGCACAGATGCTCAGATACAGTTCTAAGCTCTGGCAGCTTGATTCTGAGATGCTGAGTGTCGGTCCCAGGGAAGGAGCTCGGCAGCCCACTCTCACCGCCCAGGTTACACACTCCCTTTTAATGGCTCAGGGCTAAACAAACACTGAAAACTGTTTTCGCTTTTGCCTTTTCTTGTAAAAGTGAAAATCCTTTTCAGATTTCTTTTGGTCAGCAACAACAGGTACTAATGTAGGTCTTCTGTGAAAGCAAAGTGGCCTAACATGAGCTTTCAAAAGCAGGGGATACCTGTCTACCCAGTAGTAAGGAGCTCACGGTGTTCACTGGGGTCAATTATAGGCAGGTTACAGAAAAGCCTTCTAGAATTGGGATGGTCTAAGGAGGGTGTCTGAGACCGCCAGTTCTCTTTTTCAACCCAAGAAGACCCTGATACCCAGAGAAGGTAAGCCTGTGGTCACTCAGCTGGTGGGTGGCAGAGACGGAATTACCAAGCACTCTAGACTTGCAGCTCAGAGAAACAGCATTAAATCCAGGTGTCTCCGGTGTGGTGCTGGGTACATGTACAGCCTGAGGCTGGATCCAGAGTAAGAAGCTTGATTACCAGGTGAAGCAGTTCATTTTTATCCTTCAGGCCAGTGGTTTTTAGACTTTGTTGACCACTCTCAGCCATAAGAATTCTGTTTTTCATCATGATTCAGTACATACACACACACATACACCCCCACCTCCAAAATAAAAGTTTCACACAGCAGTACTTAACCCTTTACTACATGTGAAGCACTCTGATGCGTCCTGTTCTCTTATTTGTGCTGAATTTATGTAGCTGCTGGCCATACCTGCTAAAGTACTTTCATGTCCCACCGATGGGTCTCAACTGGCAGTTTGAAAAAAACACTCCTTTAGGCCGTGATTTGCTCTTGAAGGGGTTAAAGCAGGGGGGAGACCCAGTCAAAGGATAAGTCTGGCAAATGCGTGCGACCGGATAGGAATTGAATCCGCAAGCAGCGCAGCAATGGAGCGAGGCGCAGGCCACGGCCCAGAGCTCAACCTTCCCGGTCTGTGCTTGGAATGGAAGCTCGGGTACCTGAATTCCCCAGTCTTTGTCAGGGACAGGTTCACCTTTCCACATCTGCCTGTTGTCTTTCACAGATCCGTGCCCCTTTGAATTGTTGTCCTTTCTCTACTGAGTCTTCATCTCCAGGGCCTAGCTATGTTTGCATCTTCCCTTCCAGGCCGAGGACAAGAAGACAGCACTTCCCGCAGGGCTCTCGGCTGCAGAAAAAGCTGATGCCCATGAGGAAGATGAGCTTCAAGCTGCTGAAGAGGTGTGTGGCCCCCGTAGGTCCCCTGGAGTTTCTGTTTCCGTCATCTGGGGAGAAATTGCCCCTTCATCCCCAGCTTTGCAAAGTGGACACCCAGGTGCTGTTAGATGGCCTCTCACACCCTTCCCAGTTTCCTTTTCTCACCTGCCCCACTCTGTGAGGCTCACTGTGAGAGAACATAACCCTTGGATTGCACTGCAAAGGTCTGTGCAGACACGTCAAGGAAGCCTTAGTCGTTGGGGTCCACTCACTGCTACTTCTGTTCCCCTTCCAGCAGCGTATTCAGTCATTGATGACCAAGATGACCGCCATGGCGAATGAGGAGGTGAGGGGGGACTGTATGGGGGGTGCGGTGTGGAGGTGGGGATGTGGAACCGCCCTGCGCTGCTCCAGGTGGCCCCCCTCCCGGAGGGACCCCCTTCATCAGAGCCCTGTCTTTTCAGCACTTAGTGCCTCCTACTGCCTTAGGGTCTTTCTTTTAGGAAGCTTTCTACTAGCGCATAGTGTTTCTGTCTGTAGGAACCCCTGGGGGTCTGGAAGGACCCTTGTGAGAGCAGGATGTCCCTGCTGGGTCGGCATCACAAGGGCCTCTGTGGTTCAGCCCTGCCCCTCCATAATCACCCTTGCCAGAAGAGCCCTTGTCTTCTGTTTCCTTCCCACGCCATCCGGGTAGAAAATAGAATACTGCATTTATTGTTGGTCCTCCCAGAGCTCAAGGTCTGTCCAGAAGGTTTAACCAAGGGCTTTGAAAGGACCCCTCCTTTTTAGGGCAGGAGAGGCCTGTGGCAGTAAAAAGAGATTTGGAGAGTTCTAAGATTCCTGTTCCTCTCCCATTTGTACTTCTTTTTCCCCTCAGTCCTCAGCCCTCCAGTTTCCCTGCAGGCTCTGTCAGTGCACTCAGGAAGAGACCCTAAGATGGGGTATTTGGGGTAAAGAATGATTTCCCAGGGGCACCCAGGGACCAGGAAGAATCTGGCACAATCAACCGAATGACTCAGAATTCTGGTAGAGAGATGGCTTAACATTTGTCCTAAGGCTTGTTTGCCCCTCTCCTCGTTGATGGATACCTAGAACAGAGCCAGAGTATTCTTCCCCCTGGGAATATTATCTATTTTTACTATACGACTCAGAGCATTCAGATTTTCCAGATCTGTGAAAGACAAGGCATGGCCTTAACGCCTTCTCCCTGTGACTGCAGAGCCGCCTCACCGCCAGCTCCGTGGGCCAGATCGTGGGACTCTGCTCCGCCGAGATCAAGCAGATCGTGTCCGAATACGCAGAGAAGGTACGTGGGGGCCCGGCTGCAGTCTTGGCCTCAGGTCATGCTCCCAGGACTTGTCCTGTGTCCCTCCACTCTTTCGCATCATGGATGGAGTAAGTAATTCACCAATGACATTTGTCAAAAACATGCACGCCACACAAAGCCGTCAGCATTGGCCTGTTAGTTCAGTTAATTTTCTTCTGCAGTGCCTATTTTTCATACATATAAAGAGAAAACCTGTCTCTCAGAGCAATGGTCGCATCTGATAGATCGATGCCTGAGGTATAACACAGGCATTTTTCCTTCTCTACCAGGCTTCCTACAACTCGGGCTGTTCGGTGATTGGGCCGAAGAATAAGCTTTGCCACTTAGGAGACAAACCCCATAACTCAGCCAAGCCCAAGGCAAAATTTTTTGTTCCACTTTATTAAAAGGGTATAGAATGAACTAAAGCCTGAAAGTCATATTTCAGTGTTAGATTTTTTTTTTTTTTTATCCTAAGAATGGGCAGCAGGACCTTGACTATTTCAGGGAGACAGTGATTAATCATTTTGCACGTAAGTGATTCTGGCCTGGCTGAGATGTAGGCTCAGTAAAATCAGATTTATAGGGCATTGTTTCACATCCTTCCTTTCCCGGCCATACTCAGTCCACCCCCCTAAAACGTTATGTCTGTTGAAGCATCCAGCTTTGTTTTCCCTGTCTCAGAAGCCTTGACGACAAATTAGTTCTGCTCCGACCCTCCGTGCAATATTCTTCTGAAGTGATTTTGCACAGATCGTGTACTTGGGGAAGGGATGTCTCCTGAAACTGAGAGTTATGACCTACTGTGAACACAGCAGGTGGTCACCTCCCACCGAGTTAGGGGTCTTTGAGCAATACAGTGAGTAAAATGGCTTAGAACGTCTGGGGGTGCGATTCTCGTGTTTCCCCTAACCACTACCCCCATGTCAGTGCTTCTTAGTATAGGTTTTCTAATCCAACTTTCATAGAGTCCAAAGTGTCCTGTGTTTCAGTTTGCCACCCAGGGAAGATGACAGTGGTCAAAATGTCCTCATAGGTTTGACCAGAAAAGGATATAGGTAATCCTAAAAGTACAAATCAGCTGAAAAGCCTTGAAAATGTAATTGAGGAGAATGATTCATTCATTGCCCCAGGACGGAAGTTTCTTGATTCACCGTCAGCCCACACATGGATGGCAAGAGTGTGAGTCTACATTTGCCCTTATGTTGCCCCACAGCATTGCTGAATCCAGTTTTTTTTTTTAAAAAAAAGACAACTAGAAGATGGGGTAATCAGTGTGGGGGCCCTGACTTTTGCCTTCATACTTGCCCACTGCAGGCAGATAGGAGCTCAGATTATTGTAAGAGGGAGAGCAAGCAGGCTGACCCTCCTTTGTTGGTGGTATGCCTCTCCTTGCCTGGGAGTCCTGAAGCTTCTTTCCCCAGTCAGCTCTGCATGTCCGTGTTTCCTTCTGGGTCTCTTATCCCCCGAACTTTCCCCTCCTCACCCTGGTACAGTGATCTGTACCCAACCCCAGTGGCCGCACTCACTACTACATTCCATTCTGCCAGAAAAGAGTGACATTAGAAGTAGTTTTGGACAGGTGTCTTTCCAAGGATATATTTAATTAAACTTCTCACGAAGAATTAGAGGTCCAGAGTTCACTGTTTGATTGTGTTGTTGGCGGTATGTATGTCGATCATACAGCATTAAAGGTAATGATTTTTAAAATTAAATCCTATTAATCCTATTCCCATATCACTGTCATCTCACGTTTGCTTATTACCCTCAGGTTTTGTCCTACATACCCATGGTTGTTCTAGGTGCAGCCATTCCCCACCTAAAAGAGGTAGGGCGGGATAGTTAAAAAGACAGCATTTGAAGTCATACCTTGGTTCATATCTGTCTCCTCTCCTTCTCAGCTGTATGACCTTGACCAATGTATTTAACCCCTCTTTGTCCTCGTATCCCCCTCTATGAAACGGGGATAATATTACTTTGCTGTCAGGGTGTTAAGTGAAATATGACTAAATGCCTCAAGCAGTGTCTGGCACGTGATAGCTCTTCAGCTAGTGGTCGCCTTCATTTGATTTTTTATAGTCTGCATTTGTTTTTGGTCATGTCAAATCCTAAACATATTCCGTGTTTCTAGCCTTTGCGGTTATTTGAATACTAGATAACCCATGTGTTAATACAGCCCAAGTCATCAAAAATTTCCCTATTGTTTGACTTGTAAGTTGTTTGTGTTTGCCGTTGTGGATAATGCTGTCATAAACTCCGAGCAGATAGTTTCTACTAAAGGTTTCCTAGGAGTTGGATGTTGGGTTATGACTTCTCTTTGTTGCTTTACAAATAAATTGTAACCACATAAAATACTGTCAGTGATGAAGGGCCCTCACCATGGCCCCACACCTCCAGCTTTGTTCATTTGTCTAACTTGCTACTCTAGTAGCTATAAAATGGCACCTCTTGGAACCCGAGAGGATGGACCACGGTGCCATGTTTTTGTTCGCTCTATTTTCTGCTGTGTAAATTGTCTGTTATTCCCTGTACTCATTTATATTTTGGATATATAATGTTTTTCTTGTAAATTTGAATATCATCTGTACTCTAGATTTATATATTTCATCACTGAAGTATTCCTTGGGAGTTTTTTTATTTTTGCATTGCTTTTCATTATAAACAAGGAATTTGTATCTAAATCAGTGGATCTTTTTGTTGTTATTTCCAGGTGACAGGGTCATCATTTTTCCATGGATCCAATAAAGTAATCCATTACTTTTCATCTTTTACTGATTATGTTTAATTCTTTAACTTATGTGGAGTTCACTTTTATTTAGTCTAAAAGGAGATCCATGCTAATTTCCCTCCTCCTATCCACTTCCCTAATACCATTTATTTGTAATTTCTTTATACTTACTTGGAGATAGCTTACTGTATCTTTGTGGTTTTTATCTAATTTAAACTGTATATGAACTCTTTCTCACTTTATTCGTTTACACTCTCTAATTTTATGCAAGTTCCATGGTGAAGTTATGTTTGGCTTTGTTGTAGTTGTTGTTTTCTTTATTGTTTGCTCTAGTTTTATCAATGGTCTCCCACCAGAGACCACAAGGAACACAACCGTAGTTGAACAGTCAGGTTTATTGCTGGTGTTGGTGGCAGAGACAGTGCACCCCTGGGGAGCCATACGGCATCTCAGTAAGGAGGCATTAGAAAAGACTTACTATGGGATTTGGGTTTGTTTTAGGTGATTTGAGGGAAGGACCAAGAAAGTAGGGCTTTGCTCTGTGTTGGGTGTTTTAAGGAAGGGCAATTCTGTAGATGAGTGTCTAAATAAATTTTATAAGATGAGGGGAATGAACAAAATCTTAAAAAGTTGGGGTAATGAATCAAGGTTAAAGCTGTGTATTCATATTAGCCAGTATAGGGGGATGTTTGGTCCATTTTTGTGATTTGAACAATGATTAGGTTTTGTCCACGTTCAGACATGATTAGAGATTGGTCATGTTTTTGCCTTCATTTTCAAGACCTTGTGTGATGTTGACATTCTTTGGAATAACCTGTGTTTAACACCAAGACCTAATATGTGCAGGGCAGCTCCCAGCAACATCAGGGCCTTGCTGAGAATGCCAGGTTGGCTCTCAGATGCCGGAGGCTGCTTTACTTTTTCTCTGTTTGTTCGTGTATTTAGTTATCTATTGCTGGATAGCAGTGTTACTACAAAGGTTGTAGCTTAAAACAACGCACATTTATTATCTCACAGGCTCTGTGGGTCGGCAGTTGAGCACAGATTAGCAGAATTCCTTGTTTAGGCCTCTCACAATATTGCAGTGAAGGTGCCGCCCAGGGCTGCTTTCTCATCTGAGGCTCAACTGGGGCAGGATCCACTTCTAAGCTCATGTGGTTGTTAGCAGCATTCAGTTCCTTGCCACCTGTTGGCTGAAGTCCTCAGCTCTTGCTGGCTGCCAGCTAGAGGCTGCCCTCAGTTTCTTGCCGTGTGGCCTTCCCAGCGTTGCCCCTTGTTTCATCAAAGCCAGTAAGGGAGAGCACCTCCTCATAGGCTAGACATTACAGTTCTATGTAATAGCTATGTACAAGCATTCACATATATCCCATCACTTTGGTGTCTTCTCTTGGGTAGAGGCAAGTCACTCTATTCAGGGGAGGGGCTTACACAAAGGGCTGAACACCAGGAGGCAGAGAGGGTGGCACTTTCATAAGGCTGTCCACCACAGTGTGTTTGTTTTTCACTTTAATCTTACTGCCATGAATTGGGCTGATACCAGGCACTGGCAATTTATCTAAAATCCATGCCCTTACCTTCAGGATTTCAGTAATGAATCCCTTGGAAGTGGAGATGGGATTGAGGGATGCCCAAAAGGGAAGCCATCAGAGGTACTTGAAAGAAACCCAAATCAGGCTGTGAACAGGATGGATTTTTGCTTACTGAATAAAAGGGACAAGATAGTTTTGGGAGGATGAAAGGGTGAAAATGATTTTGTGACCAGGGAATGAATCGAACAGCCTGCCTGGTGCAAGTTGGAAAGTTGACAGGCATTGGGATATAAAAATGTGGTAAAACACATGTGCAGGCTTCTCTTTGATTTGTAAAGTTCACATGTTCTTATAACAGTGTAACATGATGAATAACCCATGTGTTTCAAAGCAAGCCTCTGAGATATGTAACTCAATTTAATATGGTTCCTGTAAAGCAGCAGGGAAGAGGAATGTGAAGAAGCTCCCAGATATATAATTCATGAGTTCATGTAGGCTCGTGGCCAAAGAGCACCATCTCCTTTTTTTCCCAAAGGGTAATGCCCTTCCCAGAATGTGCTAGATGAGACACCGCTGTGCTTTTTGGTGTTGCTCTCTCATATGCTCAGTGCATCTTAGCATTAATTTTTATAGGGAAGGAGAGTCTGTAACTGCGATCTGCAGAACACTAAAAAGCTTGACTGTCCAAAACCCACTTCCGCTCTGCAGTCCCCCACTAGCTTAAGCCAAAAGAGAGGGAAGGAAGCTGAGCCAGGGAAGGTGCCGGGAGCCTAGAAGGACAAGAAGGGACTCTCCCTAATGCCACATACTAACGAACCCTGTATAATTTCAACCACTTTAATACCTGACAGCCAGCTGAATCATTCCTTGGTCAGCATCTCCCTGAGACAGAATCTTAGAACATTTTGTAATTCTAGAAGCACCGATCTATCTGCCTTGGGGAATCAGAAGAATCTATCCTGATTGCCTTCTCTGCGCTCGGTGCCTTGTATACCATTAGGTCATGAACTCTCAGCAGTGTGCTACCTCCTTGTATATGATCCTCTGCCTTCTTTCATCATTATGCTTGCTCACGCGCAGCTGAAACTCTCAGTTTATGTGTACGTGGACCACATTTTACTCCTCTCTCTAACCTCAGAGCCTTGCCAAGGACCTGGCAGTGTTGGTGCTCAACATGAAAGCACGTGATATTATATCCATTTTGCAGATGAAGATACTAAAGGTTCAGTACCTTGTCCAGTATCATGTAGCTAAGAAGTTTCAGGTATGCATACAGGACTGTCTGACTTTGAAACCTGTCTCGTTGGCAAGGTAGAGTGTCTATAGGGGAAAGCAGGGAAGGCCTCCTTTGCCATCATCCTTCGCATCCACCTTCCAGGTTTGCAGTGACAAAGCCTCTTTAGATTCTTCCACCATCCAGCTGCCCACCTTGGGCTAAGGAGAGAGAAGACGCCAGGTCACACTGGGAACTAGCCCCAGAAATACATAAAATGAAAGTGGTGTGGCCCAGGCACTCACGCCATCACACCTATGCTGCTAAAAGCTGTGGAATTTTCTGTTTGGGGTATGTGCATGTGTGGTTTTTCATATCACTGGAAAATAATCTCCTACAACCCTTTAGAATGTAACATCCTGGCCAGAAGACCGTCAACTTCTTGATGAATTTTCAGCCATCAAAGGACTTAGTTGTGGAAGGAATTTTTTTCTTAATAGGTTTTAGAAATGTTCCTTTCCGGCAATTAAGAAATTCTGGCACCATGGCTTCTGAACTTTTGATTCTGAGAACCATTCTCTGGCAGTTAATCGGAAGCCCAGACTGTCTTGAAATTGTATCTTTCAGGAGCACCTGGAGGAGCTCAGGTAATTAGAGCTAGTTGTAGCCAAAAAGAGGTAATGGCCAGGGTATGGTCAGGGATGCACATATAAAAACACAAGGAAGGAAAGTCTCCTCTAGAGAAGGCAGGCAACCACATTGGATGAGAGTAGATTTTGTCTCTCTCTTCTGTGATAATTTACATTCCGCTATGATGCAACCAGCAAAGAAAGCTGCTTCTTAAGTTCTGCCGCTCGCTAACCGGGACAGTATGCTGTGTAGGAGCCTTTTGTTTGCAAGTGATAGAAGCTGCCCCGAATGGTATAAGCAAAAGGGAGCATTTATCAGCTGTCATAACTGCGAGGTCCGTGAATGCAGGGGTCCCAGGGACTCAAACAGCCTGTGTCTGTCATCTGTCTGCCTTTGCTTCACTTTGTCTCGCTCTGCTATCACCTAGCAGCTTCACTACGGTCTGTCAGCCTTCTAGTACCCTCCCCGCTTCGGCGTGTAAAGTCCTAAGGACAATCTCTCTGTTTGGCGTGGCTTAGGTCACATATTCCTTCCGGGGCCTCTGGGCGGCGGCCAGCCTCTTGATTGGCAGCCCATCTGGAATTAGAAAAAACGGATAGTAGTGGTCCCCCACAGGAACTGTTATAAACCAAGTGATGCCAGGCACACGCCGTAGCCGGCGCCTACGCGGGGAATTTGTCTAACTAAATTGGATGGGATTGACCCAGAAGAGTCAGTTGTTAATAATGTCATCCTCCCTCTTGAGGTAACTGTCTTAGTGTTGTTATTTCTCTACCCTGGTTTCATATTTCCAGGTAAGGCTATTCCAGTTAGCTTTTCTAAACATTTATAAAGAAAATTGGTATCATTTTGGATATATTTTAAGTCTTCAGCTTGACTTCTTTTCTGCTAGAGAACTGATAGAATTGAGCCCCTAGGTGGGATGATTTCCTCCTGCAGCAAGCACCTGGTGTGCACACACTATGTCCCAGGCAGCGTCAGGTGTGGGGGGGCAGGGAAGAGTTACGAGAAGATCTGGATGCTGCCTCCGGGAGCTCCTAGTTAGTGGTCAGTCAACCCGTAAGCAGAGAAATTAGAGAATGATATAACCTGTGCGATCTCAAATGGATGCCAGTTGCTATTTGGTTTCTGTTGCCATTTGAAATGTCAATATGTGCCCAAAGTACAGTGGTTGGTAGAGTTGATACTGAACTTTTTGTCCTAGGAATAAATAGGCAGCATGAATGACTTTTTTAAATTTTTTTTATTATTAACATATAGTCTATTATTTGTTTCAGGGGTACAGGTCTGGGATTCATAGTGTTACACAATACACAGCACTCCCCACAACACATAATCTCCCCAATGTCCATCACCCAGCCACCCCATCCCTCTCACGCCCCTCCATCCAGCAACCCTGTTTGTTTCCTGAGATTGAAAGTCTCTTATGGTTTGTCTCCCGCTCTTAATTCATTTCTTCCTTTCTTCTTCTATGATCCTCTGCCTTGTTTCTCAAATACCACATATCAGTGAGATCATATGATAATTGTGTTTCTCTGATTGACTTATTTAGCTTAGCATAATACCCTCTAGTTCCATCCATATCATTGCAAATGGCAAGATTTCATGTTTGATGGCTGCATAATATTCCATTGTGTATATACCCCACATCTTCTTTATCCATTCATCTGTCAATGGACGTCAGGGCTCTTTTCATAGTTAGGCTATTGTGGACATTGCTGCTATAAACATTGGGGTGCAGGTGCCCCTTCAGATCACTACATTTGTATCTTTGGGGTAAATAACCAGTAGTGCAATTGCTGGGTCATAGGGTAGCGCTATTTTCAACTTTTGGGGGAACCTCCCTACTCTTTTCCAGAGTGGCTGCACCAGTTTGCATTCCCACCAACAGTGTAGGAGGGTTCCCCTTTCTCTGCATCCTCGCCAACATCTGTCATTCCTGACTTGTTAATTTTAGCCATTCTGACTGGTGTGAGGTGATATCTCATTGTGGTTTTGATTTGTGTTTCCCTGATGCCGAGTAATGTTGAACATTTTTTCATGTGTCTGTTGGCCATTTGGATGTCTTTTTTGGAGAAATGTCTGTTCATGTCTTCTACCCATTCCTTGATTGGATTATTTGTTCCTTGGGTGTTGAGTTTGATAAGTTCTTTATAGATTTTGGATGCTAGCCCTTTATCCGATACGTCATTTGCAAATATCTTCTCCCATTCTGTCCGTTGTCTTTTGGTTCTGTCGACTGTTTCCTTTGCTGTGTAAAAGCTTTTTATCTTGACGAAGTCCCAGTAGTTTATTTTTGCCCTTGCTTCCCTTGCCTTTGTTGACGTGTCTAGGAAGAAGTTGCTGCGGCCAAGGTCGAAGAGGTTGCTGCCTGTGTTCTCCTCGAGGATTTTGATGGATTCCTGGGTCTTTCATCCATTTTGAGTCTGTTTTTGTGTATGGGCTAAGGAAATGGTCCAGTTTCATTCTAATGCATGTGGCCGTCCAATTTTCCCAGCACCATTTGTTGAAGAGACTGTCTTTTTTCCATTGGATGTTCTTTCCTGCTTTGTCGAAGATTAGTTGACCATAGAGTTGCGAGTCCATTTCTGAGTTCTCCATTCTGTTGCATTGATCTGTGTGTCTGTTTTTGTGCCAGTACCATGCTGTCTTGGTGATTACAGCTTTGTAATAGAGCCTGAAGTCCGGAATTGTGATTCTCCAGCTTTGGTTTTCTGTTTCAGCATTCCTTTTTAAAACTATACCCAGTTGAGGTGAAATAGAAAGAAATAGTTCAAGGGGGCTGGGGACTGAGGAAACATACCGCACCTCAGGGACCTTGCTGAGATCAGCAGATCATGGGAACCTTAGCAACTGGGAGACCCGGACTACTTTGTTATAAGCATCAGGCCTGAGTCAGAACCAGTGTGGTTTCTAGTCAGCTTAGATACGAATGTTTCCAATCCCATCAGCCAGCCCCACCACAGAAAAGCATTTTTACCGTTTTTTCCAGCAGCTTTAGCATGTGGAGCTAGGGAAGAAATATGGTACAAGGGAGAAGTTGTCTTCTTGGGAACCTCCTGCTGTGACCACAGATAGAAAAAGGGGTTTTTTTTCCAGAAGAGCATTTTCATACTCCTTCCTTCTGGACTGCATTTCTTCACACAAGGTCACAAGTGTTAGACAACTCACACCCTAATTCTGTAAACTTCCAGAGAGCTAAGATTTCATCTTTCATCTCTCTCTCTCTGTTGCCTAACCCTTAACAAATGCTCAGTAGAGGTTGACAAGTGTCTGCAAGTTTGTGCGGAGACTCTCCCAGTGGCCATGAAGGGTGGCTTTCCTTCCTAAGATGTGTTCTTCTGTGATCTTGTGTGGCCCCACTCCTGGTAGTCTCCTTCCAAGAACTGCTACCAGTGCAGTTTTCATTTGTCTCTACCTGTCTCCCGGGACTAGGCAAACTATAGCAATAGTTTGCTGTAAATGAGGGCTGAGATCATTGTATATCCCCAGTGCCTAACATAATAGGGTTTTCATGAACATTTGTTGAAGGGAGGAAAAACGGAAGGGAAGTAGAAGACGGAAGAAGAAAAGCTTTCAAAACTCTCTTCTTCTGTGGCTCAATTTAGGCTTGGGGAGAATGTGAAGGATAACACCTTTATCTGTGAATGAGTCGGTTTTACCTGACTAGACTCTGGAGGTCCAGGGGTAAGGTCTGTGTCTTTTTCTATGTCCCCACTACCTACCACTGTTCCTCACACATAATAGGGTCTGAGTAAAGGTTAATTGAGCAAAGTGAAAGAAGGTGGGATAGAGAGATTTAAAACCATAATCTGAATTTAGAGATTCAGAAACCCTATAAATCTGGAGAGAATGATGCTAAATGTGGGGTTTCTAAAATATTCCAAGATTTCCTAAAATCTGAAGGACTGATGCTATACACAGTAACAGTAAAAAAAAAAAAAAAAAAAAAAAAAAAAAAAAAAAAAAAAAAGGAGAGAAAAAAAAATGGTATCAGCTAATGAATTGTTTGACCTGGTAGGATTGTCTCAAGCTGCACAGCATAACCTATACCTTTCAGAGTCTTTATCAATTTGGATAAAGGCATATAATTAGTTTTGTCAGATTTGAACATCATTTAAAGCTAAAAAAGAAGAGGTGGCTAGCACACTGGAGAATAGTATCAACATTCAAAAATATCTTAGATTGAAATTATGAGCCCAAACAAATTCATTTGTTAAAGAAGGTATATGTGAACTGTTTCATTTAATTTCAGAAAAATCAGTCATACCAATTCAGGATTTGGTGAGCTTCCATCTGACCTGACAGTAGTTCATGGAGATAAAAGTGGGAAGTTCTGGATTTTGTTCATGCCCCCTAAATGTTAAGAGCTTTCTGGGCAAATATACCATATTTCCTGCCTCGGAAACCCAGAGCCATGCCTTAGACTCGGCAGGGTTACATGAATATGGGTCTTTGAAATTCATGGGATTTCATTAGGGGGAGTCAGGAATACTGAAAAGAATGTTTATGTATCCAGTTTCATCAGTGGAAGCAAAGAGGGTAAGCGAATAGTCCCACCCCATCTGCAGGGCTCAGACTCCAGGGAAGAGTACTTGAAAAGGTCACTTGTCAGCTAGAGTATATCTAGAGGGTGGTAGCCAAGATGGGGAAGGATACTGATGTGTTTTATAGAAAGGGGAGAGGAAAGAGAAGTGGATACTTTTAGGTAAATCTGTTACGTGAAAGAGCGATCACACTTAATCTCTGTTGCTTCATGTTTGAGTCTTTGCAGGTCTGATTCTGTCTGTTTCTGCTGGCTTTTTGCTCGTACTTTGTACATGCTTTTGAATTTTGATGGTAAGTTCGTATGCCCTGGAAATTCACCTGTAGAAATTCTTTGAAGCCTAGTGTTGAATCTCTGTTCTTCCAGAGCGTATTTGCTTTTACTTCTGGCAAGCATCTGGAGACACCCCAGCCCAAGTCTGTCGTATACATGTCTTGACTTGTGGGTTTTTTTGGACAATCCAGGTAGTGTGTACATTTAGATTATAGAACTGGACCAATGTGTTACAAAATCTCACTGCAGATATTTTCTTCTTTCACTTGTTTATGCAGAGCAGTTATTGATTTATAAAAATCAACACTTGCGATCACCTGGTGTTGGCAAGTACTTCAAGAAAAAAGCCAGCCTCATTGGTTTTATACACACACACACACACACACACACACACACACATATACACCTTCCTGGAGCTCCACTTGCATTAACTCTTTGGCCTTGCAGATTTTCTTACATTCTTGTTAGCTCATAGGTTTTTTAAAATAATTAAAAAATAAATATTTTGGGGGTGCCTGGGTGGCTCAGTTGGTTAAGTATCTGACCCTTGATTTCAGCTCAGTTCATGATCTCACAGTCATGAGATTGAGCCCCATGTCAGGCTCTGCACTCAGCAGGGAATCTGCTTGAGATTCTTTCTCTCTCTCTCCCCTGCCCTCACCTACTGTGTGAACGCTTTCACTCTCTAAATAAATAAATAAATAAATAAATAAATAAATAAATAAAATATTTTATATCATCTGTCCATTTGCTTTCAATGGAAGGTTTCGTCAAGGTGCCAGAAACTGAAGTCCATCTGTTCGGGACAGAGAACTGTATCATGAGATAGGGATCTTTCTTACTGAAAGATCCCGCTTAGGTACCATATTTTAGTGAGGGGAGGGAGGTAATATAGGAGAGATTCCTATTTTAGGAAGAAGGTTGTTATGTAGATAACCTTCGGGGTCTCTTTCATTATAAAAGTGTATAGTTTTAGCTAAAGTAATCATTTTTTGCTTCCCTTAGGAATTTACTATTTTGAACAAGACTAATATTATCGAATGACATTTAAAGCTGGTTCCCCTAACAGTGGAAGTTGTGAATATCTGTCCGTTATTAGGAAACATTGCATCTGCACTAGAAGTCGTCTTAATCCATGCTGTGGTTTTGAAAGCACGTTCTTAATCTGAAAATGTTGAACAAAATTAGATTGGCTCTTTAGCTCTCTCTCCAGTGTAAACACAAATGGAATTATTTGTACATGATTGGCATTCTTTGAGAAAGATTGCACTTTTCACGTAGAAATCAGTTAAGATGCCCCAAGGATTTAAATCGTTTCTGTCAAGGATTTACTGTAAAGTTTCCTGTCCTGTCCTCCATCTGTCCCACTTCGTCTCATCCTTCTAGATCAACTTCATCATCTTCAATTCCCTTCTCACTGTGACTGTCAGTGACCAGGATGCCAGATGCTCTAAAGACCTGTTCCTGCCTTTATCCGTCTCTAGATTGTTTAACAAAAAGTATGCTTGAAAAATAGAGCCATCAGCTTTCCACTGCCCAGGTTAACACTCTTCAATTCAGCTCTAGAATAAACGGTTATATCTGCACAAAAATAACTTCCTATTAAACAAAGCACTCTGCATAGCACCATCTCTAGATTCAAAGGCAAACAGAGGAACCTACAAACTCATATGAACGATGGGCCTGTTTATGTGCATATTACTCATTTTAATTGGGCTAGAGAAATGTCAGATATGGAAATGGCATTTAATGTTCTGATAGTAACGTACATTATTAACACTTTGCAGATTCAAATTTAAGGCACTGCACTTAACAGTGAGAATTGCTACCTATCAATATGAGAAAGGATTTTGAAAGCCCGTGTCTGCTTAGAGCATATCATAACAGATATAGTAAGCTTGTAGAGTGACTTCCAGGTTCTTTCTGTGCACTGTATTTTCTCTCTATGTGTATGGTTCTCTGAATCACCTGTCTAGTGAAGGAGTGGAATCAGAAAGAACTTTCCTCTCTCAATGTTATATGTGATGTGTGGGCCCACTCCACTGATTGGAGTTCCTTGCAAATAAGGCTGCCCCAATCAATGATTGAGACCAATACATGATTCTCAAGTGAGCCAGGCCCCTTAGATTAAAGTAGAGGTTCTCAAAATTTTCAGGTTCAGGACCCTTTAAGAACTCTTAAAAGCTACTGAGGTCTCAGTAGCTTACATATTAATTCATTTACAAAGAACAATAATAAATGCTTTACGTATTAACATCAGTGATATTATCACGTGACATGTAACATCTGGAAAACTTCACTGTATTATCATGAGAGAATGAGAATGGGAAAAAATGACATTTTAGTATTATGAAAAAGATTTTGACCCCGAAGACCCCTATGAGGGCCTTGAGGGACCATGTGGCTAAAAATTAAATCTAGATAGAAAGATAGAGAAAAAGAGAAAGAGAGAGATAGCCAACCAGCCTGGAAACCTTCTTTCCAGATATCAAGATAGCTACTGGTTTTCCTGCGAGAAACGTTCTTAGAAGTGAAGTCACAGGTCTTGATTGTAAAACAAAGTTGTATGTATGCCAGGTAGGTAAAGAAGCTGGGTGGGAAATACACTTTTCATGGTCTTAGGACCTTGGCCATAAAAGCAGTTCATCAGCAAATCTCCTAAAACTTGGAGACGCCATCCAGGCCAGGCCAGAGGTACAGAATAGCACTGAATGAGTATGTGCTTGCCCCCAAAGACTGGAGGAAGACTGGGGCATGAGTGAGACACTGATCCCCTGGAGCCTGCCAGCCCACAACTCTGTCTGGTCCAGAGCCACACAGGCAAGCTGGAGGAGGTCAGGTTATTCAAGATAATTCTGACATCAGACATAGGGGCATAACCTATGGGGTTGTTCCAGTGAACAGGGAATTAATCCTATTTCAAATGTCAATAAATCATGAGCTAGAAGGCTTATGTAATTCTGCGAGTTAAGTTAAATGCTCTGAGGATATGCCAGAGACATGCTGGAAATCAGTGTCCAGGAATCTGAGTTGGATGTTAAAACCCAAATCTGAAAATGAACCATAAGAAAAAGGTATTAAATATATAGCAGACAAAAGTAGCCAAATTAATAGCATAGTTCAGGGTGACACCATCAAAGTAAAGGAGATATAATTAGTTCATTATAATTCTGTTTCTGACAAGTGATTTAGAAATCAAGAGGGAGTGGTCCTTCCTTCACCCTCATTTTTATTCTCAAATCATTTTCAGAAACAATTCTCCCTCCCTAGACTACAGGTTGTGAAAATCTTGATAATGACCAAGTGTATTTTTAAAAGTTAACTCCAATTCCCAGAGATTCAGATAAGCTGGAGTACGTTAATTGACATTTTCTGAAGTCCCAAGTTTCAGGGCTAGATATGTTGCAATACCAAATGCTTAGTTTTTCTATTTCCTTTATGGCCCACCTGTCCAGGAGATGGAAAGCGATGTTCCTCACTGTTTTATGCAACCATATCCTGCTGGTTGCTCCCCACCTCCGGAGCCGTTAAGCAGCAAAAACTCATCATCTGTTAGTGGTACTGCTGAATTATTCAGGGAAATCCTTAACCAAAATAAATGGTGACTATTCCACCCAATTTCTCCACCCCCTCACTTTCCCATCTCTTTTCCCCATGGGCAGATCTTCCCGTCTTTCAAGCTTATGATCACTGTTAAAACATGCAGGGAAAATCAAATACCCAAATAGCTGTATTGCACTTGGGCTTAAAATCGGTGTTTAGTTTGGTACTGGGGGATACTTCCAGTCAAAAAGGAAGTGTGGTGGAAGTGGGCATTTGTTTAGTAAGCTCATCTAAGCTTTTTTATGATCATCTAAGAAGTACTGGAAGGACTCCTGTTATAGTAGGATCGACCTTTTAATTTGTTTGTCCTGAGGCTGATGTTTGTGTTCGGTGTCCATACCAAGCTACCTCCTCCTCCTTGTGGCTTCTCAGTGCTGTTGCTGCATTCACCCAGAAATCTCTCCCTGACTCGCTTCGAGGCCTGACAAGTCTCTGCTTCCTGCTCCACCCTTTTTCTCCCTCCCCTCCTCACGTTCAGTTTCAGGAATCCTACTACCCTGTCAGCAAGTTCCATCCCTCTCAGATCTATCCTTTGTGAACACCACAAGAGTAGAAATAAGAAATGGTTAAAAGGGAATGGACCCGTGGATGGGGAGAAATAAGTTAATAGGCTATTGTTTTTCATTATAAATGCTTCCAAACAGTTAAACTTTTTGACCGTATACTTACAATACTTCAGTGAAAGTGAATCATTTCATCATTCTTGTTAACTCCAGAGCTGTCTTACGAAGATATTGATACGTCCATATTATTCCTCTATTTAAAACCCTTTGATGGTGCCTGTTGCCTATATGATAGCAGCATAACCACAGTTATATATTCCTGTGCTTCTGCACATGCCGGTCCCTCTGCCAGGAGTGCAGATTCCATTGGTAAGGATCTTGATCTTTGTGTCAGAATCTTCTTCCCTGGACCTGGGTTTTGCAAAGGACCCCATGGCTGCCCCGGCTTGGTTTTGACAGGCTGCCAAGTAGTGCTCTGCCCGGGGTGAGCAGGGATGGGTCTGTCTTATGTAAACTGAAGGGGGCTAATTAAATCCTTTGGGCTTGCCCTCCCTGTTTCCCACAGCAGTCTGAGCTGTCAGCCGAAGAAAGTCCAGAAAAATTAGGAACCTCCCAACTTCATCGTCGAAAAGTCATCTCCTTGAACAAGCAGATTTTGCAGAAGACTAAACATCTGGAAGAGGTTGGTGTTTTCTTTTTATAATGTCATTCAAGTAATACGAAACTTCAAGAAGGGAGAAACTGGGGAAGGAGTGAAGATGTCCATGTTAGAATGGAGGTTCGAGCACGGGGATTAGCATACTACAGCCCTGGGGCCAAGCCAGCTGCCACCTGTTTTTGTAAGTGAGGTTTTATTGGAATACTTGCGCATCTGTTTGTTTACGTATTTTCTGTAGCAGCTTTCAAGCTCCAGGGGCAGAACTAAGTAGTTGCAGCAGAGACCGCATGGCCCAGAAAGCCTGTAATATTTACTACTTGACCGTTTCCAAACGTGGCTCACAAAGCCTGGCCCAAACTGGAAAAATTGGCAGCCTTGCTCTAGAAGAAGGTCGCAAGACTTAAGAATAGCATTTATTGATTGACCGATGTTCGCTGAGCGCTGCTCGGGGCTAGGCAGAGAACTAGGCTGTGGAGATGAATGAAGGACTCGCTCCTTCTTTTCACACGACGTCCTTGTGGAGGAGGTACTACTGCTACCCTCATTTTATGAATAAGGAAACAGAAGCAGAGCAGTGAACTAGTTTTGCCTGTGACCACACTGCTTACTACTGGTAAAACCAAGATTTTGAATGTGTAGGTCTGCCTCATTGTTTCAAATCGCCTGCGTAGTGCAATGTAGTGTATACGTGCTATAATCACTGTACTTGTCCCCTGTTCGTGGGTATGGAGGTTGTTTCAGGATCCCTCCCCCCAGCTCTAAATTTATGCTACCGTGATCATCTTTGCAAAACGGTCATCTTGGTGCAAATATGTATTTGTATAAGATTGATTTTAGGAAGTGGAATTGCTGGGTCAAAAATATAGACATTTTTTATTTTGCTCGAAACTATCAAATTATTCACCATTTTACCAGTTTATATGTCTACCAATAATATATGAGAGAATCCAAGCTCTTTAAATCCAAGAACCCCTGTTCCAAGGTCATGCAGGTGGAAAGCAAGCAGGATGCACGCGTGGCCTTGGTGACAACCATAGGGAGAGTCCTAGCCCAACAGAAATGGAAGGGGGGCAGAGCAAGAGAAGGAGTAAAGAGCATCTCATGGTCCGACAAGGGAATGTGCTACAGAGGCATAGAATTGGAACGCAGCTAGTGGGTAGCTGAGCAGAAACCTGAGGTTGAGGAAGGAAAGAGGAAGCCAGAAAGGGGGTGGTAACCCACTGCTGAATTTGGGGGTGAGTCTAGGGGTTAATGATGAAGAAGAAAATGAGGGTAGGACAATCATGAAGGATTCTAACAAGATGAAAAGTAGGCTAAGCTATTGGGACATCCCCTGTTTGAGAAAAGGTGGTCAGATATGCAGATGAAGAGAGCTCTTATTAGTTAAATTAATCAAAGAGATGAGTCTTCCTTTCTTAGCAAGTGATATCCCTGCCAAGATCCAGCTTGCATGAATCTTTGTGGTGAAGCCTTCCTTAGACTCCCTGATGAGCCAGACTCTCCTTGGGCCTCCCCTGAGCCTGGCTCTACCCCAGCTATTCTCATACTCTGATTCCCAGTTCGCTGGTGCAGATCCTTGCAGGCAAGGACTGTGTCGTATTCATCACCTCCTCCCACACACCTCATGTGCGCAGAGCATTGGATAAATGTCAGATGGGGGGCTGGGTGGGTGCATGGGTGAGAAGTGGACAGGAAGGTGGGAAATGCCAGGACCCCTTCCTGGAGCCACAAAAGGGCTTCAAGAGATCAATCATTTTTCAGGAGAAAAAACAAACTCTCCGGAACTCCTCTTCTCTGCCAGTTACACAAACAAGTCAGTGAAAGTTCTCATTGCACAGATGGCTTCCTTTGAAAAGGGAAAAGCCAGAGCCCGCCTGCTTCCCTGCTTTATCACTCTTGCTCTCTGCTTGAGTTGACTTCTTGATAGGCCTTGTTGGAAATGTAACCATTCATCGGTCATGAAGACTGGAAGCATGATTTAGGAGTAATGATTTCTGAAGGTGACATAATTCTTAATGGGTTGCTTACATGTTCAAGGATGGGGCAAGTTATTTTGAAGCAATCATTGAGATACAGGATAAAACTTCTCATTGTTTATTTGTACACTGCTAACAGCCAGAGCCTGGTGTCGTTTTCTGCCACTTCCCCTTTTCAAAAGTGAAAATGTACAAACCCTTTGAGCTTTTGATGAATGTTTTCAGATTTCTGAAAGTTCACAGACAGCACGAGGATATATTTTTTGGGAAGGAAAAGAGAAATGACATTTTCCTGATCTAAGGTTACAGTTGTGTAACTTTGAACTGGAAAGGTAATTCATTTTCTGTCTCTTCGTGTTGAAGTCCTGAATTCTTTCTTCTATCTCAGATTGTTTGCCAGCCAGTCATTTTCTGTGCCAGAATCCTGAATTTCAAAATGCAGTTTGTATTCTGGGAATGGGCACATTGGTTAAGTGAACTGATTATAGCTGTACAGAGAAGTCAGACCTGGGTTTGAGTCGTGGCTTTATCAGTTAGCAGCCGTGAAACTTTTGTTAAGTAACTCAACCCCTCTGAGTCTCTATTTCCTTATCTGTAAAATAAGAAAAATGTCTTCTTCCATTGAATGTAGGGATGCAATGATAGGATTTATGCCAAATATCTAGTTGGTCACCTGACATGCGGTTGGTGCTAATTGTATGAATTTTGTCTTCATGTGTTGTTGGAACCATTCTAAAAGTCTCACATTCACTCAGTTTATATCTCCGGTGAATTTCCATTTTCCCGTCCGTGAGGCGGGGAGACCACCCACAGCTGTGCTGTTTGAGGACTGAATGAGAGCAGGTATCTTTTCTCTTTCTTTTCCAGCTGCAGGCAAGTCATACCAGCCTACAAGCCAGATATGATGAAACAAAGCAAAGTCTGACAGAGGTGAGGCGACTTTCAGAACCACTTTTGACCTGCACCACTCATGAAGTGCCCTGTATCATCAGTCTGTGTGGCGTCTCGGGGCTCAGGGCCACCTGGGCACAGAGGACAAGCACCTGGTAGTGCGTGACCCTTGCCGTCAGTGTACCCACGCTGCCGCATTCTAAGGGCTCAGCGGTCTTGGCAGGAGACGTTGCCATGGGCCCTGAGGATCGGGAAGGGCTTCCTGAGGGAGGCCAGGCTGATGGGCAGGGGCACGGGCCTCACAGAGCTTGAAGGGCCCCTCACGGTAAGTGGGCCCTGCTCCTCTACAAACCCCACTTCAAAATACTGAATTCCTAAAGAATGAGAAGGTTTCTTTTTATAAGATGAGAGCACTGCAGAGGGCTGTAATTTGTTGTTCAGAATAGCCAGTTTTCTTCTAGGCTGGATGGGGGACGGGGTCTCAGGAGGAGGAGGAGGGCAGTGGGTATATTTCAAACCACGGGATCTGTTTTCTGACCTGGGTCGAGTGTGCCATCTCCCATCAGTGTTAGAATGTCGTTTACCTCCCACTTCTCATTGCCTAGGAAACCGGGCCAGGAAAACAAACACTTCCCATGCCAACTCTGTCATGAGCAGAGTTTTGCTATTTCTGTCCCTCGCATTTCCATAGAAAGCTGTCCTCATCTGGATCCGATGGTCTCTCCTCGATGTGATTTTGGTGCTCGAGCTCTGGCTATACTTATTAAGGACCGCATACAGGGCCCCGCCCAGTACTTTCTGAACCACGTGGAAGCAGAACTGATCCTCAAAGACCTCTCTCAGACTAAGGCAGTCCCCCTCTTTTCTTTAAATTTCACATCAAATTTGCCCACTTAAAATGCTTGTTTCTGTAGCAATATGTAGCACTCAGGTCACTGCCTTGCTATCAAGCTGACAAAACTTTTAAATTCTGACCTGGGCTAGTCTCTTCAGTGATTGTCGGAATGTTTGAAAAGGGCAGCAAAAGAATGAGAGAATGAATTTTTTTTTCATTCTTTCCAAAGATGCCTGTGTTGCATTTGGACGGACGAGCTTTCCTTACACTGTTCTGACTGCATTCCTGGGGGCTGGATGGCAGACTCCTGGGGTGAAACCCCTGCCGCTATCTAAATGTTAATGCCATAGAGTCCCTGGCATGAAGTTTGCCAAGTCATGGATCAGCCCTTGTATAACCATCTGGGGGAGATTAAAGGCAAAGCATCTTGATATCAATTTCCTAAGACACTCACGTGCCTTAGGATATAAATCCTGTGTGGCTCTGAAGTCGTTTTCTTTGTACTAAACACTAAATCAGGTATTTGTTGAGCTCCTTCCATGTGCTAGAAAGGTAAGGAATGTGATTTAAGTCAATAATAGGGATGGTCTTATCCTCAGATAATCATAGCAGCCAGCATCAGTGTGTGCTGGGTGTGCTCTGGGCACCTCCCTTGTACTAGTCCCCTGACTCTCTGTAACCAGGCTAGCAACACTGTTACCATCCCTGTTCTGCAGATGGGGCACTGAAGCCGTGCAGAGGCTGCCAGAGCTCCAGCTTTGGCTGTGTGGCCCCAAAGACCTCTCCGAGAGCTCCCTCTCTCTGTAGTAGGGCAGTCACACTAAGTCCCATCTAGGGCAATGGGAGGCTGTTCCAAACCTGGCCCTCAGCCACTTCTGAAGAAGCCTGACTGGTCAGAATACTGAAGACCAGACCCCCGAATAAGTAATGAACTTCACCCATGGGCCTCAGCCTCCTTATCTGTTCCAGTCAAGGATTGGCCAGCACGAGCACTCTGACCCCTTTCCCCTCCGTGTACCCTGGTTTCACCTTCTCAGTGACACCTGCCCTCCCAGGATAACCTGGCAGCACCGAAAAACAGGGAAGACCTGTCTTTCCAGCAGATCGAGTGAAGTCGAGCAGGGCAGGGAAGGTCAAGGACGGATGGCAGTACGTGACACCTGCGGGGAGGCTTCGTGCCCCTGCCTCGGCTGGCCGCTCGCTTCTAGCCTGTCCGCTTTTTAATTTCAGCAATCACGACTTTAATTTCCTGTGTGTGAGGTTGATTCTTTGTAGTATATGCAGCATTCTCTCCCATTTCTCTAAGGGCATTAATTGTGTCTAGGGTTTTTCATGATCTATAAACTTTCTTCAGATCAAAATTCATTTGTTCAGTTTTTTTTCCTCATTCGTGGTTTTATCTTCCTTCAGATGTTTGATAGTTCTTGGTGGTATGCTTATCTTTGATTCTGAAACTTCCCGTTACCAACGGGAATTGGATTCTGTACCCATTGTATGCAGCCTGCTCCGTGTGATTATTCTGGAAGGGTGGGTTCTACTATTAAGTGAGATCAGCCAGGAGTAAGTAGTATTGGGGTCTGGGCACTCCACCTTTCACCAGTCGGGTCTTGCCTATTCTAGGAGCCTGCCTGCCCCTGGGACTTGAGCTCTAGCTCGAGGTTAGGGGAGGCACGCTTCACTGCTCAGCCCAGCTGGCTCTCTTAGTGTGATCCCAGCCCTGCAGACCAACCTTCCTGTGTCTGCTGACCCCACACAGCAGGCCTCCTCAGCCCTGCCTCTCTGTTGGCCAGCTTGGCCCTAAGGTACCCGCTCCCATGTTTGAGCGTAATTGTCTGGGTTTTTTAGGAGTTGAGGCAAGAAGGGCTCATTGTAACTTGTGCTCTTCTGTTTTCAGCTAGTACTCTTGGAACTTTCTTAACTTGCTTTTTTTTTTTTTTTTTTTTTTTTTTTTTTTTTTAGTAGGTAGCACAATTCACCCAATTCAAAATTCAAAAATTCAAAATTCAAAAAGTACTGCTGTAACAGTACAACAGTACAACCATATAATTACCCTCTCCAGGGGGTAACCAGTTTCAGAAATATTTCGTGCATATACAAGTAACATGTATAGCCTATTATACATGTATATATTTGGGGTATACACTCCCTTATACACATTGGAAAGACATGGCATCAGTGTTTTGTACATCGTTTTCTTCCAGCTCACAGTAGAGCCTAGAGATCATCGTAAAAGAGCTGCTTTGTTCTTACTTCTTTTAGCAGCTTAGCATTCTATAACTGTACACCTTATAAATGGAAATCTGAGTTTCTTTAAAATTTCTATTTTAAAATCCTGTCTGACTCAGAAAAAGAAAGTGAAATTATTCAAGAAGATGGACTTAACCCTACCTCTGCTACTAGCCATGACCGTGGTAGTGTGGCATTTCAACCAGGTCTGTCTCTTGTAGCCTCTTGTTGTTTACCCCTTCCTACCGCCCTGCTGAAAGGCACCTGCTGTCAGTGTTACTTTTGGCTTTCCACCCATCTACTGCTGTGATTTAGAGCTATTGCCAAGGTTTCTTGTACCAGAAGGGTCCGGGTTTGACCTTTCCGTGTCATGCTCCCCACCCCATCCTGTTTCTCTCGTCCACCTATTTTCTCAGCGTACAGCCAGGTCCAGCGGGCTGGGCCAGCTGCCAAAAGTGGGGCGCAGATGTGAGCCGCGGGAGGGAGGGTGCGCTCACTCTTCTGTCCTCCCCAGTCCCTAGCACCAGCACCTCCTTTCTCTCTCTTTCTCTCTGTCTCTCTCTCTCTCTCAGCTGAAGCGTCACAGTGAGAAGCTGGACAAAGAGCAAGCAGCCCTGGAGAAGATAGAATCCAAAGCGGATCCCAGGTGAGGGGTTTCAGCCTGTGTGTATTTTCTCCTGGAAGAAAGTAATTCTGCCAGTGCCTGGTAGTTGATTTTGCTTGAGCACAAGACCAAGGAGCCCAGAGTCATTGCCTCCAGCCCCACGCAGGTCATGTCATTCCACATGCCCGATCCAGAACATGGCAACTCCCCGTTCTCGGGCACACGCTGCCTTGTTGGGCCGTACTGAGTCAGACACCTTGTTCTCATGATTCCCCTTGGCAGCAGAAGCAGCACGTTTTTGCTTTAGCTTTTGCTTTTTTGGTTTTTCTGTTTTTAAGAACCAAAAAATACATTCGCAGAACAAAAAGATGTGTGGTGAAAGTCTTCCTCCCACCCCTGTGCCCCAGCCACCCAGTCCTCCTCCTTGGAGTCAACCCTTGCTACCAGTTTTTTTACTGGTAACATTTCAGCCCTGCCTCCTTGGGATTAAAGGTGCAGTATTTTTTTTTTTTTAACCAAGAAACAGCTGCTGGGCTTTTTTTTTTTTCATTTTAAATTAATCGTCTTTACCAATTTAAATTACATATAAGACACACTTACATTTGACCTTTTTAGCACCAAATCAGTTAGGTGATAAAAGCTCCATAAGTGTCTTTCATCTGAATGATACTGTAAGCAGTCCCAGATTTGAAGGACATTGTTAGCCAACAAGTACCCACAGATTACTTGGCTTGATAATCAGAAACCCTTCTTTCATGATATGGAGCAAAGTCCGTCAGGTACTTGACATTTTTATTTTCAAATTAATTCTTTTAATGACCCTAAGCAATTTGTTTCCTTTTCATGGAAATTAGAAATGGTTTGTGATACTGTCTATGCTCAGAGTACTGTTGAGTAATTGGTACCAAGGAGATCCAGGACTCTTGAAACTCATTGATGTTTCTGAGTTGACATTTTACTTCTAGGTTCTGTGATGTTTGTTTGGATGTGGCCTGATGGACTCAGGTGTATAAATGAGTAATAATGTCAGTTAAATGGTAGTCATTATCACTTGTGGAGAACCCATTAGACACTCTTGGGAGAGACAAAGGAACTTAAAAAGGGAGCCCCTCTTTAGCTGGGGGCTTGGTTTTAGTTGTGATTCAGAAAATCATCACAGCTTTCCGTATGTCATTGTTTGGTCTTCTCTCTTCAGTATCCTGCAGAACTTGAGAGCACTGGTAGCCATGAACGAAAGTCTGAAAAGTCAGGAACAAGAGTTTAAAGCACATTGTCGAGTAAGTGTTGCTTGATGCCAGCAGACCTTGAACCAGGACTCTTGTGAAGTCTCTCGCCTTACCTCCCCTTGTCCTGTTGTGGCGTCCTGTTCTGGTGCCGTCGGAAAAAGTAGATTCCTGGAGCAGTTCTGTCAGTCGTGTAAGATGAATAGGGTGCTACGGTGGGTGCCCCCAGGGGTACCAGAAGCGAGTGAGATTAGTAACTAGATGTGCCAAACCCCAAATTGACAGCACAGTCTAACAAACATAGTCTAACAAACGCTAATTTAATATACATATATTTAAAAGTCTTATAAAATATGAAAGGATAACATCATATGAACCAGGCTGTGCCATGAACATAGGTTGTCTATTGTGTGATAAGCACTCGTTCCTGGCGGTCTGGCCCAGGGGCGGTGTGTGCACAGGTCCATTTACCAGCTCATCTGAGTTTTGTAAATGTTTGTTTGGCTTTTAAAGGAGGAGATGACACGGCTGCAGCAGGAAATTGAAAACCTGAAAGCCGAGAGAGTACCAGGCGGAGAAGAAAAGGTAAATACAGGCTCCGAAGGACGTGTTAGGTGCTGCTGTGACTTATAAGTGGAAGGATTTCTGGAGGACTGCAGCAAAGAGTGTGATGCTAAGAAGGACCGGCCAGTTCGTCGTAACCGTTCCTCTGAACACACACTTCTCAACTGTTTTTCATCACAGGGTTTTCTTAGATTTCCGTCCCTCCCTTTCTCCTCCACTGTTGGGTAAAAGGCAGCAGTGGGTGTGCACAGCAGCAACCCCAGACGGGAATAACCAAGTGACAAGTCTGGCGTCTCCCACCAGTTAGGGAAGGGGTATTTCTGGGAACCTTCTGAGCTCTGGTTCCCATGCGACCTGTGCTCTAAGTGTTGTACCGCTTTATTCCTTTCATCCTCCACTCCTGCCTCGGGACAGGCCCCACCCCTAAAAGGCAGCAGTGAGCAAGAAACAAGAGGCAGCGTCAGAGCCCCAGCAGCCCTGAACATGCTGGATGTACGAACACGTCCGACCAGCTGCTCTCAGGACAGAGGACTTGCTCCTCTAAGGAGCTCATGTGAATTTCCATTAAAGGTTAAGTTAAAACACAGACCAGAAAGAAAAGTGTTTCTTTCACCAGATAAGACTGTAGAGATTGCTGTGTGTGTTTTTCCCTTCTCACACTTCATTCCAAGCGCATTCCCTGAGGCCCCCTGTGCTTAGGATGCACGAGCTGGACATGGTCTCAGAGTCCTGACTGCACCCGCTCCCTTTAGAACCAGCTCAGGCAGCTCAAGGCTCAGGGAGGGAAGAGACGGGTTCAAGCCAGCCAGCACCAGTCCACGCGCCCTCCGCTGGGGGACTGTGCCCCTGGCTGTGCAGCACGTATGTTGTGGGGGTGCCTCCGGCTGGTGGGACAGGACTGGCACGGAGGAGCAGCAGAGTCTGGCCGTGCAGTGGTGTCCCGGAACCATCATCACGCAGCTGGCCTTTCCGGTTGTCTCTAAAACTTTGCACCTCTAGGGCTCAACTCGTCAGCCCGGTCAGCCTCTGAGTTTGTACAAATCAGACTTTCAGGTGCTAGTTCTCTTCTTAGCAGTCACATCTTGTTAGAGGGATTATTACGTTCCAAGACAGTTGCTGTTTGGCTTGTTCGGGTGTGACACTCATTTAGGAACAATTTAAAATCTGTGAACTGCCCCCATCGCCACTCCGACCCCTTCCTACATGCGGACCCACAGCTTCCGTCCCATTCCCCTCACTCAGGAAAGTGTGCATTACTTTTCATCGTTTCAGAGCCTGTCTGCCGGAGAGCCACATGGTGCCCTAACCCCTGTGATGACTCATAATGTAAGTGCCTACCCATTCTCAGCACCTCCATTGTCCTCCGTGGGCGTGGTGGCCAGCTTTGTGCCCTCCCTGACAACTTCTCATGGCTACTTTAATTTTCTCTCTGACCACTACTCCATGTGCGGGATCTCGGGGCCATCGCCCCATTGTACACACATAGCCCTTCAGATGGAAGCAGGGTCTCCCCAGGGACGGCCCTGAAGGCCGCCATTCTGCTGGGTTTTCTCCCAGCACTTTGTGCAGGCATTGTGTGTCTGCTGTGGCATCTCAGCTGAGGAGGGGAGAATCGTGCCTTGGCCACACAGGCTGGTCATAGCGCATAGGCTCTGAGGGGCGGGGCTGATGCAGGGGGAAAAACTACTGTACTACATTCCAAGGTCAGAAAACTATATAGGGCCAAATGGGAAATATTTTCAGCATGGTGTGCCAACCCCACTGTAGCAGCCACAGTCAGTATGTAGATGAAAGGACATGGCCATGTTCCTGTAAAACTTTATTGACAAAAATAGGCAGTGAGGCGAATTTGGCCCAAGGGTAGTATGGTTTTAGCTCACGGGCAGTAGTTTGCGGACCCCTGCTCTGAATAAAACCAGTGCTCCCAGCTCTCCAACCAATGTCCTGGAGAAGGAAAAAAGGAAAAGGAGGAAGAAGAGCAAAGCAGGAGAGCCTCTAAACATTTGCCTCCTTCAGTGTTTGCCTCTTCCCTTTTGCCCTCAGACTAGAGAATGAGCTTTCAGAGTCCTGTAGTGCAGTCGTGTGGGTTTGCACGCAGCTGAGCCCTGTGGAGGAGACTGAGGGGCGGGGGGGCGGTGTGCGTGCACGTCCACACACATGTGCTGTGGGAGAAGACACCTCTGACCCCTTTCGTAGCTCTCTTTGATGCAGCAAACCATCTAGCGATGCCTCTTACCTCCTGGGCTTCAGTGAGAGCTGGTTTCTCTCTCGTACCTCAGTGCTGTCGGAAGAACTTTCTGCAGTGATGGCAGTGTCTGTAGCTACACTGTTCAGTATGATAGCCACTAGCTCCTTGTGGCTACTGAGCACTTGACGTGTGCCTGTTGCAATTGAGAAACTGAATATTTTTACATTTTAGTTAATGTAAATTTAAACAGAGCTAACGGCTATCATGTTGGACAATGTAGCTCTAAGTAGGAATAAAGAAAGCGTCACTGTAAGCACGGGGACTTAGAACAACTGATTATTTAAGTAATAATGATCTCCTTATCATCATAGTTTTTCGGGGGGCACATAAATTTGGGGGATACTTCACTTAAGAACGCTAAACCCCAGAAGAAGGAAGAACTGTTATGCAGTGAGATGAAAGAGTCTCAGGATCTCACATGACACAGGACCCAGACCCTAAATTCAGCCATTTGAGAAAAGAAATTTGGGGCCTCAGAATGGAGAGATACAAAAATACTCCGTTTCAAAAGACGTCATCGAAGAATGAACATTTCCTGCTCTTAGATAATTGTGTCCTTTTCCGATTTTTAGGAAGACCTAGACAGACGGTATAACATGGAGAAGGAGAAGCTTTATAAGATCCGTTTACTACAGGTAAGTGAAAGCAAGAACAAAAAAACACCTAAATACACCTACAGTATCCTGTAGAGAACGAGGAAGTCCCAGTATCTAAGAAGGATGGGTACGGAGGCTGCTGTTGGCCAGTTTTCTGTCTGGAGTGGAACTATGTGGTTTAAGATGTTGACAATAACACCTCACATCAGTATGTTACTTTCACGGTCATCTCGATGGATTTGATTGAGGTCCCTAGGTGGAGAGTAGGTATTAGCTTCATTTTCTATATGACGAAATTGACTCAAATCAGTTAAGTACTTGTCCAAAGTCAAGCAGCTGGTAAGTGCCAAGGCCAGCATTTACGTTCCAACACTCTTGTCTAGTACTTTTCTTCTAAAATCACGTGCCCATTTTAGCAGTCTAATTTGATAACCTTGGAGGTTTGTAAGAAAGCCATCAAATATGGGAGAAGCAGGTTTTAGAGTTGGGTCCAAAGTTAAAGTCACATAGAGTCAAAATTTCATTGCAAAATCCCTTGCATTGCCAGGATCTGCCTCATGGAAGCTCAGAAGCCCAGAGTGAACTCGTGTCGTCCTTTGCCTTGGGCCTTCTCCCTGCTCTCAGGGAAGAGAAAGCCAGGCTCCGACGGGAATGGTCAAAGGGCTGCAGGGGCTAGTGAGCCCCCTATCTCTCCTGTCTCTGGCTCATGCTTACTTTGCTGAGCTGTCGGGTTAAATTCGGGTACATCATATTTGTCCTTGATACGGGGACACTGCTAATCTTTAAAGAAACAGAATTAAATGAAAGCAGGAAAATACAACTGCTTACTTGAATACTGTGACTGCGTGCTTACTGTGTGTATATTCGGTGTTGTGTTAGGCACCAGGAATAGTAAACGGGATGGCCCGTTTTCTGGGAGCTGGCTGGCTATTTGAGAACCAAGATATATGCAAATTCCCTGTCTTGGGCAGCTTCAGACTCGCTAGAGGGAGGCTGCAGTAAAACCGGAAGCCTGTTGAGGGCCTGAGCCAGGGCGTGGACCACGGGGCTGGGTGGAAATGAACTGGCACAGGAGAGAATGAGAAGCTATCTCTGATGGACCTTAGCATCAGTTGGGTCAAAGAAACAGAGGAGTCAAGGATGGTGCTTGAATTTTCTGACTTGGGTGAATACTTGTATTATTCATTGAAAAAAAACATTAAAGAAAGAATAGGGCTCAAGGGGGTGTGTGTGAATAGGAGTGAATTACTGAGATCTGTTTGCAGCTCTTAAAACCAAGTAGAAATGTCCAAGAAGTGATTGGGTGTCAGGTGTAATGCTCAGGCTAGCCTGGGCTGGAGATTGGGTGGTAGCACTGTGTCGGTGAGAACCAAAGCTGTGACCATGTGGTGAAACCTGTGTGAGGACAGGCAGAGGAAAAGGAGGAACCCCCCAGTGAGGTAGCTGGAGGCATGGGGAAGCCAGGGTCTTGTGGAAGCTGAGCAGAGGGCCAAGCAGGGAGAATGATAAATTTTGCTAGAAATCAAGAAGGCTAGAAGCTGACAATTATCTACGAACCATCTCCCAGAGAAGGTCTGTGGTGACCTTGGTGAGAGCAGTGCAGTAGTGATGGGAGAAGCCAGCTGCCAGTGGGGAGAAGGATGACTGACAGCCCAGGGGCAGCTGCAGGCACTGGGGGCTGTTATTGCAGAAGAAAGAGGCTGCTAAGGGGGGCGCCTGGGTGGTGCAGTCGTTAAGCGTCTGCCTTCAGCTCAGGGCGTGATCCCGGTGTTACGGGATCGAGCCCCACATCAGGCTCCTCCGCTATGAGCCTGCTTCTTCCTCTCCCACTCCCCCCGCTTGTGTTTCCTCTCTCGCTGGCTGTGTCTATCTCTGGTAAATAAATAAATAAAATCTTTTAAAAAAAAAAAGAAAGAAAGAAAGAGGCTGCTAGCTGAGAGGTGATCAGGGCTTAGTGAAGGGCTGTTGAGGGGTGAGGGACTTTATTCTATCTAAATGCTGGTAAGAAGGAGCCAGTAGAAAGGGAGAGGTTAGAGATGCAGTAAAAACAGTAAGATTCCTGGAAAAAACAAACGCAGGAGTCCAAGCCTGTGCACCCAGGGGCAGGGTAGCCTTGGCCAAGAGGACAAGCCCATTTTTCCCTCTGACCAGAGCCACAGAGACCCTACTTTGGTTTTGGTGGGTTTCTCACCAGGAGGCTTGTATTTCCCCAGTACTTAGAGACCCCCACTCGCTTCTGTGAGCGGGGCAGGCCAGAGAGCAAGATGGGGTGGCACAGAAAAAAGGGAGAGGTATGGGAGCCCAGCCACACCACACCGCCCTGCCTCCCCAGGTGCCGTCAGTGGCTGGTTTGGCTCCTGTACCCCCAGTCCACGGTAGGGCGAAAGTGCTAGAGAGTACTGTAGGACTAAACTATAGGCTAAGGAATTTGGAATTTATATGGAGGCAGCGGGGTGGCATCCGTTCATCATCGGGTAGGCCTTCCTTTTCATTCCCATTCCCCATCTGGTGATGGCGGAATCGGCTACTCTAGAGTCCATTGGGGGCCTAGAGGGATGGCTGAGGGCTGTCCACAAAAGCCCTTCCCTCTTAGAATCTTCCGTCCCTAGCCATTCATTTGCTGCCTTCTCTGGTTCTAGTTCATAGCCACACACCCCTTCAGCGTGTGTTGCAAAGTGGGAGGAGGGTCCACCAGAATCTGAGATGGGGACCTCAGGCCAATAGTGGATTTTTGGGTGGGGTGTGGGGTTATGCTCAGGAGGTGGGGGCAGTATTTTGGCTCCCCAGAGAATACATAAGACCTTTTACCAAATAGTGTTGTCTCTCCCTTCCTTTTGCATTTAGGCTCGAAGAAATCGAGAAATAGCAATTTTGCATCGCAAGATTGATGAAGTACCCAGCCGAGCTGAGCTCATACAGTATCAGAAGAGATTTATTGAACTCTACCGCCAGAGTAGGTGCCTCGACCACGAACACTCTCAAGACTGGTCCTGGGAGGCGAGGGTTCTGTCCCATGCAAGCATGGTAGGGTGTGCATCGTAGCACAGTTTGTGAAAGACGCCACTGGAAGGGGCTCCCTCATTCCGCATAGCCCTCTGCTCAGTGACCCCTAGCCCCAGGAGCAGCCCTGGGGTGCTCTGCTGCCCTGTCTGTGGACAGATTGAGCTAATGGGGCTCTTAGAGTGACGTTTTGAACCCGCCCTCTTCCTGGTCAGCCGTCTGGCTCCACTGAGCTCCCCATCTGCTTTCTAGCCTCACCCGGGACCTGAGCCCTCCGTGATAGAGCGTCTCTGGATCAGTCCTCACTCATTGTTCTTCTCGATGAACTTTCTTGCCCGTGTGGTCTGGTCCTTGACTTTGACAGCACTGTATTCACCCAGTAATCCAGGACTGGGTGTCCCCCAGCCGGAATCAGTGAGCTGGTCCTGTCAGGTTCAGAGTGGCCCTCAAAGTTGTCACTGCCTCTCTGTTCCCACTGCTACTGTGATAGCTGCTCCTGTGTCAGAGCTCAGCTGGATGACCATTAGCCAGTCTGTATACCCTTCTCTGAGTCCCTCACCTGCCTGCCATGTCACCTCTCTCTCTGCTGACCAGTCTTCAGGAGCTCCCCGGGCCTCCTGAAGAAAGTGTCTCTCCTTATTATCTCCAGAACCTCCCCAGTCTAAGCGGCCTGCCTGGAGGACCCCTTTCCCCCTCTGAGCCCACATTCTGGTTTCCCCAGTCCACACACCACCCCGCAACACACCAGGCACTTTGACACACGTCTTAGGCCTCAACTCCTCTCGTTACCTGTGCCTAGGACCCCTTCTCAACTCTGTCAGACCCAACTCCGATCTAGTCTGTAGACAGGAACCCTTCCCTGCATTGACCTCGTCCTCTAGTGAATACGGCCCAGTCCCAGTCCTAGAATCTGGTGCTTTCCTCCTAAGTCATTCTATAGGGAAGAGTGAAGAAGAAGAGGTGGACAGAGATGCAGAGTAATTTTATGGGGAAGGATGTTGGGAGTCTGGTAAACAAGACCTCCCCTTAGTCATATGTACAGAAATGGGAAGAAAGTTCTAGGCACATATTCTGCCCTAGGTTAGGCATGTCATTCATCCCGTTGGTATTTTGGAGGGCCTGCTGCATAGGCCCGTGCTAAGCATGGGGATTACAGAGGGGAGCAGGCTGTGGCTGCTGCCCAGGTGGGAAGGGAGGAAGCCACATAAGCGGGAGGAGATGGCATGCTGGCTTCCCCATCCTTGCCACCTTCCCCCACCTCCCCCGGATGCCTCACCTGAGAGGTGGGCCTCTCCCTCCCACACCTGTCCCACATGCTGCCAGGTTCCTTGGCACCTCCTCCCAGGGGCCAGCCCGCAGCAGCTCTGCACAGGCTTGTGTGCACCTCGCGGCTCCCGCAGATGCCAGGACACGCCGGGCTCCTGTGGATGCGCCTCCAGGGCAGGAGGTACTTAGGATTGTCTGATCCATTTTCTTACCCGTGTGCTGATTTCTTTGCATTTACAGTTTCAGCAGTGCACAAAGAAACCAAGCAGTTCTTCACTTTATATAATACCCTGGACGATAAAAAGGTTTATTTGGAAAAAGAGGTAAGAACCTGTATGAAAAGAAAATAACTTAATCAGATGAGCAGAGACCAGGGCTGTTGACCCCAGGAAGTTCAGACGAGCTGAATGTCTGGGAGGCAGTCGGCGTAAGTAGAAGGAGCTCCTGCTCTGTGCCCAGTGCTGGGTCACAAAGTTAGAGAGGAAGAGCCGCCTCGGAGCGAACGTTGCACAGGTGCATGGGCTGACGTGGGGCTGGTGGACCGCGGTTTCCTAGTGCTTCGTGAGGAATGACGTCTAGAGAGAAACAGGGACACATGGAGGGGGCCTGGGCTGGCGAAACTTTAGTTTGAGTTTTAAAGGAAAGAAAGAACCAGCCAAATAAAATGGATGGTGGGCTCGTTCAAGTTGACGCAGAGAAACTAGCTATTTAATCATCCGTGGCCCCCAGGAGTGAAAAGGATTGCCCCAGGCACTGACGCCCCCTCCGTGACCTCTGACACTCAGGTTGAATCCACTCATGATTCAGGGCTCCCTCACGTCGGACGACAGATGACTGGAGCAGGGTGGCAGGGTGTAGCTATGTTTCAAGAGGGAAAGGAACAATGTGGTCGTCACAGCAGCAGCACAATGGGGTGGAGAGAGCATACACTTCGGAGTCAGACAGATTTGGGTTTTATTCTGTAAAGAGGGCATCCCACGTGCTTTGTATGATAATGAAGGAGACAGAATGGGAAATGACAGTGAAGGTCCTTGCATCTGGTGGCTCCTGGCACGTGTATAGTTCTGCCTACCCCCTCACCTCGAGGTCAGCAGAATTAGTTTCCATTTCATCGTCACCTTGAACCTAAGAACTGTATTGCAGCTGCATCTTTCACGTGATCCCCCAAATGGAGGCATGTGTAATTAGCATCACCTTTATTGGCTGTTGTCAATCAAACCAGATCAATCTCTCTCTTCCTAGAGGACACTTCCTGAGGAGGGATGTTGAGTTCTGTTTTTCTCTATATCTGCGGTCTTACACAGTGACAGGCACATGACAGGCATTCGATAAATACTTGAATACATAAGTTGAGTGCATTTGGTGTGATTTAGTGTCAGACCTGGGGTGTAGGGCATAGCTCTGCTCCACACCGTGGCCTTGGGATCGTTCCACCTAGTGAGGGGAAGATTTACCAACCCTAACTTAGGGACGGGCCAGCCCCTTCTGAGAAAGTCCATCACCTTCCTTCATCAGTAGTGTTTAAAGTTGTTGCATTCTTTTAAAAGCTAGGAGTGTGCAGGGGCAGGGTGGGAGCTTTTTAATTCCAAGCCACATTGACATAGAACTTTATATTTGGATAAATTGTGCCTTTTATTCCAAATCCATTTATGCCTGTGCTGTTTTAGCTTTCAAGCATCCCTGTGGAGTCCTAAGGACAAGAATATCATTTCCATGTTACAGACTGAGGTCCAAGGAGGGTAAATGACAGGCTGAGTTAGTGACACAGCCAGAAAGAAGATCGAGGTTTCTGGACCCTGGACTCAGAGCCCTGCCTCAGACTGTATCAGTGGGGCAGCAAGAGGGTCCTCCTGTGCAGGCTAAGGCGTTCTCCACAGGAGTGGGCCGTTGAGTGATGCATTCCCATGTAGGCTCTCAGAGCCGCCCGGCAGCTGGCCATGTGGCGAAATTATAGGATGGGCACTGTGTCCTCGCTCTCCACCCCAACTGACCCTCTGCTAAGCTGATAGCCCTGAAAATAAAGAACACCGTTTGCTGAGGAAGCAAGGACCCATGGCAGCTGCCCAAAGGGCCCTAATGTCTTTGTGGAATTTAGGTCCTTCTAGGAGCCCTCTTCCTACATCCCTGGGGTCGTGGGTTGTCAGAAGGTAGATACTCAGGGAAAAGCTGTGAGGCTAAGAACGCGCTGCTCTTTTCTCTTGTTCTTTCATCTCGGTAAACAAGCTGCGCTGCTTTCAGAAGCAGTATCCAGGGGCAAGACAGCTTTGCAGTGCTTGCGGCCATGCAGGGATCTTTCCTCCTTGTGCTTATAGTTTTTCCTTTTTCTTTTCCTTTCCTCCTCAGATCAGCCTGCTGAACTCAATTCATGAGAACTTCTCACAGTAAGTACTGGCAGTCCTCCTTCCTGTCAGTACCCCGGTGTACCCTGCACTGTGCATTCGGCTTGCCTCCCTATGACAGGAATTACGGCAGTGAGACAGGGCTAGACAGGTGGTTTTTACACTTTCACCCCTACTGCTGAGTGCATCTGTGTCTCGCTTTACACGGTCTCAGTGTTCCTGCAAAAATACAGCGACGTTAGAGTGAGTCTGAGAAACACTAAGGAATATCTTGGGGAAAAAAGTAACTTTCAAGTAATTTGTGCCTCACAACTGTAATCTCTCTGTTGATTACTTTTGTCTTGTTAAGATTAGATCAGAACCATTAGTTCTTGAGCACACAGAGGTGCTCCACAATTTGATAAGGAAATAATCTAATTTTTAAAAAGATTTTTAAGATCTAATGACAGGTTTTGTTTTTAGGTCAGTGTGCATCTTCTAAACTACTTTATTCAGATAAGAATTCTTTTTCCCCACAAATTGTATGGCAAGGCTCACCTGTCCCCAAGTCATGCCAGCCCGCAAGTCCGGCAGCCCAGGGCCTGCTGTCTCTACAGCCGACTCCCTTTGCTTCCAACACAAACCTCTCTTAGCCCCTGGCAGGTGACTGGTGACTAAGATCTGAATGGATTATGAACTCTAGATCTTAAGCTCCATTTCTAATTAAAAACAAACCAAAAACAAACAAACAAAAAACCACAGCTCCCTGATAAGCTTCAGAGTCAATTAGTGAGTTATAACCCTGTGACGTTTCTAAAAATGGTGGCTTCATCATCATTTCCGGATAATTGAGAGAGGCTACAGTGTTGAGTGTTTGATGGTGCTGTGATAAGCTCTGCTCTGCCAGCCCGTCCTGTGGAAGAATTCTCAGTCCCTGTATCCGTGTGCTCTGATCCTTCTGGGGCCATTCCCAGCGCAGAACAGGAGGATAAGGGAACGGTTTCAGGACACCAGGAAATCCACTCATTTAACTGCTGCCTATAGAAACAGGACCAGGTGTCCTGACCGTGGTTTTAGGGGAATCTCAGAATGTGTCTACTCATCTTGAAAAGTGCCTCCAAATCCTCAGATTTCTAAAAACTAAGTGGAATTCATTTCTTAGGCAGTGGATGTCATCATCAAAGGAAGAAATGTTTTTGTTGATTTTAATAACATTTTGTTTTGCTTTAAGAATTCTAACACAAATTACTTAAGCAAATTATAGAGAAAGAGGGGGAAAAAGATTCATATTCAGTTATGAGATGAGGCTAGTGGTCGTGCCTTCCTCAGAGTTTAGAATCCCTGACTGCCTGGGACCCAGGGGCCCAGCACACCTCACAAAGGCATCATCTGAGCGTGGGGCCGACTCCTTGACACCTCCCCCTTCCTGAGCGTCCTGCATGCTGGTCTTCACTCTGCCAATTGTTCTTTTCAGAGCCATGGCCTCCCCTACTGCCCGGGACCAGTTTTTACGTCAGATGGAACAGATCGTAGAAGGAATCAAGCAGAGCAGAATGAAGGTGAGAGAGCTTGTTTTCTCTGGTGCGGCCGGGATCTCATACTGGTTCCGGAGAAGGCCTTGAGAAGAGCAGGCCTCTTCTGCTTGTCCTGGGAATGTGCTCCCAGTCCTGAAGACGCACCTTAAGTGTCCGCAGTGTGGGTTCCCAGCATGCCTCTAGCCCTGCAGTGCGCAGCGCCGGCTCCGCAGGCTGCTGGTTTAAAGGCAGCTCTTACCAGTAGCCCCATGGATTGAACACCTGCTATGGGCCAAGCATGGTGCTGCTCCTCCTAGAAGCCTTCCTAAGTGAGTAGTGTTACCCTGTTGTGTAGACGAGGAAGCCAGCTTTCACCAGCGGCTTCCTCTCTCGCCCACAGCCTCTTCTTCACTGGATTTTTGGTTCCTGAAATTCTACCATTAGAGATTCATTCCTTAGGATCCTGAGAGCATTTTAGTTTCCAGAAATGCTCTATAAAAAATGCAAATAATTATCAAACTGAATTCTGAAGTGAGAGGGTATTATGCCTCAGAAGAGCAAAGAGGAATCGATAAGCATTGTGGGAGTTCCAGAGATAGCTTTACAGAGAATCATTCAGTCTGCGGCCAGTGTGGAGTTTTCATCAGTTTGTGGCTCTGTACTTGGGCCATTTTGACAGTAATAAGGATTTGATGACTGTCTAGAAACCAGACGTAGCCAGTTTTCTACCGTTACAACCAGATGAGTCCTCGCTAATACCACCACATCTCTTAACTTTTGATCCCTTTAAAAACATGAGTTACACCAGAGTGGCCCTCAGCCATGACAGTCACACCTTCTGGGGACTCAGGGCATGTCCTCTCACAAGCTGGGGGCAGAGTGGTGCAGGGAGTGATGCCAGAATGCAAACACACGAAGGAAGCGGTGCCTGTAGTCCTTGTCATCACAAAAACCCACTCACAGAAGGCAAACCTTCACGCTGCCTATAATCTCATCTCACAAGAGATGAACTAAGGGCAGAAGCTCTTTATGTCCCTTTCCCTGTAGAAAATATTAATCTCCCCATTAATGACTTCAATAAAATGATGTCAGTGGAGGGAAGAAAAAGAAATTACCACCAGTGACAAGACTATTCAGCCCCAAAAATGAAAGCAGGCGTGAGGCAGCACGTACCTGCCTCGCGCACGTGCACAAACCCAAGGCAGGACAGCCCCTTCTTGATGAGCTAGGTAGGGTATAACGGAGGAGGAGGACAGAGAGCCCGGCTAACTGCAGCCTCTAACAGCCCAGATCGCAGCGCGATGGACCTCTCCACCCTGCCGTCATGCTCCTTCTTGGGGAGCTGCTCTTTTTTTTTTTTTTTTTTTTTTGAGAATGAAAGAGCTGGGGGAGAGGGGTGGTGGTGTTGGGGAGGGAGAGAGAGAATCTTAAGCAGGCTCCATCCCCAGTTCAGAGCCTGGTGCTGGGCTCCATCTCACGACCCTGAGATCATGACTTGAGCTGAAATCAAGAGTCAGAAGCTCAACTGACTGAGCCACCCGGCACCCCGCGGAGGTGCTGTTGTCCATAGTAAAGAACACTAGGAGTCGATTGGGTTTTTTGTTTTTTGCTGTTGTTTTTTTAATAATAATTTTTTTTTATTATGTTAGTCACCATACAGTACATCCCTAGTTTTTGATCTAAAGTTCCATGATTCATTACTTGCATATAACACCCAGTGCTCCATGCAATACGTGCCCTCCTTACTACCCATCACCGGCCTATCCCATTCCCCCACTCCCCTCCCCTCTGAAGCCCTCAGTTTGTTTCTCAGAGTCCATAGTCTCTCATGCTTCATTCCCCCTTCTGATTACCCCCTCTTTCTTTATCCCTTTCCTCTCCTACTGATCTTCCTACTTCTTATGTTCCATAAATGAGTGAAACCATATGATAATTGTCTTTCTCTCCTTGACTTATTTCGCTTAGCATTATCTCCTCCAGTCCCGTCCATGTTGCAGCAAATGTTGAGAAATTGTTCTTTCTGATGGCTGAGTAATATTCCATTGTATATATGGACCACATCTTCTTAATCCAGTCATCTGTTGAAGGGCATCTCAGCTCCTTCCACAATTTAGCTATTGTGGACAATGCTGCTATGAACATTGGGGTGCATATGGCCCTTCTCTTCACTACGTCTATATCTTTGGGGTAAATACCCAGTAGTGCAATGGCTGGATCATAGGGTAGCTCAATTTTTAACTTTTTAAGGGACCTCCACACTGTTTTCCAAAGTGGCTGTACCAACTTGCATTCCCACCAACAATGTAGGAGGGATCCCCTTTCTCCACATCCTCTCCAACATTTGTTGTTTCCTGCCTTGCCAATTTTTGCCATTCTAACTGGCGTAAGGTGGTATCTCAGTGTGGTTTTGATTTGAATTTCCCTGATGGCTAATAATTTTGAACATTTTTTCATGTGTCTGTTAGCCATTTGTATGTCTTCATTGGAAAAGTGTCTGTTCATATCTTCTGCCCATTTTTTGATTGGATTATTTGTTTCACATGTATTGAGTTTGAGAAGTTCTTTGTAGATCTTGGATACCAGTCTTTTATCTGTAGCATCATTTGCAGTTATCTTCTCCCATTCCGTGGGCTGCCTCTTAGTTTTTTTGACTGTTTCCTTGGCTGTGCAAAAGCTTTTTATCTTGGTGAAGTCCCACAAGTTCATTTTTTCTTTTGTTTCTCTTGCCTTTGGAGATGTGTCAGGAAAAAGGTTGCTTTGGCCGATGTCGTAGAGGTTGCTGCCTATGTTCTCCTCTAGGATTTTGATGGATTCCTGTCTCACATCAAGGTCTTTCATCCATTGGAGTTTATCTTTGTGTATGGTGTGAGAGAGTGGTCAAGTTTCATTCTTTTGCATGTAGCTGTCCAATTTTCCCAGCACCATTTATTGAAGAGACTGTCTTTTTTCCACTGGATGTTTTTTCCTGCTTTGTCAAAGATTAGTTGCCCAAAGAGCCGAGGGTCCATTTCTGGGTTCGCTATTCTGTTCCATTGGTCTATGTGTCTGTTTTTGTGCCAGTACCATGCTGTCTTTGTGATCACAGCTTTGTAGTACAGCTTGAAATTCCTTTGGCTTCCCCTTCCTGTTTACCAGGAGATGCATTCCTAGGGAAGGAAGTGGATGTGATCCGTTCATTCTCTCCATTCTCCCCCAGGCTTCGTGCTGTTGATAGCTCAGTGCCAGCCAGTGAAGGAGGCTGCTCTGTGTCTCTGTCTCCCCCACTAGGTGGTGGGGTACGAGGTGGGTGGGCAGGCCCACAGGCCGAGAGGGTTCTCTTCTTCATGTGTGCATCGCCAGTGGCGAGCCCGGCACCTGACCCATGGTGGGCTTTCAGAAACTGTTTGCTGAGTGAATGAATTCAGTCAGTTGACTGCAAAGGCAGTTCTCAAAGAGGGTTCTCGGGCATGTTTGAATATTGGCTGGCACTTCATTTTTTTTTTTTTAAGAATAAGAAAAAGGAAAGGTTTTATTTTAGTTTCACTTAGTGATTTTACAGTGGTCTTCCTGTCTTTATAGAGATCCAGGTTTCATACTTATATTATTTGCCTTCTCTCTAAAAAACTTCTCTAATATTTCTTTTTTTTTAATATCTTTTTATTATATTATGTTAGTCACCATACAGTACATCCCTGGTTTCCAATGTAAAGTTCGATGATTCATTAGTTGCGTATAACACCCAGTGCACCATGCAATACGTGCCCTCCCTACCACCCATCACCAGTCTATCCCATTCCCCCACCCCCTCCCCTCTGAAGCCCTCAGCTTATTTCTCAGAGTCCATAGGCTGACACTTCAAATGCAAGAAGGCTGTCTTTGCAGAACAACATTCGTTTGGCTGCATGTCTTTTGATGTTTGTTTAAAAAACCATAGCCCTCCCTGTATGGATGCCACGGTGGTTCCTGCTCAGAGTATATGTGGCAGGGAGTCTGTCCTTGCAGAGCACACACACCCCCAGGATTGGTGGGTGCAGGATGCACGCAGAGTAGACCATAGACCAGCAGTGTGTACACGTAACAGGAAAGGTGTGTATGGTGCACGGAAGGGCTCCATGGTGAAGAGAGAGTCACGTAGTGGAAGGCATTTTGACCTCATCCTGAAGAGGCGAAGTCTGTGGGTCTCTGGAATACTGGGAGCGGATGCTCAGCAAAAGAATCTGGGGTTCCTGACTTAAAGAGTGTGAACCGGATGAGCAAGGACTGGGAACAGTGGGCCTGGGGAAGGGGTTGCTAGGACAGTGTGAAAATAAAACTCGGACCCAAGAGTCAGCTCCTGATTCTGGGGGTGAGGGGGACTCTTACCGCTTGTTACCACCCACATTCTCGGTCTCCAGTGTGAAGACAAAACACAGTCTTTACTGAATAGCTACTGTGAACCAAGTGGTGTGTCATTCACTCAAGGTGTATATGAGTTAATATCATATATACCTTGTAACCTGTGATCTAGGTGATATTATCCTTATTTTGGAACTAGGGGACCTGTCACTCCAAAAGATTAAATAACCTGTCCAAGGATACACAGTAAGTGACAGAAGTAGGATTGGAACCCAGGCCTTTCTGGCCTCAAGCTCAATCTGTTTCAGGGCTGCTACACTACCTTTCATGGTGGGACCTGAGGACATTCAAATTAAACTTATTAAAGTGCCCTGTTGATATCACTAAGACATAGTCATTCACGGCCACATTTTCTGCTGGAGGACAGAGCGGGCAGGAAAGGTCTGGGATCGATCTGCCAGGGTATGCTACTGAAGAGCTAGGGATCCAGCAGTGAGGTTCCCCCCCGCCCCCGCCGCCCCCCGCTCAGCAGAAGACGTTCCTAGCAGCCGTGGGAAATGGGCACAGGAAGTAACATCAGGGGGAGTGGTGGCAGGACCGTCGTCATCTGGGCAGCATCAGGAAGCCTTCCAGAAGGGAGCAGGGCGGACTGCTGAGCCAGGGCCTCTGGGAGATCCTGGGGCCAGGCGGGTTACCAGACTCCAGACCTGGTCCCAAGCATGTGACCGGTGTCCCTGTGCACACCTGTGGAAAGAAGCAGGCAGGGAGGTCAGGATGAGGTCACCAGGTGACTTAGGAGCTGGATACACAGTCAGGAGTGGATCAGGAACATCAATGCCCATGCGGATGGGCCTTCCCCTGAGCGAGGCTGGGATAGGCTGCGGGGACACCGAGCTGCAGCTCACCTGGTGATCGGCCCGTGGCCTGAAGGGAGTGACTGGGATACAGTGTAGCCAGTTCAACTTTAACCTGGATTTACTGGCAGTCCCTTCCAACACGTGACTCGGAAGCCCTGCTCAGGCATCGGAAGACCGGTGATTTCATCCAGCATGCTCTTGAGCACCTGCGGCAAGCCGGGCGCCAGCCAGCCACCACAGCTTTCTGCCCTCGCCGTCTGGGATGCTCTCGCTTGCTGCCGGAAGTAGTGCGCATACCACTGCCGACTCTGCCCGAGTGTCCCCTCCTCAGGGAGCCCTCCCTGACCAACCAGGCTGAAGAGGCCGTGCACCCACCCGCCTCTCTGTCCCCCAACCCTGTCACCCTCTTCAGACGAGCGATCACAAATAGGACTTTGCACACGGAGCTCATTGTGCAAGGTGCTCGGTCAGCATCAGCCCCTCTAGCGTGCGCCCCCCGTGGGAGCAGTGACATTGCCTCGTCACCACCGCATTTAGTCCACAGGGTGACCATGCAATATCTGTTGAAAGACTAAGCTGTCAGGTACCTTAGGAAAGTCTCTTTAACCCAAATCCAGCCTTTGTTTATGGGGTCACCGTCCTGGAAACAACCTTAATTTTCCACCAATAGCATGATGGGGAAGTTAGCAATGTGATTGGGGATATTGTATAGTTTTTTAAGTTTTGATCGTAGAAAGTGTACAATAAGGGCACCTGGGTGGCTCAGTCGGTTAAGCATCTGCCTTCGGCTCAGGTCATGATCTCAGGGTCCTGGGATTGAGTCCCGTGTTGGGCTCTCTGCTCAGCAGGA